>NC_134093.1:38590953-38953453 GCF_000715075.1 Nicotiana tabacum | reverse complement strand
AGGCAAAATAAGGGGGAACCATTTCTACCCACCAAAAAAAGAAGTAAAATTGAAATGACAAGAAGCACTGTTAGAATTTTTTGAATGAATAAACAACATTAAGGTGGAGCCAAACTGACAAATGACCCTTCAATAAACTAAAAGAAGATAGCAGTATTAAGGGCTCCGAAGCAATTAGAATATATTATCTTGAGGTGGGGTTCAAAAGCTATCTAATACTTCAATATTATTAACTTTCTTTGATTCTAATATTCAAATTATTCTAATATTCAAAGCTTTAATTGTTTTTCAACACTTGCATTGACTTGCTCATGATTTCTTTCTTTTGGAGTTCCTTTTTAAGTGAATTTAGCAATGGATTCCTCAAAGATAAACTTCACTAATCAATGATCATCACAAAGTCTTTGCTGAAATGACTTATGCTTCTAAAGACTGAATCTTTCAATTCTTTCTCGTTTTACTTTCTTGCTAGAAGCGCATCCATATTGCGATTAAAAGTCGCCTTTTAATTTGAATTATATGTGTATGTATATACCTTGTGTTTGTTCTCTCCTTGCTAAAATCTATTGTATCTATTTATAAATAATGTTGTCATGCTATATAATTTGATATTGTAGCTATGCCGGCGTTGGATAAATTAATAAATTCCACGACTGTTTACAATAAACACAATCATGCCATAATCTAGCTAGCTAATGCAACTTGCTTTAAACAAATTAATACGGCTATTCTCTAATAAAGTGGATTTAGCTTAACTTTTTGATTAATTTCGCTAAACTTTACACTATCATAATTATAGATTTACAAAACTATTTCTTATCACACTAAAGTAATTGAACCTTATTCGGCACTATAATAATATATAAAAGTCAAAAGTATTTTTTATCATGTTAACTTAATTGAACTATGTGTCAATTGCTCAGAAATTTATGATATTGGGTTATGACACGTCTGTCGCCATATCAGGGCTTTTCCATTCTGGATTACGTCAAAAATTAAAATTCTACTCAAATTTTTAATAAGAGATGATTAAAAACTTTTTAATACAAGAAAAAAATTCGATTACCGTATAGAAGTCGTTCACTTCTACAGAAAAACAAAAATCCTATCCCTTTCTATATTGTAGTTATTTTTTCTTATCTTTTTGTTTTACTTAAATATTCTTAGTTGCCCTTTGTTTAACATATGGGAAGTCGAAATTCTTGCATGATGGGATATCTTTTACAGTGGTAAAGCGCTAGCGTGGCGAGCAGCGTACCATAAACCAATCAGTATTTGTATTTTTTGAACAATTTACTGATTATCTTAATGTGACAAAAGTAATTTTGTAATTTTCCTGCGATGTAGATTAGGTAAGTTCAATTTAGTTAAATGACAAAAATAATTTTGTAACTTTAGCACTATTATAGTAGATAAAGTAGATATGTGAAATTAATCCTCTCTGCCTTATTGAGTAAGGGTCGGTGTTTGTAAAAATATCGAGTCGATGTGTGTATTCTCATTTAGCAGATATTGCGATATAATTAATCGACAATATTTTTAAGAAGCATATAATTAAGCATCAAGCTTTTCTTGAATGAATTGTGCACCTATATTATCACTAATAAATTGATTGATTTGTTTAGACATTTTACCCTATGTGGTTGATTCTTGTCATTCGCGAACTATTAAAAAGGAGACGAAAAAAAACGTAAAAACCGGCTCTTTGGAGATATATATAATTAAGTTTGATCTGGAACTTGAATATTCAATGGCTATGGAGTATGGCTGTCCAACGGGACGGGACGTCCCGTCCCGGTCTCGTCCCGCGTCCTATACTGTCCCGTCCTACTTAATTTTAAACGGGATGGTCCCATGTTAAACGGGACACGGGATGGGACGGGATGGTCATTTCGTCCCGTTTATCCCGTCCCATTTCGTCTCGTCCCGTCCCGCCCGTCCCGCCCATCCCGTCTGTCCCGTCCCGTCGGTCCCGTCCCACCTGTCCCGTCCCGTCTTGTCCCGTCCCGTCCCGCGTCCCTTTTTTTTTATATAATTATAGTCGTTGGGCAACGGCGATAATTGCAAAAATAGCCGTTCCCAACGGCCAAAAACAGCCATATTTGGCCCCCAATCCCACCAAAACACCCCCCATACCCCCAAACTTTTAATATAATCCCTAAGTTTATTAAATTATACTTTGGCCCTATTTTCTACTATAAATACCCCAATCCTTCTTCATTTCTTCCCACAAAGATAAATTATTCTCTCTCAAATCCCTTTCATTCTATCTATATTATTCTCTCAATTTTCTCGCAATCAAGTGATAAATTTTAAGTATTTGGATAAATATTTGGAGTAACTTTCAAGTTTCAAATTAATTTATCAAGTATTTGGAGCAATAGTTTGGGCAATTTCTTCAAGTTTCAATATTTAATCACGGTGCACTCGTTTCATCTCCTAATTTTAATATATATTTTTTGCGCATTATTTTAGTGCTTAATTTTTGTGTTTACTTTACGTGTTCTATTTTCGTATTTCATTTGTGTTTTTAATTTTTGTGTTAACTTTTTAAATTTAATTTCGTATTTAAATTATGGCACCTAAAAATGTATTTGGCGTATTTAAAAAAATTAGTAAAAAAAGTAGTAAAGGTGAAAGTAGTAGTAATCCTAATCCTAGTCCTAATCCTAGCCCTTCTCCTATAATTAGAAAACATATAGATGAAATGACTCATGTTGATGAAACTTTATTTTCCTAACCCCCGCATGTTATAATATTAATTTCGGAGAACAACTAGATCATGAAACTTTACAAAGACAATTTGGCAAGGATATTTTTATTGAGGACGAAGAAAATGAGGATGAAGAAAATGAGGAAGAAGAATTAGATGAAACACCCACTAGTCCCGCAACACAAGCTCCAACTCAGAGTCAATCTCGATCTGGAGCTTTACCCCCTGTACCTCCTGTAAGGGGTAAGCCTAAGGGTGAACGTCCCAAAACATCACTTGTATGGAAATTTTTTAAACATGATAAAGTCAATCAACGTGCTACATGTGAAATATGTAAGCAACGGTTTGTGCACACCAAAAGTGGTGGGACGGGGGGGTTTATCTAGGCATTTAGGTAGGGACCACAAAGCTTTATGGATACAAGCTAAAATAGAAGCCGGGCAAATACCGTATCCTAGCACTTGTACTAGCACTCCTAGTATATCTGGCGGGGGTTCTAATTTTTTACAACAACAGCTTGACCCTGCTTCTGGTATGACTTTACGCCCATATAACAAAGATAGAGATCGTGAGAACTTAGCAAAAATGGTAGTTGTATGTGGCTTACCTTTTACTTTTCCTTCTCACCCTGCTTTTGTTCATTATATACAAGAAACTTATAATCCTTCTTTTCAAGGTTTTCCTAAGACTACAGTTAGAAATGATGTTTTTAAATTTCAAACCGAATATCTTCAGTATATTCGTTGTGTATTTTTTCACTTAGATTGTAAAGTGTCTATCACATCTGATATAGGTCGTAGTCCTAATGGTTGTGATTATTTAACTGTTATATGTCATTGGGTTGATCATCACTTGAACATACAAAAACGTATTATTGGTTATAAATTTGTTGATTCAAAACACACTGGAGCATATATTGCAACTACTGTTCTACAAATACTTGATTTTTATGGACTCATTGATAAAGTTTTAACTATCACCTTAGATAATGCTTCTGCTAACACAACTGCAGCAACTAGCTTAAGAACTAGACTTTGTCCAATTAATCCGGTAATTTTTCATGTTAGATGTGCATACCATATTTTTAACTTGGTTGTAAAAGATGGTAATAATTTATTTTCTGATACTTGTAGTAAAGTACAACATGCTTCCGACTATATTTTTCGGGCTAATAAAGCGAGTAGAATTCGTGAATTTGCTCAACAATGTGCTAGTGCTAACCTTCCATATAGAAAAGTTTCAAAAGATGTTTGTACAAGGTGGAATTCTACTTATGAAATGCTTAAAGTTACTTATGATTATCGGGTGCCTATACAAAAGGTATTTAATATACATAATGGTATCCCCGCTGATCAAATTGTTAATTCTGATTGGGATCAGATCAAAGAGCTTACTAAATTTTTAGAAAAATTTTATTATGCTACAAAATAATTTTCTGGTATATATTATCCTACTATTACACAAATATTATGGTATATTTGTGGAATTTCTGTTGTATTTGGTAAGTATAAAACTAATCCAACTTATGCACCGGCCATTAATGAAATGATTACAAAATTTAAAAAGTATTTTTTCCCTATTCCCCAAGTTTATTTAATTTCTACTATACTTAACCCATCTTTAAAATTAAGAGGTGCAAAGGGACTTGTTCGTAAAATTTATGAGAATTTAGCAATTCAAGAAAATGAACAACCATCTCTCGAAGAATGCCAAGCAAACATATATTCTTATGTTAGATCAATGTTTGATAAATATAAATCTATGGAAACAACAGGTGGTGAAACTGCTCCTTCTACTTCTAAGTCTAGAGTAGAAGTTCTATGGGAAGATATGGATAATATAACATGTTTTGATTCCTCTATTGATGATGAACTTGATTCTTATCTTAATCAAGGATTGAAAAGTATTAAAGACGAAGAAGGCAACGAACAACTTTTGGCATGGTTGAGGGAGCGTGGCAAGACTTTTCCAACACTTTCCATAATGACCCGAGATATTCTTGCTATTCAAGCATCATCAGTAGCATCGGAGAGTACTTTTAGCGCGGCAAGATTTCAAATCGGAGATCATAGACATTCATTAGCGGAGGACAGCTTAGAGATTTTCGTATTATTTAGAGATTGGATTAATTCAGAAGAAAAAATCTTGGTTTTGAAAAATTAACCACTAGGGAAGAAGAAGAATACAATGAGATACTTAGCACTGGGAGCGATGACGGCATGGAACTCATGGAACATCAATCAATATTGCCAATTCCAAAACAATGTCCGAGAGAAATTATAAATAAATTACAACGAAATTATATAGGAGCTTACAAATATTAGTATGATAATTTTTTATTGGCTACTAAGAGGCCTAGTTCAAAGTTCAAACAGAACCCTTCCTAGAAGGTGGCTGCATAGATTAAGTGCTCTTCAAAAGAATTATATTTGTATGTGAGATTTGAAAGTTCTATTAATAAAATAAAAGGCTCTAAGCGTTGAATTTGTTTTACGAATTCTCTTACACTCTTACTTAGTTACTTAATGGATTGAAATTATATTAAATAAATTATAACTCTATTATATATTTATAATTGCTAGAATATTTTATTACAATATTTTGTTTTAATATTTTATAATTCTTTACTTAGTTTTCTAATTTTTATTTAATTTTTAAATTTATTGAATAAGTCAAAAAACTAGATGTTGCAAACTTTAAAAACTTAGTCATTGCCAAAAGAATATCCGTTGTCAAACTCAATGCTTAAATAATTTTTTTTAAAATGGCACTTAAGGCCCGCGAACCCGTCTCGTCCCATCTCGTTTGTTAGCAGGACGGAATGGGCCTACCGTCCGTTCCGTTCCGTCCCGTCCCGTTTGTTAGCGGGACGGGATGGGCCTACCGCTTTGTCCCGTTTATCCCGTCTAATTTCGTCCCGTCCTATCACCGTCCTGGCTAAATATCGTCCCGTCCCGTCTCGTCCCATTAATTTTATCCCGTCCCGTCTCGTCCCGTCCCGTTGGACAGTCATACTATGGAGAGATGATTCAAGGGGCTGATTAGACAACATTAATATGGTGGAAGACAAAGCTTTTGGTATTTCGCACGTTCTGTTTAAGTGCGTCTTATTTCTTTTTTACGTTTTATTTTTTGGTACCTTCAACTAGTACCAGAGAAATTAATCTTTTACAATATTTGGATTAAAAAGAATTTTAGTAGAACCATATATTGAATCTATAGTCAACCCAACTTATTAAGACTGAGACATAATAAATGTTGTTTTTCGTTCATCACGTTAAATAGGCGTTGGGACATAAAAATTGTAATTTCTGGAAAAAAAAAATAGTATTTAGAGTAAAGTTGAAAAATAGTATTTGAAATTTGAAATTATATGTGGACATACATCTCACTTGAAAAAATGTTGCAATTTTATGAGTGGAGAAACAAAAAAATTTGAAAATCTTGAAAAGTTGGTCAAAACAACTTTTTGGTTTTTGAAAAACTTATTTCCGAATTTATTTTAAAAACTTGTAAAATTTCATGGACAAACACGTTTTTTTTTATAAAAAAATTACAAAAAAAAAAGAGAAAAAAACATTTATGAACAAACGGGTCGTAAAAGTCACAACTATAACGTGTCATGCATATTTTTACATACTTTCCACAATATATTTTGTCATTCATTGCTAGATGATATAATGACATGTGAAGCTGAAATTTGTTATGAGCCAACGTACAATTGTATCAAAAGTTTTCAAGAAACCGTTTATTGTAAATTTGATAAATATTCTCTAGGTTTGACTTGGTAGAAAAGATAATTTAATTTATGTTTTGTGATGAATATACATAAAAATCCGATTTGGGTTTGCCAAATATGATTGAATTTATTTATTTCTCTCATGAGCGGCTTGTTTGATTTTGGACTTTTGGTGCATTTTGTTATTTGTAACATTATCGCGCATGCACAAGGACTACTAACTACGGTCTAACTTTCTTTTCATATAAAAAGTGTTTTGCACATGATCATGGGTCATGATCAGAAAAAGACAACGAACAAAAAAATAATTTGGCAACAACTTGGTACTTCAGTTCGGAATAGCATTGACATATCTTCTTCAAATGATTGTAATGATAAATTATAAGTCAATTTCCTTCTCAGTGCAAAAAACTTTTCAAAGTTTAGTGATATGTTGCTAATGATCTTTTGTCTAATTTGAATGATTATGTCAATAGGGTTTCAATTTTTATTTTTTTTATTGTTTAAATTTTGTAATGCTAGACACATGTAGCCACCTAACTTTGTTTTATGAGAGTCAATGAGAATAAACAAACAACTTTGTTTGCTTCAACATAATAAATGGTGCATGCGTCATTCAACGTAAGCTTGGTGCACCATCTGTAATATGTGTGTTGTAATTAATCATCTGGTATCAAAACAAAATTTATTAGTCCGACTGATATGAATTCATATCAGGTAGGTTTATGGGATCTTAAAGCACTTCCTAATGAAACGTTTTCCACTTTCAAGACTCGGAACTTGAGATATTTGGTTGAGGGTAAATAAACCGCAACCACTTATGTGTTGGTTAAAATGGTCTAAAGATACTTTTAATATTGTGTGATATTATTTGTTTTGGGTTAAATTTATACGGTTTTTTCCAAAAAGTCTCAAATTATTAAGAGTTTTCAACTCTTTATAAGTAGAATTTTTTTATTTTTTATTTTTCGTATGGGACTTTTCACACACACCCAACAATTTCTCCTTGTAAGGGTGACTCATTACCATTCGTGGACTAATTTGGAGATTAACTATGTGTAATGCGTCTTTGAAGCTACGGATAAAGGTAGTAAATTGGACCTTAGAAGGGCAAAGGCACTAAGTTGGGTCCTACACTATCACTTTGTCATCTACATATATATACTCGTCTCGGCAAACCATTGGCTCTGATACCATTTGTTAGGATAAAACGACCCAAAGATACTCTTAACATGGTGTGATATTGTCTTCTTTGTCTAATCCCCCACAGTTTTCCCCAAAAGATCTCACAATATTAAGAGTATTCAACTACTTATAAGTAGATCATTTTTTTTACTTTACGTATAGAACTTTGTTTATACACATTGTATACGGGTGAAACCGAACCCATGAGACGGCCTGGTCTCCGATAAAATAAATCGAGTAAGGGACGTGATGACAAAGAGCCGGAATCGAGGTAAGGGATCATCGAGACTGGTTTTGAGGGTACGACACCCACCCTCGAGAATATCGGGGTCGTGACCCCGGTATCGATCTAACTCTTAAAAGACTTCAGAAAGCATTATCGGGCGACCGAACATGATTAACAGGAGGTCGTCACATCCGTGACCGGCCGGATATCGCATGGTGGAACTCGGCACGTACCGGCGAAAATCCGGTGATTAGTTAAACAGAAGATTTTTTTTACCTTTTATTGAATTGTACCTAGAGCAGGACTCCCCCTACTATATAAAGGGTGTCTGATTATTCATTGAGCACATTGTAACACGCATACCAAAGCAATATACTATTACTTTTTCTGTTATTCAAAGCTCTTACATTTATTGATCAGTGTTTTATTACTATAAGCACGGGATCGAAGACGGATACCTCATTGAGGCTGCATTTGAGTCTAAAATCATCCCCCCTTATTTTCAAGTGGTTTGATAATCTATAACATCTTTTATCTATTTATTCTAGCAATCTTTGTCGTTTGTGTCAAATAAATCTACGTATCCTTAAAATCACTTACAAATTTAATTGTTATCCGTTTTTGAGAATAAACACATATTCTAACACCATATACATTAATGGTCATTTGTAATGTGCCAAAGCACATAATTGAAAATGGAGAGTCAAATGACATTCTGTTGGTATCTCTATCAATCTTTTACTTTACGTTAACAAGATATGTATATACCCAAAAAAGGGAAAGCTACTAACCGTTAGATCTTTTATAGCAAATTAGGGTGTCGAGCAAAACCCGCCAACTTACATATGGTTATCCTGATTAGTCTTTAAGTAAGCCTTGAGTAAAATGCAAGCTTTTCTTCAAAATAATATTACTGATGTTAGTAAAAACTCCATATATGTTGTTGACGCACGCTACATATTAAGTAATTGCGTAGTAACGAGCGCAAATTAACACTAAATTACTAATTCTCGATCCATCAAATAAAGGTAGTATTAACAAACAATGAGTTTAACGAGCAAAATAAGTCAGTCTCAAACGTTCAAAGGACGAGGAAAATGACTAAATGAATACCTCAAAACATCACTAATGCATGTTCTCCATCATATATAGTTATTATCAATTAAATAAGTTTAACCGGTAAAATAACTCGCCTTAAATGTTCAAGAGACAGCAAAATGACTAAATGAGCCACCTCAAAACATCACCAATTCTCCTTCAAATAGTGCTATTAGTTATTGCCAAAATTGAATTTACCATAACTGAGTTTAACGAGCAAAATAAGTCGTCTCAAATGATCAAGAGACTGAGCAAAATGACTAATGAGCCACCTCGAAAGGTCACCAATTCTCCTTCAAATAAAGTTATTACCAAAATTGAGTGAATTTATGAAGCAAAATAAGTCGCGTCAAATGTTCAAGAGACGAGCTAAATGACAAAATGAGTCACCTCAAAACGTTCTATCCTCCCACCTCATTCCATAAACCAAATGAGCTCTTAGAATGTATAGCATCTATATTCTATATATTATTAAAAGGAGAGAAAAAAGTTCTCTCATTAAGTCAAGTGGCAGCCAAGAAAAAAGTCACATGTCATAAGTAATTAATAATTACTAGTTATCTATATATTATTAAAAGGAGATGAAAAAGCTCTCTCTTTAAGCCAAGTGACAGCCTAGAAAAAGTCACATGGCATAAGTAGTTAATAATTAGTTATCGGTTTTTATTTTTGAATTTAAATATCTATAAAATAATAAAATAAAATATTTTTTAATAAAAAATAAAATTTAAAAAAAAACATTGATTCAAATTGAATTCATTTGTTATTGTTTTTGAATTTAAATATCTATAAAATAATAACATAAATATTTTATAATAAAAAAAGAAAATTAAAAAAAATGTCCATTCAAATTGTTTAGTTTTTATTTTTATTTTTAAAAATAAAAAGTTTATTTATTCAGAAAATATTATTGATAATAATAGAATAAAATAAAAAATAAAAAAATATATGTCTTCTATTATATTTTAAAATGAAAGTAGCATAAAAAATTTAAATAAAGTAATATGCTAATAAAAATTTCTATTAATAATGCAATAATGCTAAATATTAGATAATAATATAATAAAGAAAAATACAGAACAAAAAATTTATTCGATGCCTATAAAAGTCTCACTAATTTAATAGAGATTTTATTTATTAAAATTTAAATAAAAAGAAAGTAGTAGACAAAATTATTAAAGAAAGTAGTAGACAAAATTATTAAATTATTAAATAAAGTAATATGCCAATAAAAGTTTCTATTAACAATACAGTAATACTAAATATTGGATAATATAATAAAAAAATATAAAACAAAATAGTTATTCAATAACGATACAACTCTCTTTAGTTTAATAGAGATTTTATTCATTAAAATTAATATCAATATATTATTAAAAGGAGAGAAAAAATCCCTCTTCTTAAGCCAAGTGACAGCCTAGAAAAAAGTCACATGGCATAAGTAGTTAATAATTAGTTATTTAGTTAATAATTAGTTATTTGTTTTTATTTTTAAATTTAAATATAAATAAAATAATAAAATAAAATATTCTATAATAAAAAACGAAAATAAAAAAAAACTTTGCATTTAAATTGGAGAGTAGTTTAAAGTTGGAGTTTTTAAATTATTTTTAAAATAAAAAACTAAAATTACAAATAAAAAAAAATATATGTTCTATTATATTACAAAAAGAAAGTACTAGACAATAATATTAAACAAAGTCATATGCTAATAAAATTTTTTATTAACAATGTAAGAATACTAAATCTATATCTATATCTATATATACTGTCACGACCCAAACCGATGGGCCATGACGAGTGCCCGAGTCCTACCTGTCGAACACCCCTGAGCATGTGTCTAAGATATAAACATGAATTAAGGGTAGGTCATGAATAACACATGTCAATAAACTGCTGAATTACGTGAATAACATACGTGAGGAAAACATATCCAAAAGACATATATACATATACATGCGGAATACGGTAGGGCGAGCCGACAAGGCTGCTATAGACAATTATATATCCAAAACTGGAAGCCGACAAAGCCACATACTATCCAATTATACATGATTGTCTACAGACCTCTAATAAAGTGTAGAACTGTATAAAGGACGGGACTGGGGCCCGTCGTACCCATATCTACATACCAAAAATAGCGTACCAAAACTAGTAACAGCTCCGGATCAAGTGGAGCACACCAACTCTCGTTGATCAAAGATCCTAAAAAGGGGGACCGTCAACCTTGTGCGTTTGTTCGTTTCGTTTGTATCATATGAATCATGCCAAAAGGAAAGAAGGGATAGCCTTAACATACCTGATCCGATTTTCTTAACAATCCCTCTAACCCAAGTCTTTTGCGAAAAACACGTAACGGCGGATCGAACTAGGGAAACATCCATATGATATTCTTGAGAAAGATTGTATTGTGCTCTCTTAGAATTGCATCTCACGCTGCTGTAGTGTTATAAGAGTTCATATGAATTTTTGGTGAAATTACATCTGTTATTTTGTAGAGACAAGCAACTCCCTTAGTGAATTAGAGAGGTCTCATATCTTAGTGGTTGTGGGATCCACTTGATAAGGGTGCCCTTGCCAACCTCCCCTAAATGTGTCACCTAGTTACATAAATTAAGAGTCACTATTTGGCTTTGATTAAAACCCCATTTGCTGCCACGTTGGGAGGCTCATTAAGCTTATCCAAAGATTCTAATTACTTAGTTAATCTTTCACTAAAAATTAATAATTACCCAATTATTCATATAATTAAGAATTATCTCAAATTACTTAAAATATTAATAACTTTTAACACACTTTATATACCTTACTATCATGGTCTTGTGGTACCTTGTATGACACTAATCCATAACTACCGGGTATTATAGCTTGGACCGTATTTTATCCCAAATTGACAAACTTCAACGAATACTCATTCTTTGATTTGTTTACCCTCTAATCTTCACGGCACTCACTTATCACTTGTTACAAATAATATAAATACTTATAACCTCAAAAATAATCTCATTCTCGAGCTTACGGCGAAACTTTAACGTACGAAATGCAGGATGTAACATCCTTCCCCCCTTAGAAATATTCGTCCTCGAATGTTTAACTCCCCGGGATCTATATAAATTTTTGGCAGAGCCACCTTTGTAACAGTACTACTACCAAGCCTTCCGGTAGAAAACTCAATAATCCAATGCCACATAGGGCCACAATCATCATTAACGACAATAGCCTCACACGACCAATGACAATAACTAACACAGGAATCCATACACGCACCTTAAGGCTGTGATGTCTCAGTCGGATCCTCCTTTGGAAGAGGAAACAAGTGAAGATACCTAGACTTCATGTTTTCTTCCGCTTCCCAAGTTATTTCTTCCATATTATTGTTTCTCCAAAGTACTTTCACCGAAGCTACGTCTTTAGTTCTCAATCTCCGAACCTGTCTATCTAGTATAGCAATGGGAGTTTCCTTATATGATAGCTACTTCATGACCTGAACATCATCAACTGACATGATTTTGGAAGGATCTCCGATACATTTACAGAGCATAGACACATGAAAGATCGGATGTACAGATTCCAAGTCAGAAGGCAAGTCAAACTCATATGCTGCCTGCCCTACCTTGCATATGATCTTATATGGTTCAATGTACCGAGGGCTAAGCTTTCCTTTATTAAC
Source organism: Nicotiana tabacum (assembly GCF_000715075.1). Lineage (NCBI taxonomy): Eukaryota > Viridiplantae > Streptophyta > Magnoliopsida > Solanales > Solanaceae > Nicotiana > Nicotiana tabacum. The sequence continues at coordinate 38,940,822 of NC_134093.1, read as the reverse complement.
GAACCTCATAATGCCTTCATTGGTGATACCTTTAGGAATACCCAGTCGTTAACCTGAAACTCCAAGTCTCGTCATCGATTATCCTGATAAGACTTCTGATGGCTTTAAGTTGCTAATAGACTTTCTTGTATAAGTTTAATCTTCTCGATTGCCTGTTGTACCAACTCTGGTCCTACTAACTTAGTTTCCCCAACATTGATCCATCCTATAGGCAACCTACACTATTGTTCGTAAAGAGCTTCGTATGGAGCCATATGAATACTAGCATGATAGTTATTATTATACGCGAACTCAATAAGCGGCAGATGATCATCCCAGCTACCCTTGAAGTCCATCACACAAGCCCGTAACATATCCTCAAGTGTCTGAATAGTACGCTTAGCATGTCCGTCTGTCTGGGGATGAAATAATGTACTAAGACTTACCTGAGTCCCCAATCCTTTTTGTAAGGACCTCCATAAATTAGTTGTAAACTAAGCTCCTCTATTCGAGATAATAGATATAGGGACACTATGAAGTCGTACTATCTCCTTAATGTAAAGCCTTGCATAATCCTTTGCGGAATATGTAGTCCTAACAGGCAGAAAATGGGCTGATTTTGTAAGTCTATCAACAATCACCCATATAGAATTGAACTTACGCTGGGTACGAGGTAAGCCTATGATGAAATCCATATTAATTACTTTCCATTTCCAAGTTAGAATATCTATAGCTTGCAATAATCCACCGGATTTTTGATGCTCAATCTTAACCTACTGGCAGTTAGGGCACTGAGCAACAAACTCCGCTATATCCTTTTTCATTCCGTCCCACCAATATATTTCTCTGATATCATGATACATCTTTGTTGCTCTTGGATGGACAGAATAACGAGAATAGTGAGTCTTTCCCATAACCCGTCGGCACAGCCCTACAACATTAAGGACACATAATCGTCCCCGATATCTAAGTACTCCATCTCCTGTAATCTTAAATGGTGTCTTATCTTTCTGAGGGATTGTATCCCTGTAACGAGCTAATACAGTATCCTCATACTAGCGTTCCTTCACTTTAGTTACTAAATAGGATGTTGTCGTGTCCTGAATAGTAACTCCGGTATCACTTGAGTCCAGTAATCAAACTCCAAGACTAGCTAGCTGATAAATCTCATGCGCTATCCCCCTCTTCTCTAGATGTAAATATGATAGGCTACCTAAAGATCTACGGCTGAGGGTATCGGCTACTACATTCGCCTTCCCTGGATGGTATAAAATTTCAACGTCATAGTCTTTCAATAGCTCCAACCATCTCCTTTGACGTATATTCAATTCCTTTTTCTTGAAGATATACTGAAGGCTTTTATGATCCGTATAGATATCAACATGAATGTCATACAAGTAGTGCCTCCACATCTTTAGTGCATGAATCACCGTGGCTAACTCTAAATCGTGGGTCGGGTAATTCTTCTCGTGCTTTTTTAGTTGTATAGAAGCGTAAGCTACAACCTTACCATGATGCATCAATACACAACCCAATCCAATTCCCCAGGCATCATAAGAGATAGCATAACCATCGGTTCCCTCTGGGAGTGTTAGAACCGATGCTGAAGTTAATTTGTCCTTCAATGCCTGGAAACTCCGTTCGCAAGCATCGGTCCATTGAAACTTAGCTCCTTTATGAGTCAACTTTGTCAATGGTACTGAAAGAGAAGAAAATCCCTCTACAAATCTCCTGTAATAAACTGCCAAATTGAGAAAGCTACAAACCTCCGTCGGTGTCATGGGTCTAGGCCAAGTCTTCACTGCCTCAATATTTTGGGTATCAACCCGGATACCCTCACCTAAAATAATATGTCCAAGGAAAGCTACAGAATTCAACCAGAATTTGCATTTAGAGTGTTTTGCATACAACTTCTCTTTTTGTAGAACTCTGAGTACTGTACGCAAATGATCTGCATGCTCAGCCTTTGAATAGAATACAGCAATATATCATCGATAAGTACAATTATGAACAGATCTAGAAAGGGTTTGAACACACGGTTTATCAAGTCCATGAATACTGATGGGGCATTGGTCAAACCGAATGACATAACACAAAACTCAAAGTGCCCGTATCTGGTCCGGAATGATGTCTTCGGAATATCTTTCTTCTTAACCATTACCTGATGGTACCCAGACCTTAGGTCTATTTTCGAGAAATACTTGGCACCTTGCAACTGATCAAATAAATCATCAATCCTCGGGAGCGGGTACTTATTCTTGATCGTCACCTTATTCAACTGTCTATAATCAATACACATCCGCAAGGAACCATCTTTCTTCCTCACAAATAACACAGGTGCTCCCCAAGGTGATGTACTAGGTCTAGTAAAGACTTTTTCAAACAAGCCCCTTAGTTGTTCCTTCAACTCTCTCAGCTCTGCAGGTGCCATTCTATAGGGAGGAATAGATATTGGGTGAGTATCTGGTAATAGGTCAATAGAAAACTCAATTTCTCGCTTTGGCGGAAGACCCAAAAGCTCATCGAGGAAAACATCGGGAAACTCATTAACCACAGGGATAGATTGAATGGTTGGTGACTCTACTTTCACATCATGTACCCGAACTAAGTGATAAATATAGCCCTTTCTAATCATCTTTCCTCCTTTAAGATAGGAAATAAACCTACCTCTCAGCGATGTCGTATTACCTTTCCACTCCAAAACAGGCTCCCCTGGAAATTGGAATCCAACCATCTTTGATCTACAATCAACATTGGCATAATAAGAAGCCAACCAATCCATACCCAGTATAACATCAAATTCTACCATATCTAACTCAATTAGGTCTGCTACTGTAGATCGACTATGAACTACTACTGTACAATCTCTATATACCCGCCTAATTATCACTAGATCCCCAACAGGTGTGGACACCTCAAAATGTTTAACCAACTCAGGTTCTATTCCAAACATACTAGCAACCAACGGAGTAACATATGATAAGGTGGAACCTCAGTCAATCAATGCATATACATCAGATGAGGAGACTGATAATATACCTGTAATAACATATGGTGATGACTCCTGATCCTGTCGACCTGCTAATGCATAAATGCGGTTCTGAGGACTGCTCGAGCTAGATGCTCCACCTCTGCCTCTACCACGATCGATTGGTGCTTGTGAACCTTGCCTAGGCGGGCGTACTGATGATGACGAACCAACTACAGATCCTGTTAGCTGAACTATGCTTGTACTATCTCTCGTCGGACAATCTCTCATAACGTGGCCTGGATAACCACAAGAATAACAAACACCCAACCCTATACGGCACTGCCCGACATGCTGCTTACCACACTGAGCACATCGTGGCAAGGGCGGCCTCATCTGACTTGATTCACCTCTATACTAAGAACTTGAAGCCCTGGAATTCTGGCTAGGCCCTGAATATGTGGAACGATCAAATCTCCTACCGGCAAACTAAGGGGGTGCACTAGCCGATGGCTAGGCTGGATACCTCGGGTATTATTGTCTCTAACTATCTCAAAACTCACCCGAAGGACCCGAAGATCTCTCTATCTTACTCTGGCCCCTATCATGCTCACGATCAACCCTCTGCTTATGCTTACGCTCCTCTACACCCTGAGCGTATGCCTAAATACGAGAAATATCCATGCCTGGCTGGAGTGAGACCGACATATAGTCATTAAGCAGGTGCGGTTCCAACCCCATCACGAACCGGTGAACCCGATCCTCCATATTAGATACAATAGTGGGGGAATACCTAGCCGATGAATCAAACTGAATACTGTACTCCCGAACACTCATGTTACCCTGCCGAAGGATCAAGAACCTATCAACTCTGGCCCGTCTAAACTCTGGTGGCAGATAATGATGAAGCAAAGCCTCTGTAAACTCATGCCATACCGCTAGAGGCGCATCCTCACCTCTGGACAACCCCCAATACTCGTACCAATTAACTACAACATCCTGAAGACTATAGGAAGCTAGCTCAACTGACTCAGTCGCAGTGGCCTTCATTACCCTCAAAGTCCTCTGCATCCTATCGATAAATACCTGAGGGTCCTCATTTGGATCTGCTCCAGCTAATACCGGAGGGTCCAAATTAATGAAATCACGAACCCTCGCACTGATAGCCCTATCTACATGACCAATACCTACTTCTCGACGTCGAGCCTGTGCAGATATTAATCGAGTCAATAGCTGAATAACATCTCTCATCTCCTGCCATGGTGCATCTGGCTGAGGAGTTGGGTGTACAGAGGCAGACGCTGGAGTCGGTGCCCCTCGGATCTCCTCTGGAGAGGACGGGGTATGTGAATTCTGAGATGGAATTTCATTATGAGACTCTCCCCGAGCCCTGGCAACTCGTGGCGCTCGACTAGTAGTCTCATCAGCCACAGACTTTCCCTTCTGGGAGGCTGTAGCCTACTTAGGCATTGCTAAAAACATATTATATCGTTAGGGAAATGAATCCTTATAAAGAACGATCTAAGATAAGAAAGGAGGATAACATCACATATGTCCTGTAGCCTCCTGTTTATAAATATGGTGCACAATACACACACATAAACAAGACTCTACTAGACACGGTCTGTAGACAATCCTAGGACATAACTGCTTTGATACCACTTTTTTCGCGACCCAAACCGATGGGCCATGACGAGTGCCCGAGTGCTACCTGTCGAACAACCCTGAGCATGCGTCTAAGATATAAACATGAATTAAGGGTAGGTCATGAATAACACCTGTCATAAACTGCTGAATTACGTGAATAATATATACATGAGGAAAATATGTCCAAAAGACATATATACATATACATGCGGAATACGGTAGTGTGAGCCGACAAGGCTGCTATAGACAATTATATATCCAAAACTAGAAGCCGACAAAGCCACATACTATCCAATTATACATGATTGTCTACAGACCTCTAATAAAGTGTAGAACTGTATAAAGGACGGGACTGGGGCCCGTCGTACCCATATCTACATACCAAAAATAGCGTACCAAAACTAGTAACAGCTCCGGATCAAGTGGAGCACACCAACTCTCGTTGATCAAAGATCCTAAAAAGGGGGACCGTCAACCTGTCTACCTACACCTGCTGGCATGAAACACAGCGTTCCCAGGCAAAAAGAACATTAGTACGAATAATGTACCGAGTATGTAATGCATGAATCAGTACATAAAAGACATAAAAGAAACATGGAGTAAAGGAATCCACATGTAAGTCTAAATAACTTTGTGAATTCTGAAATATTTATAAGTTCATGCATGTGCGTATAAATGTCGTATCATGCATATGTTTATGTAAACATAACATCATCAAGTCTCTGAGGGCATCCTGTCATATCATCTCGGCCTCTGTGGGCGAAATCATCAACATATACCAACTGATCAGGTGGTGGTGTGTATATAACGTCGTAACCTTTTTTCATATTCCATATACATATAATATACACGTATATAATGCCATCTGGTCATGAGTCAATGTACATGTATAAATGAATGACATGCATAAGAAGTGAGTTAATAAGATTTCTCGGAATGCCATAAAATCAATATTTCTTCGGATAAATTTTATCAATTACATATTTTTCTGAGACCCATGAATAGAAGATATAATAATAAGACACATGGGTATTCAAGAACATAGGCACCCCTAGTGCTTCTGTGAATAGAGGTTTTTATGAAAGCTGTGTGTTTGCTCGTTTCGTTTGTATCGTATGAATCATGCCAAAAGGAAAGAAGGGATACCCTTAATATACGTGAGTCGATTCTCTTAACAATCCCTCTAACCCACGTCTTTTGCGAAAAATACGTAATGGCGGATCGAAGTAGGAAAAAATTCATATGATATTCTTGAGAAAGATTGTATCGTGCTCTCTTAGAATTGCATCTCACGCTGCTGTAGCGTTATAAGAGTTCATATGAAATTTTGGTGAAATTACATCCGTTACTTTGTAGAGACAAGCATCTCCCTTAGTGAATTAGAGAGGTATCATATCTTAGTGGTTTGTGGACCCCACTTGATAAGGGTGCCCTTGCCAAGCTCCCCTAAATATGCCACCTAGTTACATGAATTAAGAGTCATTATTTGGATTTGATTAAGACCCCATTTGCTGCCACGTTGGAAGTCTCATTAAGCTTATCCAAAGATTCTAATTACTTAGTTAATCTTGCACTAAAAATTAATAATTACCCAATTATTCACATAATTAAGAATTATCTCAAATTACTTCAAATACTAATAACTTTTAACACACTTTATATACCTTACTATCATGGTCCTGTGGTACCTTGTATGACACTAGTCCATAACTACCGGGTATTATAGCTTGGACCGTATTTTATCTCAAATTGACAAACTTCAACGAATACTCATTCTTTGATTTGTTTACTCTCTAATTTTCACGCCACTCACTTATCACTTGTTACAAATAACATAAATACTTATAACCTCAAAAATAATCTCATTCCCGAGCTTACGTCGATTAACTTACGGCGAAACCTTAACGTATAAAATGCGAGTTGTAACATATACTAATTAAATTTCTCATGCAGAAAAATTTAGTTAATAAATATAACTCATAATTTCATAATAGAAAATATAAAAATATAAAGATACTATTAGGATATTATAACACAAATTATTATTTATTAAAATATTGATAGGTTTTTATAAAATAATAAAAGGCTTATCTCTTTATACTTTTGATGAATTCAAAATTATAATTTAGTAAAATTATATTATATTATTTAAATTTTCTATAAAATACAAAAATTGGGAAAACTAACCAAATATTACAGTAGTAAAGAATGTAGGAAAAGAGAGAGATAAAGATAATATTTTGATATTTATATTTTGAATTAATTAACATAAGTTTAGACAATTAAATAATTTTGAACAATATAACATAATTCGACCGTAATTATTAAAAAGGGAAAAAAATAAAAATAAAATATATATATATATATATATCTGTGATTTAAGCATTTATTTATATGAAGGAACAATAAAATTTAATTAATGAGAGAAATTTTATGCACAATAATACAACAATCATCTAAATGTAGAAAAATATTATTACATTAGTATAATACATGAATTTGAAATAAGGACATCATCAAAGCTTACACAAATGATCAATTTTGTCATATTAGTTAGATAATTATGTATTATAGTTTAAAAGTAATTAATATGATTGTATCTTAACGAACACTTCTTTGTGGACAATGTTTTTGTGTGTGTATGTTTCCTCCTAATGCTTTGGTTGCTCTATCTTAACCAGAACTTTTGTTGTCGATCTTGATATCCCTCTTGAAAGTGTAACATACAGTAGTTCGTGCAAGAAAATATATTGCGGTAAATATAGTCCAATATTTAGGATGTTTGTCTTTGTGCTTTATTTATTATATATGCAAAACATAAACATACTACAAATTATTTTCACACAAATTTAAAAGGATATTCCTTAGTTTCGGAAGACGAAAGTTGAATTCAGGGATAAGAATATACTTAGAAGCACATTGACCAGTATCATAATTTTTGCATGTATAACGTTATTGTCAAAACTTCTAATCATCAGTATGCTATTACATAAGTTATTCGGCATATCTAAATTTTTCAGTAGCATGATGGGCATATTTTTCTTCAAAATCAATCTATATACAATGGAAGATCAATTTTAACTTAGTCTATTATATATACGGTGACACTAACATACGTAAGAAATAATAAACTTGACAATAAACATGTATGACAGAATGCTATTTGGTATTAAAGTATTTAAGTATTCTTCTTAGTAGTAATTATTGGTATCATTTTCTACTGAGTCAAAAACTTAAAGTATTTTATTTTTACTATAAAATTTTACAATCCACATTTTATTTAGTTGATCAACATATTCATTTCTACTAGCTAAGATATCTTTTTAATTATATCATGTGATTTGTACAATTGTGTTTTAATTTAATGATAGAAATATTTCTCTTATTAAATGCACTATGATTACCATTGGGGGTTGATAACCAAGTGTTCAGGAAGAACCAAATCATCTTTTATTGATGCTCTTCTTCATTTTCGATACGAAGCAAGAAGACACTGAATACTGGATCTACTCTTACTTTATATTTGTTGTCAATTGAATCTTTTTCATTTGAGGCCAAAGGTTTAACTTTGGCAATCTAGCTTTTACAATCTATGCTTTTGTCGATTTTGAAACTACTAGTAGTACTTGACATAAATCATCTCCCAAACCATAAATTTTTCACCAAACGGTTCATTAATATCCAATATATTTGTAGAACTCTGGACAATTATTTTGATCGTTTGACACTTAGCCATAAGTGTTTCATCCCATATTATCAATTTTGCTTTCCTTATAAATTTAGCACCATTGCTCTGCTTTGATATATTTGTGATGGTTAATTAAGTTGTTTGATTAGGTATATCAAATCTAAAGTGGGTGGCCTCACAATAAAATTGTTGTTGGTATACGACTTGCTATTATTGTTAACAGTGTCATGCCTCTTCATATGATATTTGCAAGTAATGCATGACATAGAAATATTATTTTGATTCCGCCAGAGGCATCTATAAAGAATAATCCCGTTATACCAGAGTCGACTCTTTATAATATAGTCTTGAAAGCTTGTTCTTGTTTAGGATTTAGAGTTGATTGTGCTTCCTCAGACACTTGTATAGTATTTTGATTCTTAATAATATACTAACCTTTTTACTTTGTATTCTAATGCTCTTTTTATGGAATAAATTTATGTAACCTAAGATTTGTTTTAACTTGAATAAGAATTTTACTCATATGATGAATTTTAAAAATAATCGAGTTGGATTTTCTTGCTAAATAATTATTTAAAAGATTTAATTATTTAATTTTAACATAAAAAATAATTTATTCTATGTTGATTCATATATTAATATTAGTTCATCTCTTGTTTTGAATATTTAATTTTAATTATAATTTTATCCACCATAAATTATATTTTCAAAGAGTAAAAAATTGATATGATATTTTACTTTTAGATATTTATGTTTGTAGAATCATTAGTGGTATTGACTCATACCAACCATTATTTTTTCTCTTTCTCACACATTTATATTCGTAGATATTTTCTTAATTGTTGTTTAATAATTGGGTATTTTTTAATATTACAAAAAGAATTGATAAAATATATTATTTTAGTTAAAAAATAGTTCAAATATAATATAAAAATATATTATCGTGGGGGTATGTTTTTCCTCAATTTCAACTCTTTATGCAATTCATTTAATATTACTTTTATTTTTTTGGTATCAGACATTATGGAGTGGCAATGTATTGTCAATACGGAGGATTTATGAAATTGATTTTAATATACCTTCCTACATATTTTTAATAAGAATTTAATAGAAATTTTTTTATTAATTTTAAAATCTTAAATATTAAAAATTAGAATAGAAGGTATTGTAGTCCAAAAAATAGGTTATTGCGGTGATGTTCTTTCCTTATGAGTTCTTCTGTTTAATATTTTAGGACTTTTTTGGTCTATTAATATTGTATTTGTGCTTTTATAATAATATATGCCCTCCTTTTTCTAAATGAATTTGGACAATATAATAGATTCTCAAACTAAATTAGTAATAGAAATTTTTAGGAAATATATCCTAAAAGTAATAGGATTACATGATTTAAAATATGTATTTACTCCGAAAGTAATTATATTAAAAGGAAACATAATGTGTTCCTAAATGTATTAGGTATACATGCTAACATGTAGTATTATATGTCTGTCACGACCCAAAATCCCAACCTGTCGTGATGGCGCCTATCTCGATACTAGGCAACCCGGCAATCTCGATAAACCACAATTTCTCTTAAGTTTGAAAATACAATAATTTAATACAATACAAAATCTCACAAATACTGACACGAACACTCCCCAAAACCTAGTGTCACTCAGTACATGAGCATCTAATATGAATACAAGTCTCGAAAATATGGTCTATAATAGTATGAGACCAAATACAGTAAACAAAGAGATAGAGAAGGAGAGATAAGGTCTGCGAAACACGACAGCTACCTCAAAATCTCCTGAAAATCAACCGCGCGAAAGGATCAATACCCGATATGTCCGAAAACACCTGGATCTGCACACGAAGTGCAGGGTGTAGTATGAGTACAACCAACTCAGCAAGTAACAATAATAAGTAAGTAACTGAATATAATGACGAACTACACAGTTATAGTTCACTTTCAGTAATTCCAGCAAAGAATAGACATGCTTTCAAATCCGCCAGTTTAAGTCAAATCAGTTTTATACAGTTCAATTTCATGTAATCCGGATATAAAATCTTTCAGAGATTTCAAAACAATGACAGATAGCAATCAAGTGCAATAACAAATGCAAAGCAAGTACAGCCTCTCAGGCAACAATCACTCAACTCATCACTCGGCTCTCAGCCCTCGGCACTCATACTCAATGGGTACCCGCGCTCATTGGGGGTGTACAGACTCCGGAGGGGCTCCTATAGCCCAAGCGCTATAATCTGCACGGACAACTCACGTGCTGCACGGACAACTCACGTGCTATAATATCATATCAGAATCTCACGTGCCATAATATCCTTACCTCACAGACAAGCCCTCGGCCTTACTCAGTCCTCGACCTCTCTAGACTCTCGGGCTCTCAGAAATCAAAAAATCAGCCCAAACAAAGATAACATAATACATCAACAAATATCAAGAAAGACTGAGGTATGATACGCAAGTAAAATCATGACTGAGCACAAGATAGAAATTAGCAATTAATTCAATAAGTACGTGCCCTCTGTGGGTCCCAACAGTACTATCACATAGCCTAAGCATGATTTCTAACATGATTTATAGTCAAATTTCTTCAACCATAGAGAGTATATAGCTAACAACAAATTATTCAACTTTACAGTTTCACGGGACGGACCAAGTCACAATTCCCTCGGTGCACGCCCACACGCCCATCACCTAGCATGTGCGTCACCTCCAAAATAATTACATGACACAAAATTCCGGGGTTTCATACCCCCAGGACCAGATTTAAAACTTTTACTTACCTCAGAGCGTGAAATTCTTTACTCTGCTATGCCTTTGCCTCGCAAATCGGCCTCCGATGCCTCGAATCTAGTCACAAATAATTCGTTTTAGTCAATAAAATTTATTGAAATTAATTCTATAAGAAAATGCTAATTTTCCATAAAAATCTGAATTTTAGCTCAAAAATCGCCTGTGGGACCCACGTATCAGAACTCGACAAAAGTTAAAAAATTCGGAAGCCCATTCAACCACGAGTCTAACCATACTAATTTTATCAAAATCCGACCCTAACTCGACACTCAAATCTTCAATTTAAACTAAGAGGGTTTTCAAACTTTTCCAACTTAATTCACCAATTAAATGATAAAAACAATCATGGATTCGGGTAATTTAACCAATATTGAGTTAAGAACACTTATCCCGCTGTTTTGCTTGAAAAACTCCCGAAAATCGCCTCTTCCCGAGATCAAATCAGTCAAAAACTGAAAATGGGATTCAAAACTTAAACTCTCTGCCCAGATATTTGCTCTATGCGATCGCGAACATTCCCACGCGATCGCGAAGAACAATTTTCCATCGCCCAGATTTTACTCTACGTGATCGTGGACTTTCCCACGCAATCACGAAGCATAACATCACAGAACTTAAACTCTCTGCCCATACATTTGATCTACGCGATCGCGAAGAACAATTTTTCATCGCCCAGATTTTACTCTACGCGATCGCGGACTTTCCCACGCGATTGCGAAGCACAACATCACAGACCTACGCGATTGCGAACTCGTCCACACGATCGCGAAGCACAAAACGCATGACTTTTATTTCCACTCCACTTACTCTACGCGAACGCGACCTTCTTCACGCGTTCGCGAGTCACAAAATCCTAGAGCTACGCGATCGCGAAGCACAAAATGCCACTACCTCACATTAACCCTACGCGATCGCAGATATCCCCATGCGATCACGTAGAACAAAAACCCCCCACTGACTAACTAAGCCTACGCGATCGTAGACGCATTCGTGCGATCGCAGACGCATTCGTGCGATCGCATAGAAGGAAAACATCATCAGATATCAGAAAATTCCAGCAGCTGTTCAAGTCCAAATTTTTGATCCGTTAACATCCCAAACTCACCCGAGCCCCTCGGGACCTCAACCAAATATACCAACAAGTCCTAAAATATTCTCCGGACTTAGTCGGACCCTCAAATCACCTCAAACAACGCTAAAACCATGAATTATACCCTAATTCAAGCCTAATGAACTTTGAAATTTTTAATTTCTACAAATGACTCCAGAACCTGTCAAATCATGTCCGATTTACCTCATATTTTGCACACAAGTCATAAATGACATAACGGAGGCACTCAAATTTTCAGAATCGGATTTCGACCCCGATATCAAAAAGTCAACCCCCGGTCAAACTTCTAAAAAATTCAGAAGCTATTGGAATCATCAGAATTAAATTCTGAGGTCGTTTACACATAAGTCAATATCCGGTCAACTATTTCAACTTAAGCTTCTAACATGAAAATTTATTCTTCCAAGCTAACTCCGAAATACCTTAAAACCAAAACCGACAATTCACACAAGTAATAATACCTCGTAGGAAGTTATTCAAGACTTCAAATAGTTGAAAGGAACATAAATTCTCAAAACGACCAGTCGGGTCGTTACAATGTCTATGCCCAAAAGTAATTATACTAATATGATTTCAAAAGGTAATCATATAGGATTCCTAACGTGCAATATTATGTCCTAAAAATAATAGAATTATAAGGCTAATATTTAGAATTCCGGTTATATCCTTTTATTATGAGTTATTATACTTAATATTATAAGGTTATTTTTGTAAACCGATATTGTATTCATCATTTTATAATATATATATATATATATATATATATATATATATATATATATATATATATATATATATATATATATATATAACAGAAGAGGAATCTATACCTGCAGGCCACTTAATTCTTGAAGGGGGGAGGTACCTGCCTTTTTTGGGAAGCATTCTTCTACATCACAAAGGAAAAATAGAAAGGAAAAAAAGGTATATTATTAGTAAAAAATTTACAAAAAATAAAGTACTTTTGTCCGTACAACCAGCAGGTAGCATATTCATGGAGAGTTCAATGTTAAGAAACTTCCCTAGGCCCCTCTTGTTTCCTTTTTCTTTTCCTCTTTATTAAAAGTTAAATATATTTTTCAATTTTTTCTTCCAAAATATTTTTTTTTTCTCACATAGTTATCAAGGAAGTAGAAACGGCTCAATAGGATTAAAGTTTTACTATTTGTTTTTATTAATATTAAGACGTTTGAATCTGAATATATATCTGAATATTAATATGTGTATTAAGATTAAAATGTCTGAATTCGAATACACATCTGAATATTAAAATATTATATTAAGATTTGAATATTGAATAATTACGACTATTTATATTCTTTACATTTGAATGTGTAAAACTTGTCTTATTTAAAAATTAATAAGTATAAATTTAAGTCAAGTAGTACAATTTAATCTAATACTAGATTAATAAAATATTTTTTAAAACTTTTTATGGTGGTTGATGGTGATGATGGCTAACCGTAGTGGTTCTGGGTCCGACTAGGTAGTGGTTAATTGGTGGTAATGTTGGTGTTGGTGGTGATTATGAATAGTACGTAGATGGTGGATGACAGTAATAGTTATTGATGGTGGTTGATGGTGGTGGTGACTGATAACAGTAATGAGTGATATATAGTGGTGGTTGATAGTGGTGATTGGTGATTGTTGTGGTAATGGCGTTTGGTAGTGATGGTTGTAAATGATGGCTAGTGGTAGTGACAACTAACACTCGTGTTTGGCAACAATGGTGATTGTGGCTGAGGATGGTGGTAATGCGTGGAGTGTAATAGGTGGTGGTAGTCTATAATGGTGGAGGACAGTGATAGCAGTAGTGATGGTGATTAGTGGTAAAAGTATAAGAGTAATAGTGAAATAATATTATTTTTACATAAATTCTTGAATGTAAAATATCTTAATGATATTAAGATCTATTCAAACCCATTAGGTGGTTGTAAAATTAAAAAAAACTAACAGACTTAATTAAGATCAGAATAATTAAAATTTTGACATCATAAATACAACTGTTCGAGTTGTGACCTGCTGGTTATCGATGTCTCTTGAGAACTCTCAAAAATTAGATCTAAGTAAGTTGGCTTTATGATCATAGCAAATTAAATAAATACAACTACTATTTTGTTATGTATATGCTTGCTTAAACTCGATATTCTGATAAAATTGGGGCGTAACGGCATAAATTTCAGACCCCTTCTCTTGTTCCTTTTTGAATTTACGGAATGAATAGTATATCTTTGGAAATTCAGTTTAAAGACCTTGTGTATTAACTGAGATTATGAATAATAACCTGTTTGACCAAGCTTTTGAAATTAACTTATTTTGAGAAATATTTTTTTCAAAAGTATTTTTGGTGAGAATAGTTTGTGTTTAGCTAATTAATTTGAAAATCACTTTTCAAACAATTAGTGTTTGACTAATCTTTTAAAAAGTGATTTTAAGTATAATTTTCTCCAAAGTGTTTTTGGGGAGAAGCTACTTTTTTCTATTTCTGCTTCTATTCAAAAGCACTTTTTTTTTCTTCCAAAAGTTTGGCTAAATACTTCTAATTTGAAAAGAAAGTATTTTTTTGAAAAAAATAATAATTTTGACCTTGAATAAACTTGGCCAAAAAAAGGCTATAAATTGATTTTAAATTACCAATTTGATATATATCGTGCCTCTATTGCTATTTTATTAAATAACATACTGCAAATTAAGCCACAAAGGTAAAGAAGATATGAAAAAGAATAACAAAGGGTGTGTTTGGAATTTGGTATCAAGGAAAACATTTGTTGATTTTTCAATTTTTTCTTGTTTGGTTAGTTTAAATGTATTGAAAAATATTTTTCTCATAAACTCATTTTTCTCCAATTGAAGGAAAAATAACTTTCCTACCAAAAGAAGGAGAAATATTTTCTAAAACTCTTTTTCAACCTTCCCCACCTTATTGCTCACCCTCACTCTCCACCACTCTCACCTCCACCACTCCCACCCATGTCCCCTGCCACCCACCTCACCCCTCACCCCACAAAACGCCTATCCCCACCCCTAACCCACCCCAACCCACACCCAAACCCCTCTCCCCCGCCACCCCACCAGCCCCCTACACCCCCGCCACCCCTATCCTTGTCACCCCACCCGGCCCCTAGACCCCGACCAACCACTCTTTTTCGTCCTTACCTATTTGTCTCTCATACTGTTTGCCTAAATTATATATTATTTAAAAAAAATATCTTTTGCTATATAACTTAAGGCCAAAAAATAAGTAAGTTAACCACTTAATTTTCAAGAAAATATTATTAAAAAAAATATTTTTTTTCGTACTAAACACACACGTAGAAGGGAAAACAAAGGAGAAAACCAAATCCCCTAGATTGTTAAAAAAAAAAAAAAAAAAAGAAGAGAAAAATAGTATAAATAAACAAACATCTCTATTCAGATTCCAAGGTCCATTCACCATTTTCTGAAAAATTAATTGCAAATGTTCCCATTCCTTTAGTCAGAAAAAAAAGAAAAAGAAAAAGGATTCTTCATCTTCCCATTAATCAAATGCCATGTAGTGACTATTCCTTTCCTATCCTTAGCAATAGTAAAGTAAAGAACATGCAAAAGTTCTATGGAACATTTTTTCATTTTTTTTCTATTTGTCCAATAAAAACTTTTCAGGGGCAAAATTTCCTTAAATGGCTGGTTCAAGCTAAAAATGAATTAAGTAATTCAGCAGCCGCGGATCCTGCAAATGCACCATTTATTTTTATTTTCTTGAATTGAATATCTATAGTTCAATAAGTTTTAAAAAAATATTTATGCTAATTTCGTATCTATAGGCAATAGCTACAAAGGAACAGTGAGTGCGATGGTATTTGAACCCCTTGATTTTATATGATTGTCAGCATCATCTATGTTCTATTCCTACTTATAGGAAAAAAAAATTGGTACCTAATTTATTGTGTGGTTGTCTTATTCTGCAAAATATCGTTCCTAAGAACTCAGTTAAAGCCAACTAAAATGTGCACTACAGAACACATCTAAAAGACCAAAAAAGGAAACAAGAGCATTTACAAGAAGACAAAGCTAAAATAGTGGACTAGTAGTAATCAAGAAATTATAATGTGGAGCTAGGAATAATTTATCATGTCCTTGTAGATCATATATTTTATCATAGAAGCATCAAAACCACTGTATACCAATTTCATTGGCCGTTATACTTTAAGGACAACAAGTTGCCAAAAAAGTACTTATTGATAATGTAATGTGATCGCAAGTGTTTAAATTATCCCAAGATAATAAGTAGCATTAGTCCTAAACTAAATAAAAGAAGTTAAGTACTAACTAAACAAACATCGATTAGGGAATTCAAAGCAACTAGTTTTGATAATCCTAACTTATTTAATTCAAGTACATATATAAGTTATCTCTTCTCACTAGATATTATATGGTAACCCTATTTTAATTTTGGCATTCTGATGGGCGCTTAATTTATGTTCAACTTCGCGAAAAACTATGTCTTATTCTTTAATTAATAACTTTAACTTCGTCCTTTGCCTAATTAAAAACTTTTGGAACCAAGAATCATTCAGTTTGGTCCCCCACAAGAATATGTTCTTTTAATTTCATGTTGCATCGAATGACTATTTTAGTCGATAAAAGATGAAACACACACACCACTCCTTTTGCTAATTTTTCTTATTCAACTGTATGAAAAAAAATGCAATTGTTTCCTAAATATTTGATGTGCGTCAATCACTAGCTTCGAGAGGAAAACACTTTAGACTAATTCAATCCACGGAGTTCAGAAGGTAAGGTTTCAGTAATTTAAATACTTAAGCATGGTGAATGATAATCGTGATATTAATTGTTCACCGTAATTCTGGGCGACTATGGTGAAAAAGATATTTGAGCAAACAATCGCATGTAAAAAGTCACTGATAATAAAAAAAATTAAATCGATCAATGGATATAACTAAAATCCTTTTCAGAAAAGATGGAGATAAAAAAATTAATTTAACTTTTATGCATTGGTAATTAATATAATTATTTTTTGTACTATCAGGTCATATTAAATTATAACGTGAAAAATAAAATATTTAAGCCAATTAACCTTTTAGATATGTTAAATTAAAATTTCATTTACACTGTAAGTGGGTATAAGTTAAAATCAAACTAAGACGAGGCACATAATGAACACGTCATAATGAAGATGCCGAACCTCAATAAATAGGGCTTCACTTGAACGATTGAGCCCTCAGAATTACACCAAATGAAAGATATATACCATTTTCTATCTCATAACAAAAGCTCCATACTTCTGTAGATAACACATACTAAACACACATTCCTTTAACTTTTGATCAGAGAGGAAATTCGTTGGAACCTTTCTGCAGACTGTTTTTTGCTATTTGCTACTTACCGTTTGCCGCATACGTAATTTTTAGTCTTGTAAAAAAGGTACGTTTAGTGATCCTCTCGACTTTACGTATTAACCTTTCCATTCACTAAACTTTGCCAAAAAAGATAGTAAGAGGTTTTACGGGGCTGAAGAGTTGAAATTATCGACTTGATGTTGCAAAAATATAGGGCTTGCTATAACTTCTCAAGACTTTATTTTAATTTTTATAATTTCTTGATTTATACAACAAGCAGCCAGCAGGGGTGGAAACACCATAGGCCCAAGAGCTGTCATCCGACATGCTTCGTTGGAAAATTTATTAAATACACATATGAATAATATGCAAAAACAAAAATTAGAGTATAGATAATTTTAAATGACATTGCCTTCAGCCGCAACCTTGACAATTGGTTTAAAGCTTTTTATTTTGAATTGTGTTTTATTAATTTTCTTCCATTCTTCTTCTTGTTCTTCACAGGTTTTATATATAGGTTTTACATGATGATGAATATTGCATCATATGTTTCTTGCAAACAAGTAATTCATCATGAGCCACTTATTAATTTCCGAGAGGGTCTAACTATAGATCCCTTTATGCCCCGTCGACGAAAGGACAAGGTGGTGATAGTTATGGGAGCAACAGGGACTGGAAAATCTAAACTTTCAATTGATCTAGCCAACCATTTTCAAGCAGAGGTTGTGAACAGTGACAAAATGCAAGTGTACAATGGTCTTGATATAGTCACAAATAAGGTAACAGAGGAGGAGACCTGTGGCATCCAACATCATTTGTTAGGAATTGCTGATCCTAATGAAAATTTCACTGCCACAGACTTTGTTCACCATGCTTCTATGGCTGTGGGATTAATAACAAGAAAAGGTCACCTACCGATAATTGCTGGAGGGTCGAATTCGTACATTAAGGCCCTAGTGAATGATGACATTGAGTTCAAATCTAGGTATGAATGTTGCTTTCTCTGGATCGATGTGGACTTGGCAGTACTGCGTCGATTCGTCTCAGAACGAGTCGATAAGATGGTGAATGAAGGATTAGTAGAGGAAGTGAGAGAATTTTTCAACCCTGAAGGTGACTACACAAATGGAATTAGACGTGCAATTGGAGTTCCAGAATTGGACCAATATTTCAGAAATGAGAATAATAAGTTAATAAATGAAGATGCTCGTAATAGGATTCTTCAAGTTGCCATTGAAAAAATTAAGGCGAATACATGCAAATTGGCGACATCCCAACGTCAAAATATTCTTAGACTTGAGAGCCAACTCGGGTGGAATATTAGTCGACTTGATGCAACTGAAGCATTTGAGAAAAAAGGTAGTGAAGCACGTCAAGCTTGGCATAGGCTTGTCTCTGAGCCAAGTACTCGATTTGTTCGCCATTTTCGTCGTGAAGAACTCTTCAATATCCCTTCTCCTTCCTTCAATATTGAAATCACCAAACCTCCTGCAATATTGTCCACTTTTTGATATGTCTTTACTATAGCTAGTTTCATAGTGTGGCAATAATTATAAAATCAATAACTCTCGAGATTTTGTTCGCCCACTCAACAGATCTTGGGAAGTCTTTCTCTTTCTTTTTCTTCTTTCTGTTTTTAACTGACAGAGGTTGCTGTCAAGTTAGTTATGGACTTGGAATTCAGTGCCTTATCCTCCCTAGCTAAAATATTGTAAAGTGGCGGCAGCTATTTTGCACTATAAGTGCACGGGCCAATTTTTGATACCCTTTTGTCAGAGGGTATTTTTCTTAGGTTGTTTGTGGGGTCTTTTAACTTTTAGAATGTCTATATTGTATTTTTTGAACCTAAATAAACCGTGTAGAACCTTTGCCACCTCATTCTTCAGGCGGAAAAACAAAAAGAAAGAGAAGGATGAGTGGCATTTTGGTTTCTAAATTCTGTACTTTGACATGAGCTGTATTATTCTCACTTTAATGTATAGCCATGTTAAAAAGTACTTTGCATGTATGAGTATGTATATGAGGTGATATCTTAGGAAAATGCTTCATGTTTGTTTATGATTGAATGAATGAAATCTTCAGTGATATATATATATATATATATATATATATATATATATATATATATATATATATATATATATATATATGTTTGGTAGTATCTCCAAATGGGCATCAAGCTATAATTTTTTCCCGTTTATGGTTGGACAAGGAATTATCTTTAGTTTAGGTTAAAACTTTGTTGTTTGCTCATCTTATGAAATGATGAATTCTGTTGTCTCACCTCATTTAAGTTCTCGACATTTAATTTTGCAAGACATTCATAGTTATATATCCACCGCAAAACTTTTCCTGCTCGTCTTCATTTGTCAGGCAACGCCATCCATAGGCAGATGCAGCTCTGCGGCAACAATTCATCCAAATAATATATTCTCGAAATATAGATAATATATATTCGCTGTTTGACTGGGCAAATAGTTTAAGAAAAAATAAAAAATTTTAGAATTTGTGGTCTTAAACAATTCAAAAAGGGACCAAAAATATTTGTGTGGTTATAAAAGCTTCTCATTAATGGTAGAAGTCTAAGTTTAAACAAAATTGTTTCCAAATTTAGAAATGTGTCATTTTTTTTGGAACGGACCAAAAAAGAAATAGGTTCACATAAACTGGAATTGAGGTAGTATGTGAAAATTCGCTAAAATTTCAATATATACTAGATTTAGACTCATAATTTTAAGAATACAATGAGTTTAGTATTAAGAGCCTTAAAAATCAAATCTTCTTACACCATTGATCCTAGGTGCTCGGAAAAAAAAAAGTTCATGAATGACGAATCATAGATTGAGCCGTCAGATATTTAGTTAAAGGTTTCTTTTTAAAGCACTGTATATTATAAGTTCAAAGCAACCATGTTCAATGCAAACAAAACAGCATTTACTATTTGTATCTTGCTTATGCTTTTAGAACACTATTTATAATGTAATAGTAGCAGAGTTTTTGGAACCGACTATGGGCAAAACCAAAGAAGTAGGACAGAGTGGTGTGTATATATATATATTTAATTGTGAATTCAGTAATTAAAGCGAGCTAAGAATTAGGTGGTAAACTCAAAATTCATAAATTTTTAATCCTAACTCCGCTTAATGTCGGACATTCAACCACAGGCATTGAAAAATGATTCTTGCAGCACTGAGCTATAGCTATCTGAAATTCGCGGGGATAGATAATCATCATCATGGAGAGAATATTGTGGATCCCCATCGCCAATTTCATCCAAAGGACTTACAGTACCTGTACGGACTTCCTTATATTCATGCACCAAAACACATAAAGATTACAGCATGCCTGTATGAATATGCTTGACGTTGATATATACACACACAAATAGCCGAATTCACGGTTTACTTTTCTAAATTGGTATACATAACTTATAGACGTGTATACATGTTATATATAAATTATACTACCTCCATTCCATTTTATGTAAATCTATTTTCTTTTTGGTCCGTTCCAAAAAGAATGACCTCTTTCTAAATTTGGAAACAATTTTGCTTAAACTTATAATTCTACCCTTAATGAGAAGCTTTTATAACCACACAAATACTCTGTGTCCCTTTTTGAATTGTTTAGGACCACAAATTCCAAAAGTCTTCATTTTTTCTTAAACTTTGTGCCCAGTCAAACATGTTCACATAAATTGGAACGGAGGGAGTATACATATATTATACATCTGCCGACGATTTTTAATTTAAGCGGTTGTGTGAGCAGCTTAGATTATATCTTTTTTTTTTGGAATTCATAAAAATACTTACCAATATCAATTTGGGGAGTTTAGTACTGTTATTCCTACTTGTTGCAATTACCTTTTTTTTTAGTCGTTCTCTAGCCGATGTCTATCGGAAACAACCTCCTTGCCCTCCAGGGATAAAGGTAAGTCTGCGTATATCTTACCCTCCTAAGAGCCCACTCATAAAATACTAATGGATTTGTTGTTGTTGGTGGTGATTGTAGAAGAAAATTTAGACGGTCTAAATCTGAATATGACTTGACTCACCAAATGGTAATAATGTCATTCTTTAGGATGAATGGAGTTGAAAATAGAACTCCTTGTTAGTATTTCACAGCGTGACATCTGATAAATGGAGATATGTATTTAGTTTCTATTGATTCACTCAAATCTCGAGAAAGAATTCTCTTCTCTTTTTATCTTTTAATGATTTTCACATTTAGAAAATTCTCTCTGGATTATATTTACTTTATTATAAAACAATAAAAGAAGAAGAAGAGTATTGCGAGAAAATTAGAGAGAGAATTCTTATTGATTTGAGATGAATTACAATGAAATAGAACTCCTCTATTTATAGGGAAAGAGTGACTTAGCCACCAAGTAATAAACCCTAAAATCTATCTAAAATATAGACATTCACCATAAATAAAATATTATTTTTAACATACTTAATTTTTTTCAAAGTTGACGTACCTAATTATTCTGTTCATATGGGGAGTAAAATTAATACAAATGATACATAACATGGGGAATCTAAGGAAAAATTGAGAAAAGGTAAAAGAAAGTTATACTAGCTATTTGGCAGGTCCAAATCAAGCATCATTCCTAACCTTCATTTTTTCCATGAATATAGTACGGACTAGCCAATTTTTGGACTGGCAATTGAAAAATTGTCAGTGTTTGCAAAGTCATTGATAAATAGTCACTATTTTGCTGCAACATGGAAAGTTCCAGCATAATATACTGAAGATTGGTGCACCTCTGTATGAACTTCTAGCATATTATGCTGGAACTCCAACACACGAAAAGTTCCAGCATAATATGATGAAATCAGCTAACCATGGCGCTCTGCCATGGATGTGGAGCTGAAGTTCAAGGTTAGAGGAGAGGGAATCTGACGAAATATTCTAGAATATTCTAGAAGTGGAGAAAATGGATATGTAATTCATTAAATCTAATTTACAAGTATAGATGTACATGCATATATAGAAGAAGACTTAAAACTAACTCTACTCCTCAACTGGAGTTAAAACTAAAGCTAACTTGAGTTACACCATCTCTACTCTAACGTAGGTTAGTTATTATAACTAACTAATGAAGCTTAACCACCACTATCACTACTAATCTCAATATTCCCCCTCAAGCTGACGGGTAAGAACAGGTTTTCAACCCCCAGCTTGCCAAGCAAAGAGTAGTGTTGAACCTTTCCTAGACCTTTAGTGAGTATATCTGCCAACTACGCTTTGGCGTTAATGTGGTGAGTTTGAATAAGACCCTACTGCAATTTCTCTCTCACGAAATAACAATCAATGTCAATGTGTTTTGTCCGCTCATAAAAAATAGGATTTGCAGCTATTTGAATGGCTTCTTTACTGTCACAATACAAGGCAACTAGCAGTTGAATTTGGACTCCCAATTCTTTGAACAACCCTACTAACCTTGAAACCTCTGCCACTGTGGAAGCCATGCTTCTGAACTCTGCTTCAGCTGAGCTTTTGGAGACTGTGTTTTGCTTCTTCGATTTCCATGATATCAAAGAGTTTTCGAACTTTACTAGATAGGATGTAACCGACTTCCTGGATTGAGGGCAAGAGGCCTAGTCTGAGTCACAAAAGGCTACCAAGTTATTCGACTGATATGAAGACATCAATAGGCCTAATCCTGGTGCATTTTTGACATACTTAATCACCCTCAGAGCTGCATCCATATGAGTCCTTTTAGGTTTATGCATGAACTAACTTAGAACCTGAACAACATAGGCTATATCAGGATTAGTCATAGTTAGATATACTAGCCTTCCCACTAACCTTTGATAAGTTTCAGGGTCAGGTAACACACAGTCCTTGACTCTTGCACCTGTGGCATCACCAGAACACAAGATAACCTCATCAAATTCTGATGTGGTCGGCCTTTGATTGCACTCTAATGGGGTAGATACTGGCTTAGCTCCCCCTAGCCCAGAGTCAGCAATCAAGTCAAGGGCATATTTCCTCTAATTCATTAAAATCCCAGCTTTGCTGCGAGCAAACTCTATTCCCAAAAAGAACATGAGTTGCCCCAAATCTTTCATTTTGAACATCTTCTGCATGTTGTCTCTAGCAGACTGAATTAGTCGAGGATCATTACCTGTCACTAGGAGGTCATCTACATAGACTAAAATGACAACCAAAGCTGAACCTATCTATCGTGTAAACAAGGAGTAATCAAAATGAATTTGAACAAATCCTAAGTCTCTAAGAGCTTCTGTCAATTTCAAGTTCCATTATCTCGAGGCTTGCTTCAAACCATAAAGTGACTTCTTTAGTTTGCATACTTTGGTCTTGGGCTCCCCTTGATGTTGTACCCTTATGGAAGATGCATGTACACTTCTTCAAATAAGTCACCTTACAAGAAAGCATTGTGCACATCCATTTGATAAATATGCCAATTCTTAGAAGCTACTACTGCTATAACTGATCTAACAGTGACCATCTTGGCCACTGGGGAAAATGTTTCCTTGTAGTCTAGGCCCTCATTTTGACTGAAACCTTTGGCTACCAATCTACCTTTATATCTCTCCACCTCCTCATTAGCTTTATATTTCACTTTGTACACCCATTTGCACCCTAGAGGAACCTTACCAGCAGGAAGATCAACAACATCCCAGGTGTTATTTTCTTCTAATGCTGTAACTTCTTGTTATATAGAAGTTACCCACCTTTCATCCTTTGAAGCCTCATGATAATGTTTGGGCTCAACTATAGAAGATTGAGCTGATAGACATTTAGAATAGGAATGGGATAAACTATCATAACTCATATAGTTTGACATAGGATATGCACAAGAGGTGGAGACAAAATCCTGCAGCCATTTTGGTGGACCTGCAGTTTTGGGTGGCTTTCTGACTGCAATGGGTAATGCATCATCCACAACTTGCAAATGTGAAGAATCATGTTGCAATTTTGGAGCAACATCAACATCTTCATCAACTGGTAATGGAGAAGTATCAATGAGAGCTTCTGTTGCCTCAGAAACTGCATCAGGCCTTGCCTCAGGAACTGCATCATGTTCAGTTGCCTGATCTTGATACAATACTCCTGTAGTATCTGGTAAATCAGCTGGCTCAAGTACTGGAAAGACTGGAACAGATGACGACTTCATTTGTTTGAAAGGAAATACATGTTCCTTAAAGACTACATTCATGCTAACAATGAATTGCTTGAACTGCAAATCATATAGTTTATAGCCTTTCTTGGTTGGGGAGTACCCCATAAACACAACAGGTAATGCTCTGGCTGAGAATTTGTCCTGCCTCCCTTACATTCACAGCATAACAAAAACATCCAAAACCTCTCATATGATCTATAGAAGGTTCAGTGTTAAACAACTTTTCATATGTAGATTTACCCTTTAAAATTATGGAAGGCGGCCTGTTTATGATGTGCACTGCTGTAAGAATACAGTCACCCCAAAATCTTAGAGGGACTGCATCCTGAAACCTTAAAGCTCTTTCCACTTTTAGTATATATTTGTGCCTCCTCTCAACAACACCATTTTGTTGTGGACTATACACACATGTTATTTTGGTGAACAATTCCATGTGATTCTAAAAATTATTTCATATCTGAGTTGACAAATTTTGACCCATTGTATGTTCTTATAGTTCTAGCAGAACAATTAAACTGTGTGTGAATCATACAAGTTAGCCTTTTCATCAACCAATGAGTCTCATCTTTGGCATTCATCAAAAAACAACCAAGTGATCCTAGAGAAGTCATCAACAACTGTAAGGAAAAATATTTTATTATCATGAGTAGGCACCCTGTAAGGCCCCCATACATCTGCATGTAAAAGGTGAAAGGGAGCCTATGCTCTGCTAGTACTAACAGAAAATGGCAGCTTAGTTTGCCTAGCTAATGGACAAACATGACAGTCTAAACATACAGCCTGTGAACTACCTTTCTTGAAATGCTGCTTGAGCTTGCCAATTCTCTTAATAGCTTCCATAGGGAGATGTCCAAGCCTTTGGTGCCAAACTCACAGATCTATTGAGCTCTGCTTATTCTGTGTTGAAGTCTGCATAGCTGTGGTATTTACAGTTAGTGTAGATGACTATTTTTTTTATGAAGGCAACTCCTAAGAATGTATAGCCCATTAGCTTCACTACCAATCCCCAATACCTTGCCAGTATAGAGGTCCTGAAATACACATAGGTCAAGAAAGAATCTAACCATGCACTGCAATTCCTTAGTAAGTTTTGAAACTGACAGTAGATTATACTTAAAATGTGGAACATGAAGTACATCACTAATTTTGTAATCCTTGAATATGTTAGCGGATCCACTGTGAGTGATCTTAGCTAAATCTCCATTTGGCGGGTGAACTGAACTACTACTGCCTAAGGGACTTAGATTATTTAGTAAGTCAATCTTTGAGGTCATATGATTGGAGGCTCCACTGTCTATAATCCAAACATCCTGATTCAGAAAGGTCATTAAGGATGTGATATTACCTGAAATACTACTGCTGCATTAGCTGTAACTTTTGTAGGCTTACTATTCAGCAGTTGTAAAATCTGGTGGTATTATTCTGGTGTGAAGGTTGGTGCAGTGGGAGTGGAAGTAAATGCTGCAGGTTCAGTCTGCTCAGTTTGTCATATTAGCTGCTGCATGAGTGTTGTACTTCTTCTTCAACTTGTAATCATTTGGATATCCCACTATTTTATAACATGTTTCCTTAGTATGCCCCTTTATCTTGCAAAAGTCATAGAAGAGGTTGTAGTTCTTCCTCATTTTCTGTTGGTTTCCAGCTCTATTTGCCATCAAGGCAGTCATTTCGATATTATCCATGTTAGCGGAAGCATTTTCTATAATCTTTTAGCTCTCACGTTCCATTAGCATAGAATATGCCCTGTTTACTGACGACACTAGCACCATAATCAAGAGCTGACTACGAGCTTGTTCATAAGATTCATTGAGTCCTATCAGGAATTGTAGAAGCTTTTGACGCTCCATAAACTGGACAAATTCACGAGAATTGGCAGCATCACGGTTAGGAATTGGTGCGAAACTATCAAATTCTGCCCAAAGTACTCTCAATTTTGAGAAATAGGTTGAAATTGAGCTAGTGCCCTGCCTAATAGTAGCAATTTCTATGTGAATCTGAAAAATCCTAGAACAATCCACCTTATCAAAACACTCTTTCAGATCATCCCATACCTCACTAGCATTTGAGGAATACACCATTCCACTCAACAATTTCGGTGAAACATAGTTCATCAACCAAGACAATACAATTACATTGCAACGCTCCCAGAGATCAACAAGATTCGTTCCGTAATTCTCTTTTTTGCATGTGTCGTCAATGAAACCTAGCTTATTTCGACCTAGGATTACAATCCTCATTGCCCGGCTCCACACAAAGTAATTTTTCGGTCCTCTCAATTGCAATGAAATCAATATAGCTCCTGAATTATCATTTGAATTCAAGAAAAGTGGATGATTGTGACTTAACCTCTCTGGTTCGGTGTTATCGAGAGTCGCGATTGTTGATCCTCCAAATGAACTTTGAGACAGCAGCATTGATGATGATAAGACTACACTAATGGCCGTGTGGCTCTGATACCATGATGAAATCAGCTAACCATGGAGCTCTGCCATGGATGTGGAGCTGAAGTTATAGGTTAGAGGAGAGGGAATCTGACGGAATATTCTAGAAGTGGAGGAAATAAAGATGTAATTCATCGAATCTACTTTACAAGTGTAGCTGTACATGCATATGTAGAAGAAGAATTAAAACTAACTCTACTCCAGCTAACTCTAGAAGCTAACTCTAGCTACACTAACTCTACACTACTGTAAGTTAGTTATAACTAACTAATGAAGCTTAACCACCACTATCACTACTAATCTCAATATAATATACTGGAGATTGGAGCACCTCTGTATGAACTTCCAACATATTATACTGGACCAGTATATTATGCTAGAATTCCAGTATATTATGTTGAAAGTTCACACGTAAAAAATTCGAATTCTAGTATATTATGCTGGAATATTTTTCGGATTTTGAACAGTATTTTCGTTCAAATTTATCTTTACATGAAAAGTGACTAAATTTCGATTGTTTTTAAAATTGTAACTACTTTTCAATTATCAATTGTAAATCTTACTATTTTTGAATTTCACCATTTCCCCCCCCCCCCCCCCGGTTAATTCCCTACTCCCTTTTTGCGTTGTATGGATAGCAGCCCTTATACTCCCACTCCCCAACAGACCTTTTGTGGACCTAATTAAATGAGATAAAAAGACATACTTTGTTCCTTATGCAAAAGTTAACAAAACTTTATCGGTCAAATCAAACTTTTGAGAAAGTGGAATTAAACTTTTAATCCTTTGAAAAGGAAAAAAAAGGTGTCTTATGACTTCCAAACCTTTCATGGGAACGTTGGATTCTTTCCCCATCCTAAAAAGTACTCTTTTTGTCCCATTAATTGTCTTATCTTAACGACTAGCAAGCTCCATTAACATTAATTTTGAGGATGATTTTATGCACTTATAATGTATAGGGTTTTATACATTATCATATGGTCAAAGAAGATTTGCATGAACTAGTAACTATTTGTAAGGGAAACAATATCCTATGCCTGATTAAAATTTGAATAAAAGAAAATAATCCTAAAAAAATATTCGATATATTTTATATTTATCGATCTTTTGTGCTATATTTTTCTCTATTAATTCCTGCCGAAAGGAGTATATATTTAAGAAAATATTTGTAGTGTGTCATAAAACCGATCTCCCCTATTAATTATTTTATGTCTATTTGATAATCTATAAATAAGATATATAACCTACTAATTAGCCTATTAAATTGCATTGAAAATATAAATTTTTATCTTGTAAGTGTATATAGTAACTTAAATTAGTATTAATTTTCTGAGTTATTGCTTAGTCGATTATTTGATTGATACTAGTAACGTATAGCTGGCAAAAGTTGTTAGTGTATGTTTCTGTCCCTTTATGCTTAAGACAAATTGACAATTCGATTATCGCTCATATACAAGCAGATCAAATGCAGTTCAGCTGATATTCTTTCCCGCCTGTAGGTGTTTTATTAGCAAATGAGATGATTTTAAGCTAAAATAAGGACTTATGCACATTTGTGCATTACTTGCAGTAGGTTTTATAGTAGAAAATGATATAATAATAAATATAAATGGACATAAAATTTAGAATCAATACTTTTGAAGTGAGTCCGATTATTATTGTTGTTATTATATAAACCTCAGTTTTAAAAGGCGTTTCTGGGGCGAGCTCCGGAGCGAGGCGTACCAAAAACGCCCCGGGGCGATGGTGTGGGGCGAAAGTCTCAAGAGGCGTTTGGGGCGTACGCCCGGACGTTCGGGGCGCATTTTTTTAGTAAGGAGTAAGCTCTAGAGACTTTTTCAAATTAAAACAAAATTTGTTGAATTAGTCCTTCATATAATACCCAAATTCTCAAAAGTGAGTTTGGTAATTACTCAAAAGGTTTAAAAAGGAACTCAAAAGTATTAAATTTAAAAGTAAAGACCTTTTTTTATTGATTTAAGCTCTAATTCATGGTTTTCTCAATTTTTTATCTTGTCCGCTAGTCTGCTAATATCTCCCAAAAGCAACGAATATTTAAAATATTTTTACAAATACAAAGAGAACTACATTTTTCTTCATAGTAGCAAATCCAAAGTTCAAATTGCAGGTTAATCATCCTTTTTGTTCCTCCATATAGAAAACTTTATTTTTTTAGATTCAAATTACTTGTGCTTGTAAGTAACGTATAATAGATTGTTTGATTAGTTTTTTGTGGGGATGGAACACACATATATGTCGCTTTCTTCAATTTTTATGCAATTTTACCTGTTTATAAATATTATCTGTCATTATATTATTTTATAAAATATTAAAAATTAAATACATATGGGGCTTACGCCCCGATGAGGCATATGTAAAATGTTCCGCTTTACGCCTACGCCTTTTAAAACACTGATATAAACAGAAGAATTAACCTAAATAGCTGCTCACCCATTTACTTAAACTAAAAATAGACGGAAGATGTATAATATATGTATAATTCATATATAATATATGTATAATCATACATAATTAGTTTATATTTTATGTATACCGACTAGAAAAAGTAAATAGTGACTCTAGTCGGCTACTTGTGTAAAGATTCAATATCAAAATTTTCACTCAAATATACGTGGTCCAAGCCGTATTCATTGTCGAAACACTGGATCCACACGTAATAAGTATATCAATGTCTCACATCATATTCAAATCCATTTGACTCGCAATGAATTAATGAGATTTTACAAAGCCCTTATTCTAATTCAAGAGCAACAGTCCAAATGTTTAAGGGAAACAAAAAGAAACTCGTGATTTAATTTGATCAAGTTCTTTGTTTCTTGTGGCATATTGGGACAGTCAAATTAATAACGACAGCTTGTATATATGAGGACAGCCACACGAGGATTTGATGTACTTACTCTCCTCTTATTCTAGGTATCTTAATCACCAGTTTGGACATAAGAAACTTTTTCACTTTTTTTTTCGAGTTTTTTTTTTATTTTTTTTCGAAATCAGTGTTTGATCATAAATTTTTCAATTTTCACTTGAAAATGTATTTTGGAATTTTTTGAAAATATAAAAAATTCCAAAAAGTTATTTTTCAAAATTTTCACTCTGATAACTCATAAAACTTCAAAAACAACTCAAAATTATATTCATGTCCAAACACAACTCTAATTTTCAAATACAATTTTCACATGAAATTTTTTTTCACTTTTTTTGGAATTTTACAATTCTTATGTCCAAACGCCACTTAGTTTCTTATCCTTTTGTACTCTTCTGAATAACCAAAAAAAGAAGAAAAAAAAGAAAAAGAAAAAACCAACCAAAAGTTGATTGAGATGGAAGGAAATTATTTCACATTTTCACCCTTCCCATCAAAGTTCAAAGGAAGCAACAATTTAAAGTTCAAACTATCTCTTTGTCAATCTCAATCTTAAGAACAATAATGCCATAAATTTGCGATGACTATCAAGCAAACTCTTTGATTTCTTTATTTTATTTTTTGGATGATTATATTATTGTGGTTCTGCTGGTATTATTTTCACGATTATTATTTCATTGGTAGGTTTTCTAGGATGGCAGTGTCCGTCGTTGATCGTCGGCAGGTTAAGGGAGCTGGTAAAACCGATTTAAAGGTCACTAACTTGAATAAAATTTCAAGAAAAATAATTTAAAAGCTCAACACAGAATAGTCTATAGTTCTGTACCACAATTCGAAAAAAGATTGAATAACAATTCACAATTAGCAATAAAAAGTATTCTTCTCAAACCCATCAAGAGTAAAGACAAACATAATGGTTGCATGATTGTTTATCCTTTGAATGTAAAAGGGCCATGTAATTTTGTCTATTACGATAGAGTGATCTGTATCAAAAGTAATGGCAGATTCTAAAATAGTTGTCTTCTTCAACATATGTAGCAATTCTCAATCTGTAAATTTTGTAATTTATTGTTTGACCGAAGCTACTTATTTGTTCTCTTCTTCAGCATTTCAGGACTGGTACTACTTGGAGATGTTGAGAGTACGTTTGGTATTTCTCCTTGATTTTTTCCATGTTTCTTCTGGGGTACGTGGTGCGTGATAAGCTACAAGATATTTTTGACTGATAAATTGACTTGATCGAAACTTACATGATTAGATTTTGATTGAACTGGTCAAAAGGTCACACATTTTCGAAGAGTAGTGTAGCCAAAAAAGAGGAAAAAAAGAAATTACACCTCAACTCTAAACTATTTGGTTTGACCATTATAAATCTTCTTGCAATGGCATATTTGCTCTTCTAGTGGGCAAATGCAACACAGTCTGTATTTCGGGATAGGTGGATTCCACTATTTAAGATTATCGCATTTAATCTACCTTCTATAACCCAACTTCTGGTATTAGAATCAAGTAATGCCGATTGTCGAACATATAGTAATTCCCTCTTCAAATCACATTAAGATAAACTTTGAAGTAAAGAATGTTACTTTGGCTATATGAATTATGGTGGGGAGTCAAAAGAAATGTTGATGGGTTTGACCTAGGGTTGTCTGAGGGGAGGGTATTACCCGAATCGGTATCGATACTGCACGGTACCAGTCAGGATTGGGGTAGGGGTAGGAGATTTGGGTAAAGGGTAAAGGATCTGGGAGGGTACCGGAAAAAGTACCGGTAGAACTGGTCTGGTTGGTACCGAATCGGTACCCTTAAGTTTTTTTTTTTTTAATAAAATGTGGCTATTTTTGTACTGTTAGCCAATGACTATTTTTTTTTAAAAAAAAGATAAGTTATTTTTGCTTCCCTAACCCCCTAACACTCCCTACCCCTAATTTGTGTTAAGTTTGTTCAAATATACTTTGGCCCTATTTTAAAATATAAATACACCATTTCATTCTTTCAATTTTCACACAAAACTCTCATATCTCTCTCTGTCTCTTGTAATTAACGTTCTAGCACTCAATTAGTTTGGTATAACTTTTCAAGCATCAACATCAAGTATTCAGTGGCATATTTTTTCTTGGCACTACACTATTAGTTGGAGTATTTTCTTCCATCAACATCAATTATACGTCGGCGTTTGGTACATTCGTTCCAACTCATATTAATTTTCACATTTATTTTTGTTATACTTGTGTTGCTATTTATTTTTATTTCAATTATTTATTATTAGAAATAGCACCTAAACTAGTAAAAAATGTGTTTAAAAAATTGACTAAGGGTAATTCTAGTTCTAGTACTCCTACTCATCTTGATGACTTCACTCACGTAGATAAAACACCTGTCTATCATGATGTTAATGTTAATTATCAACCATTATATCACGAAACACTACTAGCACAATATGATAATTATGATAATTTTAGTGAGGATGAAGAGAACTTAGACGAAACACCAACTAGTCTTGCTCTTGCAATTCCAACTTAGAGACAATCTCAGTTTGGAGCTGATGTTCCGTTACCTCCCACTAAAGAACTAGTTGAAGGAAAAAAAAGGATAAATTTTTTGGCAATGGTTTACGCACGATAAGGCTAATGAAAATGCTATTTGTAAACTTTGTAAACAATGATTATTTTTTAAAAATAAAGCTGGTCATGGCAGAACGAGAGGTTTAACGAAGCATATGCAACTTCATTACAAAGATGTTTGGTTGTCTAGGATGGGGGGTGGGGGTACCCGTTCTGAAATAAATCCTACTTAGTCTGGGAATGGTTCTCATGCTGTACAACCACGAATTAACCCTGTGAGGGGAGGTCTTCTCCATTATGATTGTATGAGATGAAATTGATTAGTGACAGTTGGACGAATGATGAAGTGACTCGTGGAACTGAAGACAGGTGGAACGTGAGTCAGCAAATAACTGGAGCCGGATGCAAGTATGTGACCGGTGCTGGACGAATCCCGAAGGCAGAGTAGCTGAAAATAAAGATTCAAAGATTTGATATTGGATAACATTCAATGAGTAACCGTTACAAAGAATATCAACATTTATAGCCAACCATTATGCAGCCATCAATGAAGATTTTATTCTCATTCAAGAGGAGCTTGAGTTGGGGACATTGTCTCCCTAAATAAGGCTATAAATAGGAGAACTAACATCATTTGCATAAAAAGACATTCTGTATACAAAAGTTACATTTTGTTATCACTCTATGACACTATTTTCAGTCTTTATTCTTGAATATTAATTTTACTTTTGCTACCGAGGAGGCTAAGTTCATAGCCACACTTGTATTTTCTTAAATTATTTCACATTCTTATTTCTGTTCTTATTCATTTCATACTTTAGGATCAAATCGATTCACTTGTCTATAAACCACGTTATAAATTCAATTGTACCATTTTACGGGTAAATAGTTTGGTGCCCACCATGGGGCATAAACAATTGTGTGATTATCTTGATCCATTCGTTTGTTACTAATAAGTTTTGATTCTTTTCTTAGTAAAAGAAAAATCAGATATGGCAGCTACTGATTTCAACAATGGCTACAATGTTGGAGCACAAAATGAACTGGAAGATGAGTTCCGGCGTGATGACTCAACTTGTGAAACCCGCAACGAAGGAGATGAGGCAACCCCAGTACACGAAGGCTAGTATTCTCGACATGTGAGGGCCCCAACTCCTGATGATGCGGAGGATGAGCACGTTATTGAAACAGTTAAAATCTTGAGAGAACAAAAACAAAAAGCGATTATGGATTACCTCTCAAGGCAAGATCGAGTGATTAAGGAATTGAAGTAGGCATTATCGGGTGCTTCAAATAATGCTAATGGAAGGGATCCGGTTCCTCCTAGTGTTCCTACAAATCAAACGGCTCAGAGAACCGATAACGACACTCCAAGAGAGAAGGCCGGTTTCGACAGGGCCGAGGGTACCCGTAGTGGATCTGGGAACAACAACTTAAATGACACTTTCAAAACCGAGCTTATGAGATTCATGAGAGAAATGAATTAAAGAATGGATTAGAATGCAAAGGAATTTCATGCTCGGATGGATCAAATCCCGGGAGAGCCGTCGCTGTTAAAGGGACCAGATTCAAAGAAGTATATATAGTTGCCGTTTAAACTAAGTGCGGCACCAGAGATGATCCCAAAGAGGTTTAAGATGCCAGATATACTGAAATATGATGGGACTTCGGATCCACAGGAGTACATCATGACCTACACTACGACAATAAAGGGAAACGACTTGGCCTAGCATGAGATCGAATCGATTTTGTTGAATAAGTTTGGCGAAACCCTAATGAAGGGTGCCTTAACTTGGTATTCCCTCTTACTTGAGAATTATATTGATTCTTTTGAAATGCTTGCAGATTTGTTTATCAAAGCTCATGCTGGAGCAAGAAAAGTCCAGGCAAGGAAGGAAAATATATTCAGAATATCTCAAGGAGAATCTGAACTGCTGCGGGAGTTCGTGATCTGGTTCCAAAAAGAAAGGATGTTGTTACTAGCAGTACTGGATGAGTGGGCAGCGAAGGCATTTACAAAGGGTCTCAACCCGTTGAGATCTGATTCCTCCCGATAGTTGAAGGAGAGCTTGCTCGAATTTCAGGTGACCACATGGGCAGATGTTCACAATCGCTATGAATCAAAAATTAGAATAGAAGACAATGAACTTGGTTCCTCGGTGTTTTCCAAAGGATGAAATCATGATCGGAATCATGATAAGTTGAAAAATGATTTTGATGTAGATCATAGATCCTCCAGAAGTCATTTTCAACCTTACAAGAGGACTGATAGGCATGGTAATAAAGGATTCTAGTCAGCGGATAGGTTTGCTTTCGATAGAAGGGCGGATCGTGGTCGGAGTAGCAGATCATTGTAGGAGAAAGAGGCGCCAGGGTCCTGAGATCCCGCATATTCCAAGTTATTTGATTACAATTTTAATATCAGCCTGGTAGAATTGGTGTTGGCAATGAGGAATATTAAAGAAGCCAGGTTACTAAAACCAATCCAATCGGATCCTAGCCAAAGGGATCCTAATCTATGGTGTGAATTCAATGGACTCACGACCATAGGACTGAGGACTGCCGTCACTTCAGTAAGAGGTGGCAACGTTGTTGAAGAATAGTCACCTCAGAGAGTTTTTAAGCGACCGCGCCAAGAGCAACTATGGCAGAAACCGAGATAATATAGAACCATCAAAGCCGACAGTAGGGTCACCTCATATGACAATCAACATGATCTTCGGAGAAGACGAAGTCAATGAAGTGACATTTTCGACAGCGAAGAAGACGAAGATATCAGTGACTCATGGCAAGAGGATCCGGGAAGTCTTAGAAGATGACATTAACTTCATAGAGGAAGATGTTGAGGGACTTCTTCTACCGCACAATGATGCTTTTGCAATTTCTCTTAATGTTCTATATTTCAAAATTAATGTTCGACTAATATCATACACTGGAGAGTTTTTGAGCAAGGGAAGTTATCTAGGAACATTATTCTGACGGCAAAGCTGCTAGTTGGCTTCAACTTAACAAGTGTGACAATCCGAGGAGAAATTTTGCTTCCCACACATGCTGAAGAAATAACAAAGACCACCCTGTTCGAAGTGGTAGATGGCGACACGGGCTACACTGTAATCCTCGGAAGGCCTTGGATACATGAAAT
This sequence comes from Nicotiana tabacum, assembly GCF_000715075.1. Classification (NCBI taxonomy): domain Eukaryota; kingdom Viridiplantae; phylum Streptophyta; class Magnoliopsida; order Solanales; family Solanaceae; genus Nicotiana; species Nicotiana tabacum. Next base: position 38,905,106 of record NC_134093.1, on the reverse strand, counting down.
GAAGGTTATACCTTCAACATACCATCAACGGTTGAAATTTCCGATACTAGAATGGATCAAGTAGATCAGAGGAGATCAACCGTCCGCAAGGGAGATGAATGCAGTTACCGTTTTTAGTAGCAAGGGAAAGGAAATAAGAATAGCAATTACAAGAACCGATGCCTTCTTCCATCTAAATTGAAGATGATAAAGACGAGGAGTCATCAAACTTATATCAGATACCAAGTTCTTTTCAGGTACTGGAGGAGACAGATGCGATAAAGTCCACTGCAAATGTAAGGCCCCGTAAAAATTTCCTAATAATTTAAGTTTTTAAAGTGCACCAACGGTATTTGGGAATAACATATATGAGTACTAAAGGAGACCTATGGGATAGAGCTGCATAATTTTGAATTGATAATGTATGTTTAAGGTGTGTTGGAATATACTAAGGAGTTTTGGGAATGGTAAGAACTTGTGTGGAACAAGTTGGACACATTAAGTGGAAAGGATATTTCAATTGGCACAAGACCCAAATTCAAATGAATATAACTACCTCAATATAATGACTTAGGTGGTGATCTACCTATAAAATTAAAGATCTTTGGGTCTAGTTTCCAACACATTAAACTGTTCGTCATTTGGATATGTATAGAGAAAGTTATGGCCATTTTACTGGACCTGTGTCATATGCGCACCCAGATGCGTGGCCGCGCATTTTTGAGAGTTTCTGCCTCAGGTGCACGGCCACTTGCCCAGGTGAGCGGCCGCGCATGTATAAACTCATTAAATAACCCTAAGAATGGGTATAGAGAGGGGCTAAGTTATTTCTTCAAGACTAGGGCTTTCTCTCCACCACCCATCCGGCCAAGGCTTAAAATACACATCTAAGGTGAGTTTTTAAGTGTGCTTTTATAATGATTTCACTTCTCAATCACTAGTTACAACAAGGTTTTGTATTGGATTCCATAGGATTTTTTCAAAATCTCAAGAACACCCCAAAAGTTGACTTTCAAGATTTGGTCTACAAGAGGTAATCTTTCACCCTTAAACCTACATGTATGGATTGTTAGTGAATAAATGAGCAAGGAATAAATACTAGAACTTATGAGATGGTGATTGGAAGCCATAAATACTTAAACTAGATTATTGGGTGTGGTAGAGATTTTGTAATGAGTTAATTAGTACAATTTGGTAGATGTGAGTTCATTGATGATTATAACGGTGCTAAGAAGGTAGTTAGTGGACAAATGATGTTGTAGTATCTCTTGTTGGTGGTAAGGAGGTATTGTTGGAGGAAGAAATACCATTACTAGAGGTAGTTGAATGCTATGCACTCTAGGTGTTTGATAAAATGCCAAAATGACCAAAAACCTAGAAATATTTACTAATATTGGTCCAATTGAATTATGTTGATGTAGATTAAAGTTGTAAGAGTAGTTGTTGGTTTTAATATCGCTAAAGAGCTTCATCAAGGTATGTTGGCTAAACTTTCTCTCTTACAATCGAATTTCATAATGTTTCCGTAAGATCAAGTATGATTTGCTCAAGATTCCTAACTTCTATATTCCGGGTTATTCCCTATAAGCTTGTTTATTCCGAATGAGCCTTATGTCTAAAGATAGATGTTCAAAGTATGGTTTTCGTATTAAAATGTTGTGGCTTTGATTCGTGTTTTAAATGAGAACTAGTATACCAATTGGGTGAGAAAAACTTGATATTCTTAAGACTATTAATTGCTCATATGTGTACCTAAAGTCTTGGTTGAAAATATCTTATTGTTGATAACCTATAAAGGTGGTTGGAAATGAAATAATTGAATTGGGGATATAGAGTGTGGCCAACGTGACAAAAATTTAAGTTATGACTGTGGGTAGTAGTGCAAACGATTTGAGAGAATACGATAAAGAATATGAAATGAGCCTCGACTCAACTGTGTTAAAAATGATTTGGAAAATAGAATTTGCCTGAGAGCTTTTGTACTCAATTCATGCCCATTGGTGGTTGCTTTAACTAATGATTTGCTTTATAAATATATCCAGTGTGATTCGAGTTCTATATACTCATGTGTTGAAATTGTACATTGTCATTTTTGGGGAAGAGTATTGCAAGAGTAAATGGTGTATTGATTGTTTATGATTTTTCATGTGTGTTTTTATTGTTGGTTGGTATGCCTCATTCTTTGGGAATAAACCATTCGTGTTTGAAGTTCCCATTTCAAATGGATTTGAAGTATATAATTTCTGAAATTTTCTATATGTTGATATTTGATGGTGATCTTTGAAATTAAAAGAGGTAAAAGTGTGGAATATCAAATACGGCCATCGTGCCAGGAATAAAGAATCTTGTGAATGGCCAAATGAGCCAAGGAAATATTATCATTATGAATGACTGGAAATACTAATGAGAATTTGGACAATGTGAAAGATGTTGAGGTGAGTACAATTGTAATTATCTTACCTTTGTGTGCAAATCAAATCAAAAAAAATATTTTTGGGAGCATCATTAGTAAAATCGAGGAAGGGTGGGTCATAAGGCTCACACATGAAACTACATGTGCCGGTGTAGGGGTAGATTGTGATTATTCCCCTTATTTGGGATGAAATTGTGATATTATTCCCCTTAATTGGGATGAGATGGTAATAATTGTGGAATGGAAAAGTCAACCCACACGGCATATATGGGAAGATGACCTAGCTGATCGGGTGGAGATTGAACTCCATGCTGCGCACATGGTAGTACTACTCTTGGTAACAACTTTCTTTCGCATCACCTATCAAACCACATTGTCCGTGGGGAGATGGCCTAGCCGATCGTGTAACAGGCTTTCTTGGCCGGGTTCTCTCGGTTGAGCGCCGGTCGCGCTCCCCGAGTTTTGGGCATGACAGCAAAAGAGCTCGAACAAGTGGCCTTGTTCGAAGAATTTCTAGAAAGAAAATTCCATTTAGGAATGAGGTTGAGTCCCGAACTCAGGTTAAAAATTATGGATTTTCTCAAATCTAACATAGATTATTTTTCATGGTCGCATTCAGATATGACAGGCATTCCATTAGAGGTGGCAGTCCACAAATTGAGACTGGATCCTAACTTCTCTCCGGTAAGGCAGAAGAAGCGACCGATAGCAGAGGTCAGAAACATGCTTGTTAAGGAAGAGGTAACCCAATTACTTATTATTGGTTCATTTCGAGAGTTAAGTTACCCTGATTGGCTAGCTAACGTGGTAGTGGTGCCTAAAAATATGTGTTGACTATAAAGATTTAAATAAGGCATGCCCTAAAGACTTTTTCCCATTGCCGAACATTGATCAAATGATTGATGTTACGACCGGTCATGAGTTAATGCATTTCCTTTATGCTTATTATGGATATAATCAAATTAGGATGGACCCGGAAAATCAAGAGAAGACTTCTTTCATCACAAATTTTGTCACTTATTGCTATAATGCAACGCCTTTTGGGCATAAAAATGCCGGAGCCACTTTCTAAAGGCTTGTTAATAAAATGTTTGAAAAACAAATAGGTAAGACAATGGAAATTATATTGACGACATGTTAGTTAAGTCTTTTAATACAGTAGATCATCCCAAACATCTCCAAGAGACATTCGACATTTTTGAGAATATACAATATGAAGCTCAACCCGAAGAAGTGCGCCTTCAGAGTTTATTCCGATAAGTTCTTAGGATTCCTGGTCTCTCAAAGAGGAATCAAAGTAAAACATGATAAGATCAAAGTCATCGAGGATATTCCAGACCAGCTAACAAGCGTAAAGGAAGTATATAGGTTGACCGGTAGATTGGCGGCTCTAAGCAAGTTCATCTCTAGGTCTTCGGAAAAGTGCCATCACGTATTTTTGTTTTTGAATTAGAAGAACGATTTTGTATGGACTTCGGAATGCCAACATGTACTAAAGGACCTAAAATGTACCTGTCTAGCCCTCCATTATTGTCAAAACCAGGGGAAGGTAAGCAATTATTGATTTATCTGGTAGTCTCGGAAGTAGCGGTAAGCACTATTTCAATTTGAGAAGAAGAAGGTATGTAATTTTTGTTTATTATGTTAGTAAAATACTATCAGAAGTGGAGATACGATATCCGTACCTTGTAAAGCTGGACTGAGCTCTCGTAGTTGCCTCTCAAAAGCTGATGCCTTATTTTCAATGTCATCCAATATCCGTGGTGACAACCTTTCCCTTAAGGAATGTCCTTCATAAACCTAAGTTGTCGGGTCGTTTGGCTAAATGGGCATTCGAAGTTAGTGAATTTGATATCGAATAAAAACCCAGGACTGCAATCAAGTCACAAGTTTTGGTCGATTTCGTGGCTGATTTTACTTCGGTATTAATGCCTTTAGCTGCTAAAGAAGTGGCGTTGATATCGGGAATGGTATCCAGAGTTTGGATCTTGTTTATAGATGGAGCTTCCAATGTAAAAGGGTTCAGTCTCGGGGTTGTATTAATCACTCCTTCGGGTGAAACCCTGACAGAGTCCATTAGAACTGTGACATTAACTAACAATGAAGCCGAGTACGAGGCTTTGGTTGCAGGACTTGAATTGCCTCGAGGACTAGGTTCCGAGGTCATCGACATCAAGTGTGACACCTAGCTGATGGTGAACCTGGTATATGGAATTTTTGACACCAAGGAGGAGCGCATGCAACAGTACTTGAATAAGGTTCAAGTTTAGCTTTCTCGGTCAATCATCCACATTCCAAGGGAGGAAAATATGGAGGTAGATGCATTAGCCAATTTAAGTTTGTCCACAGAAATGAAAGGTTCTGATTCTGGCACTGTAGTTCAATTAATGCACTCGGTATTGGATGTGGACGGCTACTATGAAGTTAATTCAACCAACTCAGTCTGGTATTGGAGGAACGCATTCATTGAATATCTAAGGCATGGCAAATTGCCTAAAGATCCAAAAGCATCCTGGGCGCTGTGGACCAAGGCGGCTTGTTGAAGGTTTAGAAATTTCCTAAGTTTGATCGTGGATTGAATTTGTGGCTATCAGGTTTGGATTTTGGTTTTGGGACTTGGAATATGTTTGTTTTGTTATTTGAAACATGTATGTAAATTTTGGTATCATTCTGAATTGGTTTGTTAGGAATCAGACGCTTGGTTATGATTTTAGCGATTCTTTAGCTTCATTGTAATTTCCATGTGTTTCGGTGTTCGATTCGTGATTTTGAATACTATTTTAGTATTTTGAGCTCACAAATGACTTTGAATGATGTTAATAGACTTGTGTGGATGTTTGGTGTGGAGCGCCAAGATCTCGGGTGAGTTTCGGAAGTGTTTCGAAATGGTTTGGACTTGATTCATATATGCTGGTGTGCAGGTGCTACAGTTATCGCATTTGCGAATATTGAATTTGTGAAATACATATCGCATTTGTGAAGGGGACAGTGGATGGCAGAATTCACATTTGCAAAGAAGAGGGATCGGGGCAGGTCACATTTGCGACCAATTGGCCGCGTTTGCGAAAGGGATAGACTTCGCAAATGCGAAGTATGGGTCGCATTTGCGACATTCTCAGGGTTGCTCAGGGATTTCTTTTGCGATGTATTTCTCGCATTTGTGAGGGATCGCATTTACGAAACCCCAGGTCTCATTTGCGACATCCGCAACTAAAAAAACGGATGGGATTTCGGGACTTAGTCTAATTTTATTACATTTTCAGCCCTAGACTTGGTGGGAGGTAATTGTTGGAGGGGATTTTCACATCTAGCTATTGGGTCAGTTATTTTGACTCAATTTCAATACTTTAAACTTGATTTCTTATGAATTTTAACATCAAAATCATGGGATTGAAAAGGAAATTTTGGGGATCTTTTACTATGTTTTAAAAAATAAAAATTTAAGAATTGAGAGTCGATTTACACTCGGATTTGAAAACCAATCACATATTTGTATTTGTAGGGTTATGGGTAGTCAAGATCTACCCTTTCACTTGGGTTTTGACCGGGCGGACTCGGGGTTGACTTTTGTTAACTTTTTTGGAAATGTATAAAGATCTTAACTTTATTAATTAAAATTGAATTCTCTTGCATTGTATGATGTTGTTAAGTCAATTTTGCCCTCATACCATGTGTTGTTAACTTGTTGGTCAATGAATACCATGTGTTGATACCCAATTTTGCCCTCATATTTTTTCAAATAGTATATATACTTTCAAAATATCATTTTGCATCATTACTCAATTTATAATAGTTATACAAGTATTTTTATAACTTTTTGTAAATTTTAAAGCTTTAAAACTGATTTTCTTGTAGTTAAATTATTGAATATGTATTAATTACCCCCTTTAACTCTTTTGTGATAATTTAATCATCCAATTCTATTATTTGCATTCACATATCTGTTTATAATATTTTACTTCATTTTATATAATTACATTTTGCACTTTTTATGCCAAATACGTAATTTTGTAATAATAGCTTATATTTTACAATAAATTGCATTTGTCATTTTATTTAAGGTCAAAATAATTAGTTTACATTTTTATAATCTTCAACTATTGTTTTAAAGTACTAAGTTGCATAAATAACATTTTTATATTTTATTTAACTATTTTATTAAAATTATTTCCCCTCAATCCCCTACTTCACAATCTGGCCCAAATTATGCATTATTTCCGGACCAATTAAGGTCCAAACAAATGAGCCCAACCCCCAATCCGCCTAGCCAAACCAAATGACCCCTTTGTTCCGACCCGGTCGGGACCCGTTTACTCGACCCTCCCCACTTTCCTTTAATCACGGTCATTGATCTCAGATAATTAACGGCCTATAATAATCCCTACTCTTTCCTTATATCCCCTCACCCTAAAACCTAATTCCATTCTCAGACTCCAGCCGCCCCTAAATCCTTTACTCTCATCTTCTCTAAGAAACCCTAGCTGCCATCCAAAATCTTCTCTGAATCCAAATCATCCATGGATTCTTACCATGATTTACTTATATTTTTCGGATTATACCGCTATGTCTTGTGTAAATATGGTGTTACTTCGTACTTGCCTATTTTTGGCAAGTACCAGTCTCTAAATCAAAGGAGATCGGCCTTACTTTCCAAGATTTGGACGATATTTCGTTTTGAGGTTCTTATTCACCAAGATCTCCGGCCAATTTCTAATCTTAGTCAAACTAGGGTTTACCCGGTTTCTTCTCCTAATCTGATTCTAAATTGACGTTTGCATGGTATTCTTTCTTTGTTTATATTCGATTGACTGTATTTCCTTATTTATGTGTTGATTTTTATTAATATATATATCTCTCCCCAATTTTCCCATTGGACAAACGCGAATCGCTTAAGAACTACTGTTATTCTCTCACTTTTCACCTTCTATATTATTTCTGCTCTCTTGATTGTGGCCGGTTGAAAGCCAAGGCCACCCGAATTTTCTCTATTAACCTCTGTAGTGCGAGCACTGCTCGGAGCTCACTGAAGGGTCACGACCCAAAATCTCACCTGTCATGATGGCGCCTATTTCAATACTAGGCAAGCCAACAATCTCAATAAACCACCATATCTTTTAAGTTTGAAAACAAAATAATTAAATTCAGCGAAAGAAACTCACAATTTCAAATATAACACTCCCAAAACCCTGGTGTCACTGAGTACATGAGCATCTAATATGAATACTAAATCTGACGGATAAAAAATTACTGTCTCAAAATATAGAACAATACAATAATTAAACAAGAAAGGAATCGAGTCTGCGGATGTCAAGCAGCTACCTTGATAGTCCCCAACAAAATTAACTTTGAAATCTAGCAGTCGCCGTATCCGGGAGCACCTGGATCTGCACACGAGGTACAAAGTGTAGTATGCGTACAACTAACTCAATAAGTAACAAGACTAACCCCTGGGCTGAGAGTAGTAACGAGCTTCGTAGGTACATTAGTGTAGTATGAGTACAACTAACTCAATAAGTAACAAGACTAACCCCTGGGTTGAGAGTAGTAATGAGCTCCGTAGGTACATTCCATTATAAATAATGATACAAAAATGTAGGTATGCTTTCAAGTTCAACAGTTAAACTCAGTACAAGTGAAATAGATCAATTCTGCATGATATAAGGAATATGACATCTCAGTATAAAGACCTCATGTAAATACTGGTCACAAATTATTCGGTCACTCGGTACTGTTTATGGCCAATCCATCCAGGGTGTTCCAACCCGTATATAAATACACATCGACTGACAGTCAGTCACTCAGTACCGTATAAGGCCAATCCAGCCCTGGGTAATTTATCCCCAAATGTCAATGATACGGATAAGATCCATGTCCAGATAAATTCATTACAATATAAATAAGTAAGGCAAGTCCATGCCTTGGGAAAATCCATCCTGAATATATATATATATATATATATATATATATATATATATATCCATCTACGCTCACTGGGGGTGTGTACAGAGTCCGGAGGGGCACCTTCAGCCCAAGCGTGATATAAAGCCGATATGGCCTACTGCAAGCGGGCAGTCCCGATCCGTATAATAATAAAGCCTATAAGGCCTGCTGCAGGCGGGCAACCCCGATCCATAAATAGTAATGTATAAAGCCATCATGGCCTACTGCAGGCGGGCAACCCCGATCCATATAATAATAATAATGTATAAATCCATCACGGCCTACTGCAGGCGGGCAGCCCTGATCCATATAATAATAATAATGTATAAAGCTATCATGGCCTGCTGTAGGCGGCCGACTCGATCCCATAGATATCCTCATAATGGACGAATATGACTGAGTGTGAAATGTATATTTTTGAAACAATTAATTCAACAGCAACACGACCCCATGCATCCTAAAATATTGGCACGTAGCCTAAACATGATCTTTAATAAAAGCCTCAGCTCAATTTCCCTAACACATGGAAAATGTTCAAATAATAACATGATTCTTTAATTTTTCAACTCCACATAATTTATTCAAGTCACAATTTATATGGTGCACATCCATACGCTCATCAACTATCATGTGCGTCACCTCCAAATAATTTATAAAACACAAATTCGGGGATTCATACCCTCAGAACCAAGTTTAGAAGTGTTACTTACCTCAAACCGTGTAATTCTTTACTCCGCTAGGCCCTTGACTCGTGAATTGGTTTCCAAACGCCCCGAATCTAGCCACAAATTATTCGATCCAGTCAATAAAATTTATTGGAATTAGTTCCCTAAGAAAATACTAATTTTCCAACAAAACCCAAAATTTAGCTCAAAAATCGCCCGTGGGTCCCAAATTTCAAACCCGACAAAAGTTACAAAATACGAAAGCCCATTCAACCACGAGTTTAACCATACTAATTTTACCAAAATTCTACCTCAACTCGACCTCCAAATCATCAAATCTTATTTCCAAATCCCTAAGTTCAAATTCCCAATTTACACCTCAAAAACATGTAATCTAGTCGGATTATTCGATGATAATTCAATATTATGGAGTAGAAATGATCACAAGTGACTTACCTCAAGTTTCTCTTGAATTCTCTCTGAAAATCGCCCCCAAAACCATGTTTGAAGGTCCAAAATGGCAAAACTCAGAACTCCTCCAATTTTATTCCGTCCAGGGCTTGTCGCATCTGCGGTCTCGCAGGTGCGACGAAATATCCGCTTCTGCGATCGCCCATAATTCTCCCTCCGCTTTTGCGCGTTTCCTTTTGCACCTGCGGCCTCGTGGGTGCGGTAAAATGCTCGCACCTGCGCACTCTGCCTCACCAGCCCTTGCTGCTTTTGCGGGCTCTCACCTACGAGCCAAACTGCGCAGGTGCGATTGCATCAGTAGGCAACAAATTTCCAGCTTTGTTCTAAGTCCAAATTTGATTTGTTTAACCATCTGAAACTCACCCGAGGCTCCTGGGACCTCAACCAAATATACCAACAAGTCCTATAACATAACACGGACCTACTCGAGGCCTCAAATCATATCAAACAATATCAAAAATGACAAATCACACCTCAAATTAAAATCTATGAACTTTGAACTTTCAAATTCTATATCTTGTGCCGAAATATATCAAATCAATCCGGAATGACTTTAAATTTTGCACACAAGTTATAAATGACATAATAGAGCTATTAAAATTTTCAGAACTGTATTCCGACCCCAATATCAAAAAGTCAACTCCCCGATCAAACTTCCCGAAAATTTAATTTTCGCCATTTCAAGCCAAATTCCACTACTAACTTCCAAATAATTTTCCGGACATGCTCCTAAGTCCAAAATTACCATACGGAGATATTGGAATAATCAAAACTCTATTCCGGGGTCATTTACACATAAGTCGACATCCGATCACTATTTCTAACTTAAGCTTTAAACTTTGGAACTAAGTGTTCCAATTTATTCCAAAACCTCACCGGACCCGAACCAATTAATCCGATAAGTCATAAAACAATTGTAAAGCATACATTGAGCAGTAAATTGGCAAATTGGATTGTAATACTCAAAACGACCGGCCGGGTCGTTACATGAAACTTGTGTGAACTCTGACGCACTAGGATCTTGGATTCTCACTGTTATCTTTCTTTGATGTCATCACTGAGATTCTAAGTTACTCACTCTTTTGCTCATTTATCTTCGCAACTGGTTAGCATTCTCTTCCCTTTACAACCTTAATTATTACTTCTCTACTTATTCATGTATGTGTATTCTGCGTGCCAACACTGTTGAAATTTTATAGACAAGCATGACCTAAATTTCTTTGTTATTTGTGAATTCCAGTGTTGTATTGTTGTATTCTTTCTGTAGTTTTATTGTCTCAATGACGTTCTACAGTTTCATGCAAACTGATCCTCGACTCTCCCATGTTATAGCATTGTCTTAATCTCTAGCCAAGCATGTTTGTCTGCGATTTATAACTCTGATAATTGTGTTCCTTGACTGGGCAATCCTGCACTCTTTAGCATTTCTTCTAGGATAAATCCCAATGTGTAGTTATCTCTCATGTGTGGTCGACTGGCATGAATCCTAACGCCTGTCTGTCCTGTTAGCCTATAGTTGACATATTCTTTTGCCTACAATGCGTTCTTTAGAATCTTTATGCTATAGTTAATGTCCATTAGGTTAGGTTTCATGATCAACCAAGTATGTTTGCCAAATTGTGCCCACTAGCATGTTGATATTCTATTTGCAACCACATTCTCATTAGGTTTTCATGATAAAACCTTCATATCGAGATTGTACTCTACCTACTTCTTGTTTATGATTCTTTTAGACTATTATCTAAAGGTCCTTAGGTTGTTTCTGGATCATGCTTTACTGAAATGGTTTACTGTCCTATGATGGTCAATCTTGTCACTATCAAACTCTGTTTCTGGAATTACAAAGCATAAGCTTCCCTCATATGTATCTTGTGTGCCTTTCCATTTAGCATGATCCTGTTTAGAGCTATTAATGGCTACAACTCTAAGAACTAAGGGATTAAGTTGTTCTATGAGTATTGTGTCACATGCATAGCTAAATTTAGTATCTATGTGGGTAAGTAAGTTATTCATTGGGCCTGGAGATGGGCCATGGGTGTTGTTGGACCTAGGCATTGGATTCAGGTGCACTCAAGATATCTTGTGAGCCTGTGGTTTGGGCCTACTGTTTGTCCGGAGAGTAAGCGTTTTGAAGGCCTGGGATATTCCTGGGTTACTTTTATATTGGGCTTGTAACTGCTTTGATGGGCTTGTATTCGTTTCAGCCTGTGTTTTGTCATCTTCAAGTCTGTATTATTTCATTCTTGGGCCTGTAATAACTTGTAACAACGAACAATTGGGGATTAATGAAAAGGGGGAACTGGTATACTTTATCTTTTGCATGAATGGGTAGAGATCATGCCTATAGGATCTTAATATCTTGTTTACTCATCATGCCTCATTCTCTAGAATTATATGCACACTAAGTTATGACTTGAATGGCTAGAGAGCATGCCTATAGGATCCAAACTAGACTTCTTACACTTAGATATCATGCCTATATGAACGCAAACACTTCACCTATTCAACCTGTCTAATGACCGCACGCTATTAGAAACATGTTTGTAAGAACCTAAGTGTTTCACTTGTTTGTGTGTTTACTTCTATGCACTATTAGATAACATGCCTATAGGATACAACAATGCAATACCTTTACTTATCTAGATACCATGACTATAGGGTCTCAACTAATTAATCAATTGCTTCATGCTGCTTGTGTACTGCTTCATTTAGATAACATGCCTATAGGGATAAAGTGTTTAAATATCAAGTCCAATTGTCAATTGTTGGAAATCCTGCCCATAGGATATTTATTGACGCTACTAATATTGCGTTTTCAAATGACTTCACTGCCTAATTATGCGACCATTTGAGATCATGCCTATAGTGTACTATCACCTACCTAAGGTGCATATCTATAAAATCAGCATTAGTAATTCAGAATTGTGGGATTGTTTTCACAACCTTATTACGTAAATGATTAGATATCATGTCTATAGGACTTGCAACGCTCTAACTTGCCTAGATGTTAGTCCAAAAATTACAGCACTGCCTATATAATACTGGAATCCAGAATCACATAGAAATCATGCCTATAGGACTTAACGATTCCAACACGTCTTGATGCCGTCTACTGCCTAACTAGAAATCAATTTGCGTGCTTTCCTGCTTATGTGTGGAGGTTACTTGAGCCTTTTATTGCAATTATATGCAGTCCTATCGGTTTTGCATGTCGCATAGTTTTATTATTTTGATCAACCTAAGTAAAGTCTAGAACCACCTTATAGTAGGTTCAAAGCCTCGTGGACCCTAGGCACGGGACGAGTAGTGCACACATAGGGTACGACTTAGAATTGAATTAGAACGTTTTTAAGTAAACAACTTCAACATAAAATCGGATCGTAGGAGATTATGGTATGTGCGTGCTGAATAATACGAACAACCTCTACTTTAAGGGAGTTGCAAAGTATTATTATGTTGCAAAGGGTGATCCTTTAGGCTGAAAAACTTAGGACCCTCCATTTTTGTCATTTATGTACTTGCTATCTATATTTAGTCGTTTAATGTAGACCAATGTAGTTGTATCCTTGTAGTCATTAAGACTTATATCGATTCTCATATGTTTTAATAAGACTCTACAACCTCTGAACTTCCCTTCTATTTATTTGATCGCCTAGCCTAATTGTATAATCGACATGGTCCAAAGTTTGGCCGGGACCCACAGTTGTGGACCGTGAAGAGTGCCTAACACCTTCTCTTTGAGGTAATTTAAGCCCTTACCCGATCTTTGGTGGCGTTGACTAGTCAAACAGAGTTATTTGCAACTAGGTGCCCTAACGAACCTTAAAAATCGTTAAGTGGCGACTCGTCTGTTTTAATACCTCCTTTTAAAAGAGTTATCACATGTCGAAGCCCGCTTTCACGAGAAAATGCGGCGCGACAGCATGGCAACTCTGCTAGGGAAATACTCAGGCTTTTACCATAATAAACTTGACTTATGTGGATTGCTTTCTTTTATTTTTCTTAAAACTGCTATTAAATGCACATCCTTTTCCTTATTCACCTTTATTTATTTTAAATTGCTATGACATGCACATCCCTTCCCTTATTCTCCTTTGTTTGCTATGACATGTATGACCACTCTCCATCTCTTTTCATCTTGTCTATGACTGATATATTATGACTCTTCCATCCCTATTTCCTTACCTGCTTCATTAAGTTCTCGCACATTTTCATGAGCTAAACTAACTTCTCTCTTTTGTCTTTCTTTTCTCTTCTTTTCATGTTCACTTTTGCTATTTTATTTACTGCTTTTACGTACTTTTATTATGAAAATATTTGGCAATATGTTATTATTTCTACATAAATCATGCTCCACATCATACTCCACTCATGCCAATTATCAACATAGAGGCACTTGATGAGTGTACGCGTTTTCCCGAGATCACCCTTTTAAAATCGGAAAGGTGTATTTGCGGTAGACTAGTCGATCAGTGGTGCAATCGACGGTCCCGTGCCTTTCCCTCTCAAGTTTTCCACTTGGGAGTACCAGTCTAGACTATTCTAGAAACCCTACTCCAATTTGAAATGTACATGCATCACGCTAAACCTAGTACGGGTTGAAGCGTTATTAATGTAACGACCCGGTAAGATGAACCTTGTCCAAAGTCCGACGGGATTTCCACAATCCTAATAGATAATATCATATTATTTGCATTACTTGGAGAAAATGTGCCAACGTGTTGGTCATTGTTGCATAAATAGTCAAATCTGGAGGGGGAAATGGCTAACTTTTGTTTGTTTGCAGAAAATGAAGCACGAAATTCCCAAGTTCGGTATGGTCCAAAACATCCCACCTTTGCTACTTGACTTGTGGAAAGACCTTGCACCTTGCGACAAAAATCATGTGAGGAGAGTACTTGGTGACTTGCCATCCTTGCTAAACATTCGACTAAATAGAGAATTGATTGAGGCCACTACCATGTTTTGGGATGAGAAAAGAGTTGTTTTCCGATTTGGAAATATAGAAATGACTCCTCTCTTAGAAGAAATAAGAGGCTTCACCAAGTTGCCATGGGATAGTCCGGAATTACTGGTACCAGAGAATCGCACTCACCGCGGTTTTCTGAAAATGTTGGGTTTTAAGAAGGATGATGAATTGCTATGTCTAAAAAATCATACATCCCTTTTGAATTTCTTTATGAGCGTTATGGGCATAAAAAGACATATCGTCTTCACCATGATAAACTCGCCATTACTTCCTTGGGTTGGGTGCACCGCTGGGTTTATGTGTTCATCGTCTGCTTCTTGGGGTTGTTAATATTTCCAATAAAAGGAGGAAGAATTCATAATCGCTTAGCCATGGTCTCCAGGACCTTGATGGATGGCATCGAGGGACAAACTTATATCATCATCCCTATGATATTAGTTGAGATGTACCGCGCTTTAGATCGGTGCAAGCAGGGATTTAGACACTTTGAGGGTTGTAATCTATTGATACAAGTCTGGCTGCTAGAATACTTTCATAGAGGAGAGTACCATCAAGAGCTTCTGTGAAGGCCACTGAATGACTACATAGCCAACCATCACCAAAAGAAAGTGACGTTTATTCCGGACAGGTTTGCACAACCTGGAAATGCTGTAAGTTAGGTGTGTTTCTTCAGTAATCTGACAGACGAGCAGGTACATTGGATGTTTGAATGGTTTTCTAGTAGTGAGTTCATCATCAGGTCAAGGGGGACTACTCATTTAGTGCTGATCGGGTTGCGAGGCATCTATCCTTACTCTTCTATAAGGGTAGTGAGAGAAGCTAGAAGGAAACAAGTCATGCATCAGGTTTCCAACATGGTCCAATACAAAGCAGATTTCAAGGGAGACGTCATTCCATTCAAGTTCGAGGCACAACATATGCGGAACCAAAAGATCATTGTGGAAGGAGAAACTATCGAGCCAGACAGGTATCACGCCGGTCATATGTACTACTATCTATCATGGCTGGAAGATGACGTAGCAGGGGACGCCAATCCAGGAGTCAATCTATAGGATAGGATCATAGATGAAGTGGCTGAGGCACAAGTTAAGTACAAGAGGCTACGCAAAAGGGTGTTTGAGTCCGAAGCTAAACATCTGGAGCAGCACAAAGTGAACATGGAGGCGATAAGGGAATGGAAGGAGATTGCCACTAAGTCAACAAAAAGATTAGAATACTTGGAACAAGGACTGATAGAGCTAGAAGGAAAAATGAGAAAAAGACTCTCGAACTGTCAAGGCATGAACGACAATGAAGGAGAAATTCTAGAAAAGGCTTAGTTACTGTTGGATATGCGCGATCTGGGAAACCTGATTGATGGGGTCAAAAGAGTCAAGCATGGAGAAGGTCCTTCAGGGACCTAGTAGATTAGTGGATAATGTTCTTTACTACTTTATAGCTTAGATTTCAATGTATTAAGGCTTGATGCCATTAGTGACTTTATTATTATTGTCGATTTAGTGAAAGTTTGTTTTAGCCTATTTTCTCACTAATGAAATGAAGCAAAGTTGGCATCAATTTTCTCCAAGTCTATGTGTCTCTTAAGCCTACCTCAGGCATAATGAGGTCCCCAAAATTAGGACGCGAATTATTGCATGACTTTGAGAAACATTTTTAAATACTGCAAACATTATTTTATTTTCACCTTACTAACTTGGTTACCTTTTGCTTTTTCTTTTCTTTTTTGATTATTCCCATTTCCAAAGGTTGGTTCGTGCATACTGGCATCATCATCTTACCACACTAGATCCATAGGTCCTCCTCCTCCTCCTCCACCTAGTGACCCGAAAGGCAAAATCAAGGGAAAAGGAAAGATGGATGATTTAAGTATCAGGAAAGACAATGCTATTGTGGCAGAAAATGTGAAAACTTCAGATGGAAGAAGTACTCCGGGGCCGAATGAGATGGTCTTACGTTTTGAGCAGAAAATCCCGGAACTACAGGGCGAGCTTGAGCAAGTCCGGTCCTCCTCTTTTCCGATATGAATAAATTATCCAACACAATCTAGCGTTACTCTCAATGTTCCCGACATTAACCACCAAAACCCGACTACCTAGAACCAAACACCACCACAAAACACACAAAACCAGAATCAACCACCAAATCCTCCCGCACCACACCAGTATCCCGCACCTCCCCAGAACCTTAACCCGCCACCAGTGTCGACCCCTCAACAACACCGCCATCATCCAACTCAATACCCACAAACCACTACTTATAACACCCCCTAAAATGCACTGCAACCCACTCCTCATCCCCAAAACCCGACCAATGACCATCCATATACCCAAGTTCTGAGAATTCATCAAAGCAACTCGATATATGTGGAAACCTTACCCCCATACACCACAACAAGCCCTATACATACCCCAATCGACTGAAAAGGACATGCTCCTTGAAACACAGTAGAGGAGCTCAAGAAGCTCACAAGGAGAGTCCAGAGTGTTGAAGGTTGTAAAGGCGTTGAAGGTCTAAACTATGAGGACATATGTATTCAGCCAGACATGGAACTACCGGAGGGTTACAAACCTCCCAAGTGTGAAATGTTCGATGGTACTGGTGATCCGAAGGTGCATCTGAGAGCATACTGCGACAAGCTTGTAGGGGTTGGCAAGAATGAACAAATCTGCATAAAACTGTTCATGCAAAGCCTTACAGGAGACGCTTTGTCTTGGTATATCAGTCAAAAACTCGAAGAAGTGGGTTAGTTGGGTGAGTATGGCATCAGATTTCATGGATAGGTTTAGGTTCAACACGGAAAATGCGCCAGACGTTTTCTATATTCAAAACCTCAAGAAGAAGCCGATAGAAACCTTCCGCGAGTATGCTACTCATTGGAGATCAGAGGCTGCAAAGGTAAGGCCGACACTTGAAGAAGAACAAATGAACAAGTTCTTTGTCAGAGCTCAAGACCCGTAGTATTACGAAAGGTTGATGGTTATTGAAAATCACAAGTTCTCCGACTTCATCAAGCTAGGAGAAAGAATAGAAGAAGGAATTAAGAATGGGATGGTAACCAATTTCGAAGAACTGCAGGCGACGAATAAAGCTTTACAATCAGGAAGTATTTCAAAGAAGAAAGAAGTGGGTGCCGTGATGGTAGCCCAGGGCCCTAAGTCTCCCCTCACATACTAAACACCTCCATCTATATATCAACCCTCACCCCCAAAATACCAATACCATGTCACCTACCATACCTACAATGCTCAACCTGCATATTACCATTCACCTCTACCCCCTGCCAAAACTACCTGAAGCCACGTCAAAATTTAGACCGCAGACCTCCTAGACAATACACCCCAATTGCTGAACCCATTGACATACTGTACGAGAGACTTAAGGCCGCTTGTTATGTTGCCCCTATTCCTGTCGTTGTTGCAGAGAATCCTTCCCAATGGATCAACCCTAACAAAATATATGCTTATTATTCAGGCATGAAAGGTCATACCATTGAGGAATGTCTCACGTTGAAAGACAAGATTCAGACGTTGATCGACACTAAGATTATACAAGCAAAGGAAGCTGCACCAAATGTTTGCAATAACCCTCTCCCAGATAACAGAGGTGCGGGAGTGAATGTGATAGAAAATGATGAGGAATGGGATCAGGAAGGGTCCATCAGACTCATTCGAGAGGGACATGCCTCTAAAACATCTCCGGTCACCCCCACGCCAGTTATGGTACAAACCCAGGTGCCATTTTAAGTTGAGGTAACTACACTCTTCACTGTGATGGTGGCTCCCACACCATCTTACAAGTCTGATGCCATCCCATGGGATTATGTTGCGGAAGCAAGAAGAAAGGGAAAAGCCAAAATGGAAGAAATAAGTGCAGTGCAAGGTATGACTAGAACTGGAAGAGTTTACACACCTGAGAATCTGGGAGGAACGAGTAAGGAATCTGCACCTAAGCCGTATGTTGTCGAGACTGGCACTGTCTATCTTTTGAGGAAGATACAAGCAAGTTAGTATTCTGTTGTTGACCATTTGAACAAAACTCCTACTCAGATATCCATCTTATCACTGCTGCAAAACTCAGAAGTGAACATGAATGCTCTGATGAAAGTGTTAAGTAAAGCTTATGTACCTGCGTGCATCACTAGTGGAGAGATGGCTAACATGGTTGGACAGGTATTGGAGAGCCACAAAATCACTTTCCACGAAGATGAATTACCACCAGAAGGACTGAGTCACAACAGGGCATTGCACATCACTGTGCAATTCGAAGATAAGTTCATCGCCGGGGTCTTGATAGA
This sequence comes from Nicotiana tabacum, assembly GCF_000715075.1. Classification (NCBI taxonomy): domain Eukaryota; kingdom Viridiplantae; phylum Streptophyta; class Magnoliopsida; order Solanales; family Solanaceae; genus Nicotiana; species Nicotiana tabacum. The sequence goes on along the minus strand of NC_134093.1, from coordinate 38,886,375 downwards.
TGGAGGTTCGAGTCTTAACATATGTCCACTGACCACTCTAAAGAGACTGGGTAAGGGTCTGCACGAGATACAAATGGGAAGGATAAATGTGAAGGCGTTCGATGGATCTCAGAGAGCCACTATTGGAGAAATCAACCTCAATCTATAGATGGGTCCGACTTGGTTTGATGTCGAGTTCCAAGTGCTTGATATATCTTCTACTTACAATCTATTGTTGGGATGACCATGGATATATGCAGCCGGGGCAGTGGCTTCAACTCTGCACCAGGCTGTGAAGTTTGACTGGAATCATCAGGAGGTGATCATCCATGGAGATGGGAGCAACCCCATCTACACCAACCAGATCGTTCCAGTCGTAGAAAACAGAACGAAGCTAGGTGGAGAAACATATCATCGCATTGAACGAGTTAATGCAATTGTAAAGGATCAATAGTGGAGCAACAAGATAGAAAGTATATTACTGTGGATGGGTTTGAGCCAGACAGGGGTCTCGACAAAAAGCTTCAGGGGATCACCAAACCCGTACAACCATAGTACCATGGTACGACTTTTGGACTCGGATATGAATACACATGGCAAGTATATCAGGATTGGACACCACAATGGCGTGCTCCTTATTATCCACTGGAACAACCCGTACCACCTCTGAACCAGACATTCCATCAGGCTAACATGATGTGGGGATCTGAGGAGGATGAGGTTCTGGCTGGCATGATGAAGCTGTTTCTAGATGAAGAAGACATGGACTGCAGTGCAATTATTGTTGTTGAGGAGGAGGAAGACCTTACCATTCAAACCATAAAAGAAGGAGTTGTTCTCAAGAAATGGACCGCTGCACCATCCCGGGCTCGCCGAGTTCCTGAGTAGCCTGGCAAATTAGCATGAATTACTTTCAAATAATTTTGAGCATTTAAGGCATTTTTCAGTATTTTGTTTTGAAATAATTACTCGAGCCATCGAGTTGTACTTGTTGACATTTTTAAAGTTTTATTAATGCATTACTGCTTTTCATATTTATTATTATTTTTCTACATTCTTTTCAACATACTTATTACATATCCTGATGAACCCACGACTGTGACATGTAATAAGACAACGCAACATAAGAACAGTGATTCACAGGATTTGGAAGATGATATAGTACCCGAGGAAATAGCCAGAGAAGTAGAGGACTTTAAAAACAAACCGAAGTCTAATTTGGAGGAAACTGAGGCCGTTACCTTAGGAGATTCCAAAACGGTCAGGGAAACGCGTATAAGCATTCATCTCGTCAGAGAAAGAAGAGTATATCAGATTCTTAAAGGGGTATGAGGACATCTTCAAGCTACCCACCAATCCCATGTGTCCACCGGTAAAGCAGAAGCTCAGAAAGTTCAAACCAAATATGAGTTTGAAGATAAAAGAGGAAGTCACCAAGCAAATCAAAGCCAAGGTTCTCTGAGTGGTCGAATACCCGACCTGGTTGGCCAACATTTTGCTAGTTCCGAAGAAAGATAGAAAAGTTAGAGTATGTGTCAATTATAAAGATCTGAACATACCAAGTCCTAAGGATGATTTCCCGCTACCCAACATACACATACTGATTGACAACTGCGCCAAGCATGAACTCCAATCCTTCATGGATTGCTTCGCAGGATACGATCAGATCTGATGGATGAAGAGGATGCTGAAAAAACTGCCTTTATCACACCATGGGGAATATATTGTTACAAAATGATGTCGTTTGGTTTGAAGAATGTAGGGGCCACCTACATGAGGGCCATGACGACTATTTTTCACGACATGATATACAAGGAAATAGAGGTGTACGTGGATGATGTTACAATCAAATCTAAAAGGAGTTCGGATCACATAGCAGATTTGAAGAAATGTTTTGACCGACTTCGAAAATACAATTTGAAGTTGAATCCTGCAAAATGTACCTTTGGAGTCCCTACTGGAAAGTTGTTAGGTTTCATCGTCAGTCGCCGATGTATTGAGTTAGACTCGTCAAAAATCAAAGCTATCCAGGACTTACCACCGTCAAAAAATAAGAAAGAAGTGATGAGTTTTCTAGGGCGCCTCAATTATATCAGCCGCTTTATAGCACAATCAACCGTGATATGTGAGCCAATCTTCAAAATGCTGAGGAAAGATGCTGCAACGAGCTGGACTGAAGAATGCCAGAAAACCTACGACAAAATCAAGGAGTATTTATCTAAAACGCCCGTGTTGGTAACACTAAAACCATGAATACCTTTGCTACTTTATTTGTCCGTGTTAGATGGGGCTTTTGGTTGTGTTCTAGGACAACATGATGAAACTGGAAGGAATGAGCAGGCGATATATTATCTAACCAAAAAGTTCATACTTTATGAAGCCCAATACTCTTTGTTGGAATGCACTTGTTGTGCTCTGACATGGATAGCCCAGAAGCTGAGACATTATTTCTATGCGTACACTACATATCTCATATCAAGGATGGATTCGCTAAAATACATCTTTCAGAAACCCAAGCCTACGGGTAAGTTAGAAAAGTGGCAAATATCGCTGAGTGAGTTCGACATGGTCTGTGTAACTCAGAAGGTAGTCAAAAGGCAAGCCTTGGCGGATCACTTGGCAGAAAATCCCATAGATGGAGAATGCGAACCATTGAAAACATATTTTTCCGACGAGGATGTGTCGTTTCTAGGAGAAGATATCATCGAGGAAGTATAATGGTTGGAGGATGTTCTTCGATGGAGCAACAAACTTCAAATGACTGGATATCATAGCTGTCTTAGTATTAGAAACCGGTCAACACTATCCGGTATCCGAAAAAGTCAAGTTTCCGTGCACCAACAATATGGCGGAATATGAGGCTTGCATCCTGGGACTCAGGTTGGCCATTGACATGAACATTCAGGAGTTGTTGGTAATCGGAGATTTAGATCTGTTGGTTCTTCAGGTTCTATAAGAATAGGCTACAAAGAATACCAAAATATTGCCATATTTGCACTGTGTACAAGAACTGATCAAGAGGTTCATAAAGATAGAGTTCAAACATGTTCCAAGGATTCAAAATGTGTTTGCAGATGCATTAGCCACTTTGTCTTCCATGATACAACACCCAGATAAAAATTTCATCGATCCTATCCTAATAAGAATTCATAAGCAGCCAGCTTATTGTGCTCATGTTGAAGAAGAGATTGACGGAAATCTGTGGTTCCACGACATCAAGGAATACTTGGAAAAGGGAGAATATCCAGAGCACTCTACCCATACTCAGAAGCAGACGCTTCGAAGATTGGCCAACTATTTCTTTCAAAGTGGAGGAATTCTGTATAGAAGGACTCCTGATTTAGGTTTGTTGCGATACGTCAATGCTAAGGAGGCGTCTAGATTGCTCGTGGAAATACATGCCGGAACTTGCGGACCTCACATGAATGGTTTTGTTCTGGCCAAGAATATATTAAGAGCATGGTATTTCTGGATGACTATGGAAACAGACTGTATCAAATTTGTTCAAAAGTGTCACCAATGCCAGATACATGCTGACATGATACGGGTACCACCCAACGAACTTAATGCAACAACTTTTCCCTGGCCCTTCTCTGCTTGGGGTATGGATTTCATCAGACCAATCAAACTCGATGCTTCAAAGGACATAGGTTTATTTTGGTGGCTATAGACTACTACACAAAATGGGTTGAAGTCGCATCCAATAAGGTTGTAACTAAGAAGGTTGTAGCAGATTTTGTTCGGGACCGCATCGTTTGTCGATTTGGAGTACCCGAGTCAATCATTACTAACAATGCTGCCAATCTCAACAGCGACTTCATGAAAGCCTTGTGTGAAACATTCAAGATCAAGCATCGGAACTCTACAACATACTGGCCACAAATGAAAGGAGCCGTAGAGGCTGCCAACAAGAACATCAAGGAGATATTGAGGAAAATGGTAGATAATTACAAACAATGGCGCGAGAAGTTACCGTTTGCTTTGCTCGGGTATCGCACCATAGTTCATACCTCAACTGGGGCAACCCCCTATCTACTGGTCTATGGTACTGAAGCTGTTATCCCCGCCGAATTGGAAATCCCTTCTTTAAGAATCATACAAGAAGCCGAGCTCAGTGACGCAGAATGGGTACTGAACCGGTATGAACAATTAGCTCTCATTGATGGAAAAAGAATGAATGCAGTATGTCATGGTCAACTATAGCAGAATAAAATGGCAAGAGCTTTCAACAAAAAGGTCAGGTCGAGGCAATTCACAACGGGGCAATTGGTACTAAAGCAAATCTTCCCACATCAGGATGAAGCAAATGGGAAATTCTCAACTAACTGGCAAGGCCCTTACATGGTTCACCAGGTATTAACAGGAGGAGCACTTATACTTGCAGAGATGGATGGGGAAATCTGGCCAAAACCCATCAATTCGGACGCAGTCATGAGATACTATATTTAAAATTATGTTTGCACTTTCTATTTGATGTAACTGAACTACGCTTGACCTGATTCTCATTTAAGAGGGGATACGTAGGCAGCCCTATGGGTTTGGTCATATTATAATAAAATCTTCATTCCCCCTATGGTCAGAAACTGGGGCAAGATATCGAGTTTGCCCAATCTCATCATGTTTGGAACCGCCAAGGAATGTATCGCCAGAAGTACGCATTTAAACTGGGGCAGAATATTTAGGAGGATCCTTAAAATTCCGAACCAAGTAGGTTGCAATGTCTCAAAAATGCATCACAATCATCAGTTCATCAAAATTATTTTATCTCGTGCATTATCACATATTTCAAACAACTACATTTTTACAAATAATTTGTCAAATACGTGCATGTTTTTCGAAATTTTGTTTGTATGTCAGCCAGACGTTACCCTGGGTGACTTAAGCAGGACCTCAAGACAAGAGTAAAAGCGAAGCAAGGAATCGAGAGCACGAACCAACCTTTCCCCTCGCCAAAACTCACGATTTGTCTTTGGGCGTAGGCACAATGAACATAACAGGAACATCCGCAAATACATACACACATCAAGATCACTATCTTCACACCAACAAGAATCGCCAAACGCAAACACATCAAGCTAAGAAATGCTTTAGTCTCTCACAGTTATTCATTGCTTTTCTTGCATGAGGCTAAGCACTGCTTTCATATTGCATAAGGCTAAGCACTGCCTTTTCTCTGCATGAGACTAAGCATTGTCTCCATACCTTGCATGAGGCTAAGCACTGCCTCCATATTGCATAAAGCTAAGCACTGCATTTTCTCTGCATGATACTAAGCATTGTCTCCATAACTTGCATTAGGCTAAGCACTGCCTTAATTATTGCATAAGGATAAGCACCACCTTTCCTTGCACGAGACTAAGCACTGTATCCATTTCTTTGAATGAGGCTAAGCACTGCCTCCATATTGCATGAGAATAAACATTGTCTCCATTCCTTGCATGAGGCTAAGCATTGCCTCCATCATCGCATAAGGTTAAGCATTGCCATTCGTTTGCATGAGACTAAACACTGTCTCCATTCGTTTGCATGAGACTAAACATTGTATCCATTCCTTGCATAAGGCTAAGCATTGCCTCCATTATGGCATAAGGTTAAGCATTGCCTTTCCTTTGCATGAGACTAAACACTATCTCCATTCCTTTGCATGAGACTAAGCACTATCTCCATTTTTCGCATGAGACTAAACACTGTCTCCACCTTGTATAAGGCTAAACACTGCCCTCACTTTGCATGATACTAAGCATTGTCTCCGCTCTTTGCATCCGGCTAAGCACTTCCCTCATCTCATACAAGACTAAACCTTATCTCGTCTCGTTCTCGCATACGACTGAGCATCACCTGTTTCCTTTGACAAGCGATCCATATTACCGCATCTTTGCATTTCATGGGCTGAAATATCGCAACATTGTCCGAAGGCGTCATAGTCTGAGGGAATCATCCTCATAACTTGAAGACATCATGTCATGTCCGGAGGATCTCTCAAAGCTGCATATCATTATTCAAAGGCATCATAGTCCAAAGGCACTATACTCATGGCCAGAGGATACCATTTTATGTCATGCGAATCCCTTATCATATGCTTCATGGCCCTAGACGTCATGGTCCAAGGACATCATCCTCAAACGTCCGAAGACAACCCTCATGGTCTAAAAGGGAATTTGCATCATGTTTAAATTACGCAATTACCCCATATATTCGTGTGCATCGTGTTTTAAATTTTGTAGGTAACTCGGGAGGTAACCATTCTACAAACAGGAGCAATTCTCACTTTGGTTTCCATTCACAACTTTTGCATCCTTTGACTATCTCAAACGTAACCGACGACCACTAATTGATTACTTTTGTTCTATAACCGTCCAAATATCTGCCTCGTACATCTGTAACGTTCATTTCACATTCATGGCTCCACCCAAATTTATCCATTACTTATGACACTATCTTACCCAAAAGATCCTTTTGAGACGTACGACCACCCTTGTAATAACTCCATCGGTTTCGTTCGCCGTTGGATCCAGAACTACACACGGCCCGATTCCCATAATACTAGGGTTATGTAGGCAACTCAAAAACAAAGGTTCGGCCCCCCATTTTGCAAAAAATGCATCATCCCCCACTCATTTCGGACAAAATTGGTATCATTTTCTTTACCCGACAACTCTTTCATCTTTCCCGGGTAAAGAGTGGCAGTTGTTGATACCCAATTTTGCCCTCATATTTTTTTAAATAGTATATATACTTTTAAAATATCATTTTTCATCATTACTTAATTTACAATATTTATACAAGTATTTTTATAACCTTTTGTAAATTTTAAAGCTTTAAAACTAATTTTCTGCAGTTAAATTACTTGAATATGCATTAATTACCCCTTTAATTATTTTGTGATGATTTAATCATCAAACTCTATTATTTGCATTCACATATCTATTTTATAATATTTTACTTCATTTTATATAATTACATTTTGCACTTTTTATGCCAAATACAGAATTTTGCAATAAAAGCCTATATTTTACAATAAATTGCATTTGTCATTTTATTTTAGGTTAAAATAATTTTTTTTACATTTTTATAATCTTCAACTATTATTTTAAAGTATTAAGTTGCATAAATAGTATTTTTTATATTTTATTTAGCTAATTTATTAAAATTATTTCCCCTTAATCCCCTACTTCAAAATCTAGCCCAAATTATGCCTTATTTCCAGACCAACTAAGGTCCAAACAAATGAGCCCAACCCCCAATCTGCCCTGGCCCAAACCAAAGGAACCCTTTGTTTCAACCCGGGCGGGACCCATTTACTCGACCCGCCCCATTTCTCTTTAATCACGGCCGTTGATCTCATATGATCAACGACCCATAATAATCCCTACCCTCTCCTTATATCCTCTCACCCTAAACCCTAATTCTATTCTCACACTCCAGCCGCCCATAAATCCTCTACTCTCCTCTTCTCTAAGAAACCCTATCCGCCACTCAAAATCTTCTCTGAATCTGAATCATCCATGGATTCTTACTATGATTTACTTACCTTTTCCGGATTATACCGCTATTTCTTGTGTAAATATGGTGTTACTTAGTACTTGCCTATTTTTGGCCAGTACCAGTCTCTGAATCAAAAGGGATCAGCTTTACTCTCCAAGATTTAGTCAATATTTCATCCGTATACGTTCATAGCAAGGCTATGAGGTTCTGATTCACCAAGATCTCCAACCAATTTCTGATCCTAGTCAAACTAGGATTTACCCGATTTCCTCTCCTAATCCGATTCTAAATTGATTTTTGCATGTTCTTCTTTTCTTGTTTATGTTTGATTGACTGTATTTCCTTATTTATGTTGATTTTTATTACTATATAAACCCCTCCCAAATTTTCCCTTTGGACAGACGTGAATCGCTTAAGAACTACTGTTATTCTCTTACTTTTTACCTTCTATATTATTTCCGCTCTCTTGATTGTGGCCGGCTGAAATCCAACGCCACCAAAATCTTCTCTATTAACCTCCATAGTGCGAGCACTGCTCGGGGCTCACTGAAGCTCCTGTGAATTCTGACGCACTAGGATCTGGGATTCTCACTGTTATCTTTCTTATCACCGAGATTCTAAGTTACTCACTCTTTTGCTCGTTTATCTTCGCAACTGGTTAGCATTCTCTACCCTTTACAACCTTAATTATTACTCCTCTACTTATTCATGTATGTGTATTCTGCGTACCAATACTGTTTGAACTTTTATAGACAAGCATGACCTAAGTTTCTTTGTTATTTGTGAACTCCCAGTGTTATATAGTTGTATGCTTTCTGTAGTTCTATTGTCTCAGTGATGTTCTGCAGTTCCATGGTCTCTAATATCAGACTTGATAGGCTTCAACATGTGTAGTATACTTTCACTCTATGTATTTGACTCAAATGGTTTATGGCCTTCTTAGGTTTTGTCTGATTAGTCATAGTCATGTTAGCCTCAATGTCGTGTCCTTTGCCTGTTATGAGTTCATATTCATGCCTTGGATTTCTGGGACCTTTTGTAGAAACTGCTTGCTCAAAGTCTGCTTTAATGAATCTCTTCCTACTAGATCCTTTATGTATAATCTATTGTTTCATGCAAACTGATCCTCGACTCTTCCATGTTATAGCATTGTCTTAATCTCTAGCCAAGCATGTTTGTCTGCGATTTGTAACTCTGATAATTGTGTTCCCTGACTGAGCAATCCTGCACTCTTTAGCATTGCTTCTAGGATAAATACCAATGTGTAGTTCTCTCTCATATGTTGTCGAATGACATGAATCCTACTGTTTGCCTGTCCTGTTAGCCTATAGTTGACATGTTATTTTGCCTACTATGAGTTCTTTAGAATCTTTGTGCTATAGTTAATGTCCATCAGGTTAGGTTTCATGATCAACCAAGTATGTTTTCCAAATTGTGCCCACTAGCATATTGATATGCTATTTGCAACCACATTCTCATTTGGTTTTCATGTTAAAACCTTCATATCGAGACTATACTCTACCTGCTTCTTGTTCATGATTCTGTTAGACTATCATCTAAAGGTCCTTAGGTTATTTTTGGATCATGCTTTTTACTGAAATGGTTTGCTGTCCTATGATGGTCAATCTTGTCACTATCAAACTCTGTTTCTGGAATTATAAAGCATAAGCTTGCCTCATATGTGTCTTGTATGCCTTTCCATTTAGCATGATCCTGTTTAAAGTTGTTAATGGCTACAACTCTAAGAACTAAGAGATTTAGTTGTTCTATGAGTATTGTGTCACCTGCATAGCTAAATTTAGTGTCCATGTGGGTAAGTAAGTTATTCATTGGGCCTGGAGATGGGCTATGGGTGTTGTTAGACCTGGGCACTGGATTCAGGTGCACTCTAGATATCTTGTGAGCCTGTGGTTTGGGCCTGCAGTTTGTTTGGAGAGTAAGACTATTGAAGGCCTGGGATATTCCTGGGTTACTTTTATATTGGGCCTGCAATTGCTTTGGTGGGCTTGTATTCGTTTCAGCCTATGTTTTGTCATCTTCAAGTTTGTATTATTTCATTCTTGGGCCTGTAATAACTTGTAACAATTAACAATTGGGGATTAGTGAAAAAGGGGAACTAGGATACTTTATCTTTTGCATGAATGGGTAGAGATCATGCCTATAGGATCTTAATAGCTTGTTTACTCATCACGCCTCATTATCTGGAATTATATGCACACAAAGTTATGACTTGAATGGCTAGAGAGCATGCCTATAGGATCCAAACTAGACTTCTTGCACATATATATCATGCATGTAGGAACTCAAACACTTCACCTATTCAACATGTCTAAAGCTCGCACACTATCAGAAACATGTTTGTAAGAACAAGTGTTTCACTTGTTAGCATGTTTATTTCTATGCACTATTAGATAACATGCCTATAGGATACAACAATGCAATACCTTTACTTATCTAGATACCATGACTATAGGGTCTTAACTAAGTAATCAATTGCTTCATGTTGCTTTTGTACTGCTTCATTTAGATAGCATGCCTATAGGGATAAAGTGTTTAAAAATCAAGTCCAATTGTCAATTGTTAGAAATCCTGCCCATAGGATCTTTATTGACGCTACCAATCTTGTGTTTTCAAATGACTTCACTGCCTAATTATGTGACCATTAGAGATTATGCCTATAGTGTACTATCACCTGCCTAAGATGCATATCTATAAAATCAGCATTAGTAATTTAGAATTGTGGGATTGTTTTCACAATCTTATTACGCAAATGATTAGATATCATGTCTATAGGACCTGTAATGCTCTAATTTACCTATATGTTAGTCCAGAAATTATAGCACTGCCTATATAATACCGAAATCCAGAATAACATAGAAATCATGCCTATAATACTTAACGATTCTAACACGTCTTAATGTCGTCTATTGCATAACCAGAAATCTGTTTGCGTGCTTTCATGCTTATGTGTGGAGGTTACTTGAGCATTTTATTGCAATTATATACAGTCCTATCTATTTTGCATGTCACATAGTTTTATCATTTTGAGCAACCTAAGTAAAGTCTAGAACCACCTTATAGTAGGTTCAAAGCCTCTTGGACCATAGGCATGGGACGGGTAAAGCATGCATAGGGTACGACTTAGAATTGAATTAGAACGCTTTTAAGTAAAGAACTTCAACATAAAATCGGATAGTAGGAGATTATAGTCTGTGCGTGCTGAATAATACGAACAACCTCTACTTTAAGGGAGTTGCAAAGTATTATTTATGTACTTGTTATCTATATTTAGTCATTTAATGTAGACCAATGTAGTTGTATCCTTGTAGTCATTAAGACTTATATCGATTCTCATATGTTTTAATAAGACTCTACAACCTCTGAACTTCCCTTCTATTTATTTGATCGCCTAGCCTAATTGTATAATCGACATGGTCCAAAGTTTGGCCGGGACCCACAGTTGTGGACCTAGAAGAGTGCCTAACACCTTCTCTTTGAGGTATTAATCCCTTACCCAATCTTTGGTGGCGTTGACTAGTCAAACAGAGTTATTTGCAACTAGGTGCCCTAATGCACCTTGAAAATCATTAGGTGGCGACTCTTCTCTTTTAATACCTCCTTTAAAAGAGTTGTCACATGTCAAAGCCCGCTTTCGCGAGAAAATAGGGCGTGACAACATGTTCAAGTCCTTCTTCATCTCCCTATACCACTCCACCAATCTCATTTCAATGTGAATGGCTTCCACAGTTGAACACCCTGGCATGAAACCGAACTGGTTCTCAGAAATGGACACACTTATCCTTACCCTCACTTTAACCACCCTCCCAAACTTTCATCATACGGCTAAGTAGCTTAATCGCCCTATAATTATTGCAAAATTGGATATCACCCTTGTTTTTATACAGAGGAATCATCGTACTCCACTTCCAATCATTAGGCATCTTCTTCGTCCCAAAAATGATATTGAACAACCTTGTGAGCCACCCCAAACCTGCCTTAACCGCATTCTTCCAAAATTCCACAAGTATTTTATCTGGTCCGGTAGCTCTACCCCTGTATATCTTACGCATAGCCCCCTCGACCTCCTCTACTCTTATGCGCCTAGAATACTCGAAATCCTAGCGTATCTCGGAGTGCTCCAAGTCACCCAACACAATGTCCCTATCACCCTCTTCGTTCAGGAGTTTATGGAAATATGTCTATCATCTTCGTCTAATCTGAGCCTCTTCTATCAATACCCTACCTTCCTCATATTTGATACACTTAACTTGATCCAGACCACGAGCCTTCCTTTCTCTCACCTTGGCTAGCCTGTATAGCTTCTTGTCCCCACCTTTGGCCCCAAGCTCTTCATACAAACTCCCAAATGTTGCAGTCTTAGCCGCAGTAACCGCTAACTTTTCCTCCTTCCTAGCCCTCCTATTCCCCTCCCTGTTCATCCTCTTCGCCTTCTCGTCCATGCTCTCTTTAAATGTCAAGTACGCCATTTGCTTGGCTTCCACTTTCTCTTGTACCTCATCACTCCAACACCAGTCACCTTTGTAGCCGCTAGTGAAACCCTTTGAGACCCTTAACACTTCTCTCACAGCTACTCTAATACACTCCACTGTTGTGGTCCACATACAACTCGCGTCCCTACCGCTATTCCAGGCTCCCGCAGCCAACAACGTCCCCCAACCTCCTATGCTTTGTAACTAGTCAAAGCACCCCACCTGATCCTGGGTCAACCATACACGGCCCTCTTCCTCATCTTCCTCACGATCTCTAAGTCCATCACCAATAATCTCTACTGATTCATGAGATTCTGGCTTGGTATAACCTTGCAATCCATGCACAAACTCTTATCGCACTTCTGGAGGAGTAGATAATCAATTTGAGTCTTGGCCAATGATTTAAATAAAAATAAAGTTATTATTATGCATTACTTTATTTGAATCTTGATAGTTCTCTGGAACGTGATATAGGTAATTGATACGAAATCAAATTTATACTGTGGCATGAGGTCTTTGTCATGCGATGTGACTTATGATGTGGTACGCGGTCTTTGCTGTGCGGTGTGACTTATGCTGTGGCACAAGGTCCTTACCATGCAAGGTGATTGACAATGTGGTAGGAAGTGCTATATGTGTACGGATTTATTGGATGACTTGTTGTTGAAACTGAGCCTTATATGTATTAAATTTCCATCACTTATTCTAATAAGATTACCGTTATTGCTTCCTGTTATTCTTCCCATTGCTAGTCTTTGATATATTTGAACAAGTTATTTGACTAGTGAGTATCTTGACTTGAACCTCGTCACTATTCCACTGAGGTTAGTCTTGATACTTACTAGGTACCGACTGTGGTGTACTAATACTACACTTCTATACATTCTTTGTGCAGATCCAGGTACCTTAGAACACACCGGTCATTAGAGAGTGGTGACTTGTTGTTGGAGACTTTAAGGTATACATGTTGTTCCATTCGCAGGCCTCGGAGTCCCCATTCTATTTTCTTTTCTACCATTTATGTCTTCCAAATAGAGATGTATTTTTTAGACTTCATGTACACTCTATGTAGAGCTTATGACTCCGTATTATCGGACTTTTGGAAGTTGCTTATTGTATTCGTGTTTGATAGTGTATTTTTATTTCGTAGCTTTTTGTTAAATTCTAAAGTTGTTATATTCTGATTGGTATCGTGATGTGATAGGCTTACCTATTCCTAGGTACTAGGTGCAATCACGACCCTCACGGTGGGATTTTGGGTCATTACAAGTTAGTATCAGAGCTCTATATTCATAGATTCCACGAGTTATAAGTAAGTTTAGCAGAGCCTTTCGGATTGGTACAAAGACGTCTGTACTTATCTTCGAGAGGCTATGAAACTATTAGGAAACTTCATTTCTTTCGGATCAGTTGAGCCTTTCTTTCTATTCCCTTGTAAATAATGAGGATACGAGTTGCAATTACTGATTTTACTACCCCTAGGGTTGGTGTTTCTAGGGGTCGGGGCAAAGGTAGAGGCCGAGGAAGGGCACGTGCTACAACTAGAGCACCTGCCAAAGCAGCAGCTAAGGAGCCACCAGAAACTCCAATTGGGAGCAGGCACCCGAGGCGCCAATTGCTACCCCTTGACTTCTGAAGACTTTATCGCACATTCTGAGCATGTTTGGAACCTTGGCTCAGAAGGGACTGATCCTAGTTGCACCAGCTACTTCTGAGGCTGGGGAAGGGGTCCAGACTCCTACCACACATACTCTAGAGTAGCGAACTCATGTTGGCCAGGCTCTGGGTGTCATACCGGTGCAACCCGTGATTACAGTTCAGCCTAAGGTCAGGCCAGTCACGTCAGATGAGGAGAAGAAGAGGTTAGAAAGGTTCAAGAGGTACATTTCTCCCACTTTCAGTGGCGCAGATTCTGAAGATGCACATGGTTTTCTAGACTAGCGTCACCTTATTCTGCACACTATGGGCATAGTGGAGTTGAGCGGGAGTCTCCCTTACTACTTTCTAGCTGACAGGGCCGGCATATAGGTTGTGGTAGACTTATTAGGAGAGTAGGCCAGCTGGCACAATACCACTTACTTGGACTCAGTTCACTAATCTATTTTTGAGAGAGTTCATTACACAGACCCTTAGGGATGCATTGCACATCGAGTTTGAGCAGTTGTGTCAGGGGACTATGACTGTGTCCGAGTATGCTATGAGGTTTGTTGAGTTGTATCATCATTCACTTGCTTTGGTTTCCACTGTTTAAGAGAGAGTCCACAGATTTATTGAGGGACTCGATTATGGTCTCAGTTTTGGGATGGCACGGGTTCCATTTTATCAGATTGTGGAGATTGCTAAGAGGTTGGAGTGTATCCACAATCTAGAGAGAGAGAAAAAGGGAGGCTAAGAAGCCTCGTGAACCTGGAGGATCTACTGGTCCCTATTTTGGGGGCTGGCCGCGTTAAGGTAGAGTTTTTGTTGGTTAGCCAGTTCAGTTTGCACTTCAGGCTTCACGTGGTGCTCCAGTTATCCATGGGTCCCTAAGAACTTGTTCCAGACAGTTCCCACAGCCACGTCAGCAAATAGATTGCTTTGAGTGTGGGGATATCAGGCACATGGTGAGTAATTATCCCAGACTCCGGGCAGGTATACCTCAACAGAGTACTCAGGCTATGGTTTCCGCTCCGGTTGCTGCTACATATACATAGCCAGCTAGATATGGGGGACAAATGGGTAGAGGGCATCCTAGATGGGAAGGCGAGGCCCGTTGTTATGCTTACCTTGGTAGGGCTTATGCCTCTGCACCATATGATTTCATTATAGGTGTTATTCCGGTTTGTTATAGAGATGCTTTGTTTTATTTGATCCAGGTCCTATTTATTTTTATGTGTCATCCTATTTTGCTTCATGTTTGGATATGCCTCGTGATTCATAAGTACCTTTGCTTATGTGTCTATGCCCGTTGGGGATTTTATTGTGGTGGACCATGTCTATCATTCTTGTTGGATCATTGTTGGGGTTCTTGAGACTAGGATTGACCTTCTATTACGTAATATGGTAGATTTTGGATGTGAGTTTGGGATGAGTTGGCCACGACTTGCGGTTGAGGTACTCTATAGGAATGGGGAGTCCGTTGTGTATTGTGGTTTCAATATAAGGGATTGAGTTAGTGAAAGGTTTCGGTTGATGGGATACTTATCCTACTCATGATTCAAGTGGAGCATGGGATCCTCGTGTTTTCATATGGATCAATATGTTTGGGCACGTGTCGCGGTGGGGTTATGTTAGGATGAGATCCTTTTTGGTTATTTCATGTATTTAGCTTCTTCCTTATGGGATGGATTCCTAGCATGGTGCCGAAGGGAAGTTGTACCTGCTGGACTTGTTGGATAGTTCTCTCATATGCTTCTCTTTCCATCTTCAATTGCATTCAAGTTGTTGCTTGTTGGGTACGAATTGTGATGTGTGTGACTAGGTGGTGCTTAGTGTGGCTTGTGGGTCGAATAGCTTGTATTGGATGAGATGAGATCATTGGACCTGGAATTTGTGAGATGGGACTTGGATAAGGTATGTCTAGATAAAAATGTTGTTGATCAGTTTGGAGCTTGGTGTTGGTTCATTTTGGGTGAGAGAAACCTACGACTTGTTGGTTGGGTGAGTCGTTATGAGTTTCAAAATGTTTCTTACATCATTAGCAGTATTGTGAAGGTTTGGAACATGGTATTAATGATATGAGGCTATTTATCAGTACCAGATTTAGTAATGGGCAGCTATTGTGGTTAGAGATATTGTTATGGGCATATGAGTGATGAGTTACAATGTGTGGTTATGCCTTGTGAAGGTATTAGGATATGTTGCAGCTGGTTGGGGTCGATACAGATGTATATGAGAGAATTGGGTCTTAGGAGGAGGTCTGGATGTAGAAATTTAGTTCTAAGGCTTATCAGTTAAGGTGGAAGGAATATTCTTCAGTCGAGATGGTATTGATGGGCTTATATGGATTGTGGTGATGTCATATCACCCATAGCTATGTGTGTGGTGAGTTTATATAGTGACTTGATGGTTCTGGAGCGTCTCTTGGCTCGTTCGAGGATGAATGTTTGTTTAAGTGGGGGAGAATGTACCGACCTAACCAACCGTTTTGTGTAATTGAGCTCTATTTTTCATTTAGAATCTTTGCGTATATGTATTTGTGTTTATGTGCCTTGTGGGGATGGTTGGTTTGGTTCCGCGAAGGTTTTGGATTGATTCTGAATATTTGGTTCTTAGTTTGGAAGCTTAAGTTGGAAATATTGACCGAGGTTTGGCTTTTGTGAAAATGACCTTGGAATAGTATTTTGATAGTTTCAACAGGTTCGTATGGTGATTTACTTAGGCGCATGTCCAGAAGTGGATTTGAAGGTTCCTAGGTTGATTTGGATCCTTTTGCCGAGAGTTGGCAATTTGAAGGTTTAGAAATTTTCTAAGTTTGACCATGGGTTGACTTTGTGGCTATCAAGTTCGGATTTTAGTTTCAGATTTGGAATAGGTCCATTTTGTCATTTGGAACTTGTATGTAAAGTTTGGTGTCATTCTGAGTTGGTTTGGTATGAATCAGACGCTTGGTTGTGATTTTAGCGATTCTTGAGCTTCATTATAATTTCCATGCATTTTGGTGTTCGATTTGTGGTTCTGGATATTATTTTAGAGTTTATAGCTTGTGAGCAAGTTCATGTGATGTTTCTAGACTTGTGTGGATGTTTTGTGTGGATCCCCGGGGGCTTAGGTGAGTTTCGGACTTGTATCAGAATGGTTTGGACTTGATTCATATTTGATGGTGTGCAACTAATGCAGTTATTGCAAATACGAGCACCAGTTCGCATTTGTGAATGCCGCATTTTCCAAATGCATATCGTATTTACGAAGGGGACAGTGGGTGGCAGGCTTCACATTTGCGAAGCCAGCCTCGCAAATGCAATGAGGGGACAGGTCACTTTTGTGACCAATTGGCCACTTTTGCGAAAGGGCTAGACTTAGCAAATGCGAAGTTTGGGTAGCATTTATGACATTCTCAGGGCTGCTCAACAGTCGCTTTTCCGTTGTCTTTCTCACATTTGCAAGGGGTCGCATTTGCGACAGCTGTAGCTAAACAAAATGATGGGATTTCAGGACTTAGTCTCGTTTTATCATATTTTGAACCCTAGACATGGTAGGAGGCGATTTTTAGAGGGGATTTTTACATCTAGCTATTGGGTAAGTGATTTAGACTCAATTTCAATCTTTTAACTTAATCTTTTATGGAATTTAACATAAAAATAATGCGATTTGTATGGAATATTTGGGAATTTTTTACTATGTTTTGAAAATAGAAAATTTGAGATTTGAGAGTCGATTTGGACTCGGAGTTTACTACCAAACACATATATGGACTCATGGGTTTATGGACAGTCGAGATGTACCCTTTGACTTGGGTTTTGACCTGGCGGGCTAGAGATTGACTTTTGTTGGCCTTTTGGAAAATGTGTAAAAAGCTTAACTTTATTAATTGAAATTGAATTCTCTTTCATTGTTTGATGTTATTAAGTTATTTTTGGCTAGATTTGGGCCGAACGAAGGTAAATTTTAAAGGAAAAGCATTTTAGTGTATTGATTGTGGCTAATTGAGGTAGTATCTTGCCTAATTTTATGTGGGAGAATTATCCCTTAGGATTTGTTTTAATTGCTTATGTGTGTGATGTGTGAACGACGTGTACACGAGGTGACGAGTGTGTACCCAGTCGTATGTGTGATTTTTGATCGGATTTGACCCGAGGTTGCTCTTATTGCCTTGTTTTGATTGAGAGATCTTTGCACTATGTTTTTTCAATTAGGTTGTTTACTTGAGTTTATGTTAGATGCTAGCGATCATGTCTTAGGATTGTAATTCCTTAATTGGCCAAGTTGGGCGTTTGTGAGATTGTTGCTAATTTGAGTTAGTTTTCGTGCTTATATGTTGAACATACATTCCACATTTCCTTATTGAATTGACCTTGTGCACTGCATTGGCTAAATGTGGATTTATGTCTTGGTGACAATTGTTGGCATATATTGTTGTTATGATTATGACACATGTGGATAGGATTGTTTTATTATTATTATTATTATTATTATTATTATTATTATTATTATTATTATTATTATTAGTATTATTATTATTATTATTATTATTATTATTATTATTATTATTATTATTGATATTGCACATGTGGCGAGACAAGGCAGGCTATATATGTGGGTCTGCACATATGGCGAGGCAAGGCGGGATAACTTGTTAATACGAGTGTGGCGAGACAAGGCAGACATTTACTTTACTGTTGCACACGCGGTGAGATAAGGGTGACTATGTGGGGATGATATGTCATAGCCTAGGGGCGTTTATTGATGATATTTGTGTGGTGGTGAAAGTGGGGTATTCTTGTTTATGCTTATGACTTCTTTGTGTGTGTTGTGAAATTATACATAATTTGTTGTGTGATTTATAACATGTCAATCTATGCCTCTGTTATTACTTGATATTTCAGTTGTCAAGATGGATTCACCTACGTGGAGTTGCTATTTCATATTCTTTGGAGTTGTTGGTAGCGTAAGGGATTGAAATAAAAAGAAAGTTGTTATTATGCATTACATTATTTGATTCTTGATAGGTCTTTGGAACATGTTATGGGTAAATTGATATGAAATCAGATTTATATTGTGGCACGAGCTCTTTGTTGTACGTTGTAATTTATGAAGTGGCACGAGGTCCTTGCTGTGTGGTGTGACTTATGCTGAGCACGAGGTCCTTGCCATGCGAGGGTGATTGGCAATCTAGGCACGAAGTGCCATATGTGTACGGTTCTATTGGATGACTTGTTATTGAAACTGAGCCTTATCTATATTAAATTGCTATCACTTGTTCTGATAATATTACCGTTATTGCTTCCTATTATTCTTCACGTTGCTAGTCTTTGATATTTTTGCACAGGTTATTTGACTAGTGAGGGTCTTGACTTGAACCTCGTCACTAATCTACCGAGGTTAGTCTTGATATTTACTGGGTACCGACTGTGGTATACTCATACGATGCTTCTACATATTTTTTGTGAAGATCCAGATACCTTAGATCACGCGGGTCGTTAAAAAGTGGTGTCGAGTGGTTGGAGACTTCAAAGGCATACCTGATGTTCTGTTCGCAGGCCTCAGAGTCCCCATTCTATTTTCTTTTCTACTATTTATGTCTTCCAAAAAAATATGTATTTTTGAGACTTTATGTACACTCTATGTAGAGCGTATGACTCCGTATTATCGAGCCTTGGGAAGTTGCTTATTGTATTTATGTTTGGCAGTGTATTTATATTTTGCAGTTTTTGTTAAATTCTAAAGTTGCTATATTCTGATTGGTATTGTGATGTGATAGGCTTACGTAGTCCTAGGTACTAGGTTCCATCACGACCCTCACAGTGGGATTTTTGGTCGTGACAATACTCGACTAGTTATGTCGTTATAGTAAGTAATACTTTGATGATGTTTTAGGGTAGGTTTCGATTATTGTGACGATCCGGTAGGATGTTTTGAGTACTAACCCTTTTTTCATGTTCTGAGACCTCTATTAGTTTTATATGATATTTCTTGATTTGCGTACGCAGTCCGTGATTTTCGAAAATATTTTACGTAAAAATTTGAAGAAAATATAATTTTTTGCTTTAAAAACAACTTGAGTTGACTACAGTCAATATTTTATGTAAATGACCCTGGATCAGTGCTTTGACGATTCTGGTAGGTCTGTATTCCGATTTTGGACTTAGGTGTATGCCCTGAATTGAATTCGGAGGTCCGTAGGTTGATTTGGCTTATTTTACCGAAAGTTAGCAATTTGAAAGTTTGGAAACATCTTAGGTTTGACCGCAGGTTGACTTTTTATCTATCAGGTTGGGATTTTGGTTTCGGAACTTGGAATATGTCCGTTTGCTATTTGAAACTTGTCTACAAAAATTTTTGCAAATCGGACTTGATTTGATAGGATTCAGCCACTTGGTTGTGATTTTAGAGGTTCTTAAGTTATTTTTGAAATTTAATGCATTTGACGTTCGATTCATAGTTCTAGATATTATTTTGGTATTTTGATCACGTGAGCGAGTTCGTATGATATTATTACATTTGTGTGCATGTTTGGTTTGGACCCCGAGGGGCTCGAGTGAGTTTATGATTAGCGTCAGATCATTTTGGACTTAAGAGATTGCAGGTTTTCAGCTGTTTATGGTGACTGATGCATTGTGCTTCGTGATCGCGAAGCTTCTCTCTCGTTCGTGAAGGAGAAGTTTGGGGCTGGGGCTGATTGTTCTTCGCAAAGGCGGGGGCTGGGTCGTGAACGCGAAGCGGAGGGGGGCTCACCCTGCGCGAACGCGATTCATTGGGTGAGGAGGGTAGATAGTTACTCTCCGCGAACGCAGACCTCTGTTCGCGAACGCGAAGGCCGGTGGAAACTTAAGCCTTTGCGAACGCGAAGGCCATTTGGCCGCTGCTCTTTGTGACCGTGTCTGGTGCTTCACGAATGTGACGAACCTTGACGCCCATGTATTAAAATAGTTGAAAGTCGGTATTTTCACCATTTTCACCATTTTTCACCGTTTTGAAGTTAGAGCTCGGCCTAGAGGCAATTTTGAAGAGGTTTTTCATCCCTAATTCATTGGTTAGTAAAATTTAATTTGTTTTGTTATATTTTCATAAACACCCATTAATTTTAACCTTTAATCTAAGATTTTTCATGGTAGAAATTAGGGATTTTTTAAAATTGAGATTTAGACCTCAAATTGAGGACGGATTTCGAAACAAATCACATAACCAGGCTCGGGGTTAATGAGTAATTGGGTTTTGGTTCGAATCTCGAGTTTACCAAGAAGGCCTAGGGTTAACTTTTGTTGACTTTTTCCAAACTCATTAAAGATTGAATCTTTTTCACTCGTGGGTAGTTTCTAAAGCCTATTTTGAATTATTTGAACTATATTTGGTTAGATTTGATTGGTTTGGAGGCTAATTATAAAAGACAATTCGCGGTTGAGCATTGATTTGATTGCGGAGTAAGCTATGTGTCGTGGTTAATCTTGACCTAAGGGAATTAGGACTTGTTGGTCTATTTGCTATGTGAATTATGTGTGGGGACGACATATATGTAAGGTGATGCGTATATATGCATTGTCATTTGGTTAAAGCATGCAGGTGGACATTATTTTATTGTATTATATTGTTTCAATGACTGTGCTTTCCATGTTGTAGTTAAACTATTACTTCTTTAATTGTTCACATTCATATCTATTATTTATTTTGAAGTTGTTGGGATTTTAAAAGTTGAGTTGAATTACATTACACTATGATTAAAGTGAAATTTCTTCCCACCTTGTTTTGTTATTTTGGATTAATGTTGTTGCTTGGTGAGGAAGAGTGAAAAGAACAAAGGGTGTTGTCGTGCCTTATTTGTATACAATATCATTTATTTGAGAAATTTTGAGGATTAAAGCATGAAGGGTGATGCCGTGCATTTGATTGCTTGTTATCATTTATCACATCATGTGAGGTTGAGAGTAAAAACACGAAGGGTGATGCCGTGCCATTTCATTTATGATATTACATGGTAAGGACAAGAGTAAAAGCAGAAGGGTGATGTTGTGCCATTGTTGATTTCATTGCTTTACTTGATTTCCGGATTGTTGATTTAATTGGTTGCATTATTGTTGCTTTTCGGAAAAAGGTTATTCGGTGAATTTTTTTGCTTGTCGTTCTTATCGTACTCTCCTTTCTACATGTCCTCTCTGTCACGACCCAATTCTCCCTCCGTAAGACGTCGTGAAGACACCTAGTCTCTACGACTATGTAAGCCTAACAAAATGCGGAAATAACAAAAATGGACGTAAAACTTAACAACTATCTGCAACAGGTAACTAAATGACTGGTAACAATGCCGCTTGGCATGTACAATAGCCATCACAAAAGTAATACACAATATTCCCAAAATCCGAAACATCATAAGTCACAAGCTACAAAAGGAAACTAGTATCTCTATACACCAGAGTCTAATAGCAGAAGTAGGGAAGGTAAATGACATATGAGGGAATAGAGGGGGACTCCGATATCTGCGGACGCGACAGATGTACCTTGAAGTCTCCGTACAGCAGCAAGCACTCTCAGCTAGTAGCGGGGCTGATAAGAAGTACCTGGATCTGCACACAAAATATGTGCAGAAGAGTAGCATGAGTACACCACAACGGTACCCAGTAAGTGCCAAGCCTAACCTCGGTAGAGTAGTGACGAGGTCAGGTCCGGGCCCTACTGGGATATAATAACAAGACAGATGATATAATAAAATGAAGTAAGTACTGAAATTTAACAAGAATGAAATCATAGCAAGTCAACAGCTCAGTACACAGAAAATAACAGCAGGGCATCTCCTAGGATACCGTCCCGTAGTCCCAAACGTAAATGTGCAAAACATGGGAGATCTACCGGAATACCGTTTCGTAGTCCCAAAATAAATATGCAAAATAGGGGGCTCTACCGGAATACTGTTTCGTAGTCCCAAAGTAAATATGCAAAACATAGGGGATCTACTGGAATACCGTTCCGTAGTCCCAAAGTAAATATGCAAAACAGAGGGGGGGGGTCTACCGAAATATCGTTCCGTAGTTCCAAAGTAAATATGCAGAGCAGGGGGATCCACCGGAATACCGTTTCGTAGTCCCAAAGTAAATATGCAATGCAAACCATAGAAATACAACTACATCAAGAAATCTTATGATTTATAATAAATACCAGTCAAGGAAAAGGCCGAAAATTCACTAAGCAAGCTGCACAGAGTTCATATAAGCAATTAAGACACGTAGACATGTTGTTCTAGACTAAACATGATAAATTCATATGCTAGTGTAGCTCATTTAAAGGAAGACATGTATTTTACTTAATGAAAACGAAGGTTTGCAACAATAGCACGTGTACGCACTCGTCATTTCACGTACACATCGCTCATATATCAAAACAGTACCAAATCCTTAGGGGAGTTCCCCCATATAAGGTTAGGCAAGCCACTTACCTCGAACCAAGCTCAATCAATCAGTAACAATGCTTTTTCACGAATATCCGACTCCGAATGGCCCAAATCTAGCCAAAAATAATTGCATATCATAAATACAACTATAATAGGCTCATCTAATTAATGAAATCAATACTTTAACAAAAATTCCAAAATTCACCCTAAAACATCGACCCGGGCGCACGTCTCAGAATTGGGAAAAAATCACAAAATCTGAAAGCCCATTCACTCAAAAGTCTAACCATACCAAATTTATCATAATTCGACCTCAAATGACCACTCAAACCCCCAAATCAAATTCTTCAAATTCCTAGCCTCCAACTCCCAATTTTCACCTTAAATACACACTAACTAGGTGAGAAAATAAATGGGGAAGAAAGATTATTGAGTAAAAATAAGCACAAGGGACTTACCTCAAGAAACCCATCAAAATGCTCCCAAGATATTGCCAAACTCGAGTTTAAAATGTTGAAAATGAGCAAAAATCACGAACCTTTGCATTTAAGTGTTCTGTCCAGAAATCTCGCACCTGCAGACTCTCTGTCACATCTGCGATGCTGCACCTGCGGAAATTCCATCGCAGGTGCGGGTTCCACTTAGAATCCCAGGTTTCGCTCCTGCAGCTATGCGACCGCATCTACGACTATCGCAGGTGCGGAAATGCATCGCACATACGGCTTCCCCTCGCACCTGTGCCCAGCTGCCCGCATCTGCGACTCTCGCAGGTGCGGAAAAATCTTCGCACCTGTGGTTCCTGCCCAACTCCTTCTTGGTCGCATCTGCGGCTCCTCCTTCGCACATGCGATCCCGCACCTGCGGTCTCCCCTCCGCAGGTGCAAAAATAAAAGAAACCAGAAAATCTTCAGCAACTAGCCTAAGTCCAAATTCAATCCGTTAAGCATCCGAAATACACCCGAGGCTCCCGGGACCTCAACCAAACATACCAACAAGTACTAAAACACCAAACAAACTTATTCAAGCCCTCAAATCACATCAAACAATGCTAAAAACACAAATCACCCTCCGATTCAAACTTAATGAATTTGAAACTTTAAACTTCTACAACTGATGCCGAAACCTATCAAATCACGTCCAATTGACTTCAGATTTTGCCCACATGTCATATTCGACATTACAAACCTACTCCGACTTCCGAAATTGGAATCCGACTCCGATATTAAAAAGTCCACTACCAGTCAAAATCTCCAAAAATTTGACTTTTCGCCATTTCAGGCCTAAATAAGCTACGGACCTCCAAAACACAATCCGGACACGCTTCTAAGTCAAAAATCACCCAACGGAGCTAACAGAACCGACAAAACTCCATTTTGGAGTCGTCTTCACACAGTTCCAACTACGGTCAAAATCCTAAGACTTAATCTCCCATTTTAGGGACTAAGTGTCCCAAAACACTCCGAAACCCAAAAACAAAATCCTCTTGGAAAGTCATATAAGCAGAAAAAGGTACAGGGGAAACAGTAAATAGGGGATCGAGGCTAATACACTCAAAATGACTGGCCAGGTCGTTACATCCTCCCCTCGTAAAACAATCGTTCGTGCTCGAACGAGCATGGAGACATACCTGAAGTGGTGAAAAGATGATGATAATGGCTGCGCATATCCTGCTCGGTCTCCCATGTCGCCTCCTCGACCGGCTGTCCCCTCCATTGAACCTTCATAGAAGCAATGTTCTTTGTCCTTAGCTTTTTGACCTACCTTTCTAAAATAGCCACTGGCTCCTCAACATAAGACAGATCCTTGTCCAATTGGACTGAGCTGAAATCCAATACATGAGATGGATCACCGTGATACTTCCGGAGCATAGAAACGTGGAATACCAGATGAACTCCTGCTAGGATGGGAGGTAAGGCAAGCTCATCACAACACCTCAAAAGGACTAATGAACATTGGGCTCAGCTTGCCCTTCTTTACGAATCTCATAACACCTTTCATAGGCGAAACCCGAAGCAAGACCCGCTCTCCAACCATGAATGCAACATCGCGAACCTTTCGGTCTACGTAACTCTTCTGTCTGGACTAGGCTGTGCGAAGTCTACCCTGAATCACCTTAACCTTTTCCAAGGCATCCTGAACCAAGTCCGTACTCAATAATCTGGCCTCGCTCGGCTCGAACCAACCCACTAGGGACCGACACCGCCTACCATACAGAGCCTCATACGGTGCCATCTGAATACTGCACTGATAAATGTTGTAGGCAAACTCTGCAAGTGGCAAAAGCTGGTCCCAAGCACCCCCAAAATCTATCACACAAGCGCAGAGCATATCCTCCAGTATCTAAATAGTGCGCTCGAACTGTCTATCCGTCTGAGGGTGAAATGTTGTGCTCAACTCAACCCGAGTACCCAACTCATGCTGTACAGCTCTCCAGAACCATGATGTAAACTGCGTACCCCAGTCAGAGATAATAGATACCGGTACGCCATGAAGCCTGGCGATCTCACGGAGGTAGATTCGAGCTAGCTGCTCGGAAGAATAGGTAGTCATCACAGGAATGAAATGAGCTAACTTGGTCAGCCTATCTACAATCACCCAAACTACATCAAATTTCCGTTGAGTCTGTGGGAGTCCAACAACAAAATCCATAGTGATTCGCTCCCATTTCCACTCCGAAATCTCTAACGTCTGAAGCAATCCACCTGGCCACTGATGCTCATACTTTACCCACTGGCAATTCAGACACCGAGCTACATATTCTATTATGTACTTCTTTATTCTCCTCCACCAGTAATGCTTCCTCAAGTCCTGATACATCTTTGTGGCACCCGGATGAATAGAGTACCGCGAACTGTGAGCCTCCTGGAGAATCGACTCACGCAAACCGTCCACATTAGGCACACATAGCCTACCCTGCATCCTCAATGCACCATCATCCCCAATAGTGACCTTCTTAGCATTACCGTGTTAGACCGTGTCCTTAAGGACAAGGATATGGGGGTCATCATACTGACGCTCCCTGATTCGATCATAAAGAGAAGACTGAGAAACCACACAAGCCAATACTCGACTCGACTAAGAAATATCCAATCTCACAAACTGGTTGGCTAAGGCATGAACATCCAACGACAATGGCCTTTTTGCTACTGGTAGATATGCTTAACTCCCCAAACTCTCTGCCCGGTGACTCAAAGCATCGGCCACGACATTGGTCTTCCCCGGGTGGTGCACAATGGTGATATCATAGTCCTTAAGTAGCTCCAACCACCTCCCCTGACGCAAGTTAAGATCCTTTTGCTTGAACAGATGCTGCAAACTCCGATGATCGGTGTAAATCTCACAAGGAACACCGTACAAATAATGCCGCCAAATCTTCAAGGCATGAACAATAGCTGCTAACTCAAGGTCGTGGACATGATAGTTCTTTTCATGCACCTTCAGTTGTCTGGACGCGTAGGCAATCACCCTACCGTCTTGCATCAACACCGCACCAAGACCAATACGCGATGCATCACAATATATAGTATAAGACCCCGAACCTGTAGGCAATACCAATACTGGGGTTGTAATCAAACTTGTCTTGAGTTTCTGAAATCTCTCCTCACACTCCTCTGTCCACCTGAATGGAGCACCCTTATGGGTTATCCTGGTCATAGGCGCTGCAATAGATTAAAATCCCTCAACAAACCGACGGTAATACCCCGCCAAACCAAGGAAACCCCGAATCTCCATAGCTGAGAACAGTCTGGGCCAACTCTGCACTGCTTCAATTTTCTTCGGATTTACCTGGATCTCATCACTCGATACTATATGACCCAAGAATGCCACCGAGTCTAGCCAAAACTCACACTTTGAAAATTTTGCATATAACTTCTTTTCTCTCAAGGTCTGAAGCACAGTCCTCAGGTGCTGCTCATGATCTTCCCTAGTCCGGGAGTACACCAGAATGTCGTCAATAAACACAGTGACGAATGAGTCAACATAAGGCCGGAACACACTGTGCATAAAGTGCATAAAAGTTGTTGGGGCATTGGTCAGCCCAAAAGACATAACAAGAAACTCATAGTGACCATATCTGCTCCTGTAAGCAGTCTTCGGGATGTCTGGCTCCCGAATCTTCAACTGATGATAGCTGGAACGTAAATCAATCTTGGAAAACACCCCGGCATCATGTAACTGATCAAATAAGTCATCAATACGAGGCAGTGGATACCTGTTCTTTACTGTAACTTTGTTTAACTGGAGGTAATCAATACACATCTGTATAGAATAAGGGTGGCAAGTGGGCCGGTCCAGGCCCGGGACCGCCCCGGAACCGCGGGCCAAACGGGCCAAAAGGGATAAACGGGCCAGGACCGTTAGCCCCGGTTTTAGCGGGCCTGGGGCGGTCTCGTGGGCCGATCCTATGATTTGGGCCCGTCAGGCCCGGGACCGTTTAGCCCGCCAGGGCCCGGGACCGGACCGGTCCCTTAGCGGGCCAAACGGTCCCAACGGCTATTTTTAAAATAAAATAAAAATAGCCGTTGGGCTGTCAAAAATAGTCGTTGTCTATTTATAAAATAGCCATTTAATATATATATATATATATATATATATATATATATACACATCTTATATCGATATACTATATATACATCTTATATACTATATATATATCTTATATACATCTTATATACTATATATACATCTTATAGCCCACTTAGCCCGTTTAGACCGCGACCCAGGACCGTTTACCCCGGGACCAAATGGTCTACATTTAATATATATACTATACTATATATACATCTTATATATAGTATATAAGATGTATATATAGCTTATCGAATATAGCTTATATATATATATACATCTTATATCGATATACTATATATACATCTTATATACTATATATAAGATGTATATATTATATATATTCGATATTAAATATTGAATATTAAAATTTAGGATGTTAAATAAAATTTAGGTCACAATTCTATAATAAAATTTATAAAGCATTGCCTTAGCCTGCGGGCCGGGACTAAACGGTCCCGGTCCCGGTCCCCGGCCGGTCCATACAAAAAGCCCGTTTAGGTCCAAGCCCGTTTGGCCCGTTTAATTTGGGACCAGCCGGGACCGTTTGGACCGGCCCATTTGGCCCGTTTAGGCCCGGGACCGGCCCACTTGCCAACCCTAGTATAGAATCATCCTTCTTTTTTACAAATAAGACAGGAGCACCCCAAGGTGACACACTGGGCAGAATGAAGCCCTTATCAAGAAACTCCTATAACTGCTCCTTCAAGTCCTTCAACTCAGAAGGAGCCATACGATATAGAGGAATAGAGATGGGCTGAGTGTCCGGCAACAAATCAATGCCAAAATCAATATCTCTGTCGGGCGGCATGCTAGGAAGATCAGCTGGAAATACATCTGGAAATTTCCTCACTACTGGGACTGACTCAACTATAGGGGTATCAATACTGACATCTCTCACATAAGCTAGATACGCGTCACACCCCTTCTCAACCATTCGTTGAGCTTTAAGAAATGAAATAACTCTGCTGGGAGTATACTCTAAGGTACCTCTCCACTCTAATCGCGGTAATCCTGGCATAGCCAGCGTCACATTCTTAGCGTGACAATCAAGAATAGCATAATGGGGCGACAACCAGTCCATGCCCAAAATAATATCAAAGTCTACCATGCTGAGCAATAATAAATTGGCTCTGGTCTCAAAACCACTAAGAGCAATCAAACATGATCGATACACACGGTCCACAACAAGAGAATCTCCCATAGGAGTAGACACATAAACAGGGGAACTCAAAGAATCCCGAGACATGCCCAAATACGGGGCAAAATAAGAGGACACATAAGAATATCTAGAGCTTGGGTCAAATAATACCGACGCATCTCTATAACAGACCAGGACAATACCTGTAATGACAGAATCAAAAGCGACTGACTCTGTACGAGCAGGAAGGGCATAATATCTGGCTTGGCCTCCCCCTCTAGGGTGACCTCTAACTCCCCGACCTACATCCCAAGCTGGCTGAGCAGGTGGGATGGAAGCTGGTGCTGTAATCATGGCCTGAGGACTCGGTGGGGCACGCGGTGCTTGAGAAGTCTGTGGAGGTGCACCCATCCTAATTCTGGGTCAATCCCTCACCATATGGAGAGTGTCGCCACACTCAAAACAAGCTCTGGGAGGACGTGGCTATTTTGACTGGCTCAGGCCAGGTCTGCTGGACTAGCTGCTAGGAACACCCCGTGAAGGAGGCACACTAGATACCGGCGGTGCATAATAAGGCTCCTGAGGCCTAGAAGGGACCGGAATACCACTGGCGGCTGAAAGAGCTGAAAGGACTGGGCAACTCACATAACCCCTACCATAGAGAGCTGCTGGGGCATGAGCACCAGAATAAGAACCAGTCTCTCGAGACCTTTTGGCCTCCCTCTCCTCTCTATCCCGGACAAGCATGCCCTCTAATATCCTGGCGATACTCACAACCTGCTGATAAGAAATATCCATCTCCAACTCCCTGGCCATACTAATCCGGATGCTTGGGTGGGGTCCCTAAATAAACCGTCGAACCCTCTCTCGAACTGTGGCATCCAAGGCCGGTGCATGTCGGGCCAAATCACTGAAGCGAACTACATACTATGACACAGTCATAGCAACCTGACGCAGCTGCTCAAACTCCACGTGCAATGAGTCCCTGAGGCTCTGAGGGACATACTCTCTCAAAAACATGTCCGAGAACTGAGTCCATGTAAGTAAAACTACCTCACTCGGACTACTCAACTCATAAGCACGCCACGACTGATAGGCTGCTCCTCTAAGCTGGAATGTAGTAAAATAAACCCCACTCGTCTCCGCTACGCCCATAGTATGGAGATTATGATGACACTCCTCCAGAAAACCCCGAGCATCATCTGTATCCAATCCGCTGAAGGTAGGTGGGTGATACTTCTTGTACCTCTCAAGTCCAAGCTGCTCCACCTCAGAATTTGCTGCCTTAACCTCGGACTAAGCTGGAGCTACCGGTTATATTGGTACAATCTATGGAACCTGGTCGACCTGAACCAGTTACTCTGGAGTACCGGCAATGGGAGTTTGTTCTCCTCCCCCGGCCTGAGATATGGCAGGAGCAAGTGGAATCAATACAGCCTGAGCTAAGGTGCTGAACATGCTCAGAAACTGGGCTAGAGTCTCCTGGAGGGCTGGTGCAGAAACAGGTACCTCAGGTATCTGCCCTCCAGCTGGAGCTACTGGGGGCTTCTCTGTAGCAGCTCGTGCGGGTGCTCTGGCTGCACCACGTGGACATCCTTGGCCTCTACCCCGGACCCTGCCTCTCGCGGCTTTAGCAGGGGGCGCGGGTGCCTGGTCATCAGAACCTCTTGTACGTGTCCTCACCATCTAGGAGAGAATAGAATACAGAAGTTTAGCATTTTTGAAGTCAACAATTTTCGCATGACAAGGAATCAAAGTAGTGAAATTTTTCTAACAGTTCCATAACCTCCCGAAAATAAGTATAGACGTCTCTGTACCGATCCGCGAGACTCTAATAAATCGGCTTGTGACTTACGACACCTATGAACATAGAGCTCTGATACCAACCTGTCACGACCCAATTCTCCATCCGTAAGACGTCGTGACGACACCTAGTCTCTACGACTAGGTAAGCCTAACGAAATGCGAAAATAACAAAAATGGAAGTAAAACTTAACAACTATCTACAACAGGTAACTAAATATCTGGTAACAATGCCGCTTGGCATGTACAATAACCATCACTCCAGTAATACACAATATTCCTAAAACCCGGAACATCATAAGTCACAAGCTACAGAAGGAAACTAGTATCTCTATACACCAGAGTCTAATAACAGAAGTAAGGAAGGTAAATGACATAGGAGGGAATAGAAGGGGAATACGAGGTCTACGGACGCTGCAGATATACCTTGAAGTCTCCGTACAACATCAAGTACTCTCAGCTAGTAGCGGGGCTGATAAGAAGTACCTGGATCTGCACACAAAACATGTGCAGAAGAGTAACATGAGTACACCACAACAATACCCAGTAAGTGCCAAGCCCAACCTCGGTCGAGTAGTGACGAGATCAGGTCAGGGCCCTACTGGTATATATTTAATAACTAAGACAGAATGAAATATTGCAGTAAAAATAAGTATTGAAATTTAACAAGAATGAAATCATAGCGAGTCAACAGCTCAGTACACAGAAAAATAACAGCAGGGGATCTCCCGGGATACAGTCCCGTACTCCCAAACGTAAATGTACGAAACAGGGGGGATCTACTAGAATACTGTTCTGTAGTCCCAAAGTAAATATGTAAAACAGGGAGGATCTACCGGAATACCATTCCGTAGTCCCAAAGTAAATATGAAAAATAGGGGAGATCCACCGGAATACCGTTTCGTAGTCCCAAAGTAAATATACAGAGTAGGGGGATCTACCGGAATACCATTCCGTAGTCCCAAAGTAAATATGCAGAGCAGGGGGTTCTACTGGAATACCGTTTCGTAGTCCCAAAGTAAATATGCAATGCAAACGATAGAAATACAACTACATCACGAAATCTTACGCTTTAGACTAAGTACCGGTCAAGAAAGAAGCAGAAAATTCTCTAAGCATGCTGCACAGAGTTCACATAAGAAATTAAGACACGTAGACATGCTGTTCTAGACTAAACAGGATAAATTCATATGCTAGTGTAGCTCAGTTAAAGGAAGACAAGTATTTTACTTGATGAAAACAAAGTTTTGCAACAATAGCTCGTGTACGCACTTATCTCCTCACGTACACGACGCTCACATATCAAAAACAGTACCAAATCCTATGGGGAGTTCCCCCACACAAGGTTAGGCAAGCCACTTACCTCGAACCAAGATTAATCAATCGGTAACAAATGCCTTTTCCATGAATATCCGACTCCGAATGGCCCAAATCTAGCAAAAACTAATTGCATATCATAAATACAACTATAATAGGCTCATCTAATTAATGAAATCAATACTTTAACAAAAATTTCAAAATTTTTCATAACAAGTCGACCCGGGCCCATGTCTCAGAATTGAAAAAAAAATCACAAAATCCGAAAGTCCATTCACTCACAAGTCCAACCATACCAAATTTATCATAATCCGACCTCAAATGACCGCTTAAACCCCCAAATCAAACTCTTCAAATCCCTAGCCTCCAACTCCCAATTTTCACCTTAAATACACACTAACTAGGTGGAAAGATAAATGGGGAAGCAAGATTATTGATCAAAAATAAGCACAAGGGACTTACCTCAAGAAACCCCTCAAAATTCTCTCAAGATATCGCCAAACCCGAGTTCAAAATGTTGAAAATGAGCAAAAATCGCGAACCTTTGCATTTAAGTGTTCTGTCTAGAAATCTTGCACCTGCGGACTCTCTATCGCATCTGCGATGCCGCACCTGTGAAAATGCCATCGCAGGTGGTGATTCCACTTAGAATCCCAGGTTCCTCTCCTGCGGCTATGCGGCCGCATCTATGACTATCGCAGGTACGAAAACGCATCGCACCTGCGCCCAGCTGCCCACATCTGCGGCTCTCATAGGTGCGGGAAAATCTTCGCACATGCGGTTCCTACCCAGCTCCTTCTTGGCCACATCTGTGGCTCCTCATTTACACATGCGATCCCGCACCTGCGGTCTCCCCTCCGCATGTGCGAAAACACCTGAAACCAGAAAATCTTCAGCAACTAGCCTAAGTCCAAATTCAATCTGTTAAGCATCTAAAACACACCCGAGGCCCCCGAGACATCAACCAAACATACCAACAAGTCCTAAAATACTATACAAACTTAGTCTAGCCCTCAAATCACATCAAATAACGCTAAAAATACGAATCACCCTCCGATTCAAACTTAATGAACTTGAAACATTAAACTTCTAAAACCGATGCCGAAACCTATCAAATCACGTCCGATTGACCTCAAATTTTTAACACAAGTCATATTCGACATTACGGACCTAATCCAACTTCCGGAATCAGAATCCGACCCCGATATCATAAAGTCCAATACCGGTCAAAATCTCCAAAAAAATTTGACTTTTCGCCATTTCAAGCCTAAATAAGCTACGGACCTCCAGAACACAATCCGGACACACTCCTAAGTCCAAAATCACCCAACGGAGCTAACGAAACCGACAAAACTCCATTCTGGAGTCGTCTTCATACAGTCCCGACTATAGTCAAAATCCTAAGACTTAAGCTCCCGTTTTATTGACTAAGTGTCCCAAAACACCCCGGAACCCAAAAAGAAAAACCTCCCGGCAAGTCACATAAGCAGAAAATGGTATGGGAAAAACAGTAAATAGGAGATCGGGGATAATAAACTCAAAACAATCGGCCGGGTCGTTACACCCTCTCAGTTAATATTTTAATTATCCTACTTGTTATTTTGTTATTTTATATATATACCTATACAGGATTTACGTAGTTGTCTTGTCATAGCCTCGTCACTATCTCGTCAGGGTAGGCTCGACACTTACGGAGTACATTGGGTCAGTTGTACTCATGCTACACTTCTGCACTTCTTGTGCAGATACTGGTGTTGGTCCCAGCGACATCTTGTGGTGTTTCTGCTCGGATTCAAAGATATTGGAGACTTGAGGTATAGCTCTACGACGTATGCAACCTGAAGTCCCATTCTTTATCCAATTTTACTGTTTATTTAGTTTCAAACAGTTGTACTTTATTTCAGACCGTATATGTATTATTCTTGTTGCTCAAGTACTTATGACTCCTGATTTCTGTGAGTAGTTAGCATCGCATTAATTTTGTTAAGTTCTGAGTTTATTAATCATTAAATATTATCACTCTATAAAAATTATTAAAGACTGATTAATTAATTTAATAACGTCGGCTTGCCTAACAAGTAGGTGTTAGGCGCCATTACGGTTTCGAGATTGGGAATTGTGGGCGGTGACAATTATGGAGTTCTACATCTTTTTCTTTTTCATTGTTCATAAGTCTTGATTTTGACAACTTTTATTTCATATCGCCTCACAAGTCAACATCAACGATAGTTCCTGCTTTACATAAAACTAGAAATATTATCAGTGGAGATATTACAGATACTCAGGTATTCATTAGAATAATTTTTCTTACCTTATGGAATTTTCTCTTGTGTGGTGAAAGTGCTATTTACACTTCATAGCAATAAATGATTGACACATTGTTGTTGTTAATAATAATGTTTGCCTCTTCCTTTCTCTTTATACACTAGCCAATAAGTGACTTTGTTCCTCTGGTGTATCATCAAACATCATGGGTTGCCCTTACTTTTGAATTTGTTGAATTGAAATCACCTGAAGACTATTAAGAAGGAAGCTTGTTGGACGGTTTCAAACATCACAACTGTCAACATAGAGCAAATTCAGATAAGTAGTTTAGCATGTGTTTTTGATTTTCTTAATTTGAAAGTTATTTCTAGCAACATGATTAGGCAATAACCCTTCTCTTTCTTTGATCCTTTTACTTGAAAATATTCATTTTTATTGATTCAACAACATTTTGTTGTCATCGTATTTTTTTCTTGCTTCAATCTCTAATTAGTGTTGGTATTAATGGTCTCTTACAAATTTACTAAGAAATGCTGAGTTTGATCTTAAAATAGAGATTTCATGGGCAATCTCCGAGGACGGATGCACTAAGGGTGAAGCGATGTCACGTGACACTACTTCGTCCAAAAATTTCGTTATATATATATATATATGTATATATAAATATAATCTGCAAACCAGCAAATAAAGTATAAAAAAGGTAAGTGTAATAATCCGACTGGTCGTTTTGAGTTCTGGTATTTTGTTCTGTGATTTGAGACTTTGAGTGGCTTCATATGGCGTATTATGACTTGCATGCATTGTTGGTTTTGATTTTCAATGGTTCGGAAGTGACTTGATAGAGTGATTCTCAATTTAAAAATTTTAAGTTGGAAGAGTTGACTTGGGTTTAACTTTTGAGTAAACGACGTCGGAATGGGGATTCAATGGTTTCAATAGGTTCGTATGGTAATTTTGGCCTTGGGTTTATGTTCAGATTTGAATGTGGATGTTCCTAGAAGATTTTGGCTCTATTTATCGAAAGTTGGCAATTCAAAAAAATAGAGAGTTTATAGGTATGACCGGGAGTTGGCTTTGGTGTTATCGGATTCCTATTATGGTTTTGTGACCTTGGACAGGTTCATTTAGCTGATTGGGAATTTTGTAAAAAGCTTGGTTGTATCTAGAATGTTTAAGTGTGGTTCGAACGAGTTCGGCGATGTTGAAATATTTGAAAGTTAAGAAAATAATTTTGATCTTCCATTCTTGATTTTGATATTATTTGTGGTGTCTTTGGATAGATTTGGATATTGTATATGAACTTTTTAGTATGATTGGACGGGGTCCCGACGGGCTCGGGTGTGATTCGGGGTAGTTTCAGACCATTTTGGTGATGTTAGGAGTTGTTGGTGTTTACTGGTGTCAGATTTTCTTTGCGTTTGCAAGGTTGAACTCGCATTCGCGTAGGAGAAGCTCAGCTGGCTTACGCATTTGCGAAGTACGTCCCATGAACATGAAGAAGGATTTGGGGGTAGCAATGTTGTGCATCGCAAACACGTAAGTTGCGTTTTGTTCGTGAAGAAGGATTGGAGGGTCAGTGTGATTTGTACTCCGCATTCGCAAAGAGTGGGCTGCAAAAGTGACGAACGATTTCGGTCATGGGCATATGTTGTCCAATTCGGGAATTTTTTATTTTTTTTATTATTTTGAGTTTTGGAGCACGGAATGAGGCGATCTGGAGTGAATTTTCGCTACTATTTTATGGGTAAGTAATTTCTACTTGAATTTAATTATATATCTTGTTTTCTCATGGTTTTCACACTTTAATCATGGAATCTTGAAGGAAAATTTAGGGTTTTTACCTACACTTTAAGAGAGTGTATTTAGGAGATTTGAGTACCGATTTAGATTCAATTTAGGAATCTAATCACATATTTGGGCTCAATAGGTTATGGCTCATCGGATTTTGGTATTGGTTTCGGATTTTAGGCACGCGAGCACGTGTTGACTTTTGTGACTTTGTGAAAATTCTTCAAAGATCGAAGTTTTATGGTTTGGGATCTATTCCCATAGCATTGTTTGACTTCTCTGGATGATGTTTGGCTTGGATTTGTGTGATTGATTGGCTAGAGTGAGGTTTTAACGTAATTTGGAGTTGAAAACTAGCCCAGATGAGGTAAGTATCTTGCGTAGCTCTAGTTGAGGAAAATTTTCCTAATAAATAATATTATTTTCTACATGAAGAGGTAATGCATATGCGAGATGACGAGCATATATGCATGTGTTAGGATTATTCATGCTCAGGATAGATTAGATTCTTTTTTGCGCCTTGTTGAACTTTGTGATCTTCTTGACTTATATAGATTAGATTTTAGTTGAACTTTGCGCCTTTGTGAACTTTGTTGAACTTTATTCATAATAAAAGATTATGAATGTGGTCTTACGGTGATATTTGGCACGATTGGTATTTTCATGCGGTTGATATGATGCTTGAACTATAGGTATTTTCGTGCGGTTTGATATGAGATTGGCACGTTGGTTGTCTCCGCGCGGAGAAGATAGGAGTTGGACTTTACGTTATGGTTATTCGTTCCTTAGACACATACATGCACTCTACATTGGTTCCCATCTATGTTTTCTATCTTGTATGTTACTTTCACGTCTATGTTCGTTATGTAGTTTACCTCTATGTTTCCTATTTGTCCTGTTACTACCATATCTATGTCCCTACCTTATTTGTTACCGTTACATATATGCTTTTACTTGATTTACTGTTACATGTCCTTACTTATTTTATGTCTTTACTTTTTATCGGCCTTTACTTGATACATGCTTTTACCTATTAAATGCATTTACTTATTTCCAGCATTTACTTGATGCATACCTTTACTTGCTACATGCCTATACTTGTTACATGTTTTTGCTTTTTAAATGCCTTTACTTGATACCTGCTTTTACTTACTATACACCTTTACTTGTTTCATGCCTTATTCTTCTATGTTATATCGGATTGGGTGACTAATATATTGTTTGAGCGTTTACGATTTGTTGGAGCCTTGTCAATATATATGTGTGAGGCTAGCTTTCTGATATTGGGTTGCCTATTATACTTCGTTCGAGTTCGTATTTCCTTGTTGAATTATGTGCATTGTTCTCTTGTGCTATGTTATAAATTTTTTCGTGCTTGGTTGTTGTTGGATGATTTCACATGAACTGATATATTGGGATAGTGTTGCACGCCTAAACGGTATTGTAATAACTCTAATTTAATTAGGGGTTAATATATAATTTTACAACAAGATAATAATAAGAATAAAAAAAGAGAGGAAGAATTAAGAAAAAGGGACGAATCCTATTAGAAAAAGGAACATAGGAACATACGTATAAAAAGGAAAAAGAAACGGAAGCAGAACGCAAAACCACAAAAAAGAAAACGTAGAAGGAGAAAAGAAAATAAAGGGAGAAAAAAAGAGGAAAAGAGAAAAGGAAAAAAAAGGATTTTCAGCTCAAATTATCAAGGTAATGATCCTTAACTTTCATTTGAGTTTATTACTTGATTATGAGAAGATGTTTATGGTAGAAACATGGAGAAATTTTCAAAAATTGCGAAAGTCTAGCCCTAGGGTTTTTCAACATAATTCATCAATTTGAAAGGACAAACATTATCAAAATTTAATTTGATTAGCGTTCTGGAATTCTCTCGTCGAGGAGAATCCATTGATGGTCATGGTACGGGAATTCTGACCCGTCAACCAAAGTTGACTTTTTAGGTCAACCTTTGACCACGAGTTGGACTTGCTCTAAAAATTAAAGGGATGTTCACCTAAGGGATTTTGATCATTCTATATTCGTTTTTGTAAAGTTTGAGGTGATCTGGAAACTCGAGAGTATAGTTTTGAATTATTGGAAAGATACTTGGATTGTGAATTCGAGGTAAGTGAGGCTTTACACTTTGATGCTTGCTTTTTCAAAACCCGTTTTGAAAGTATGTTTTGTCTACCAGGTCCATGTATTGGGACGAGTGTGTGCTTGACAGAATCGGGAGTCTTTGATCAGCCGTAAATATATATTATTTTGTGAAAAAACTAAAAATTATTTAATAAGTGATTTGTGGTGTGATGTAATGTGGTTAAGCCTCGTGCTATGGCATTGGGGCGTTAGAAATTATTTCTTCGTTGCCGTAATATATTTGAGGCATTGCGTATGTCGTCGTAGTAGATTCGGGGTATTGTGTATGCTGTTGTGGACTCGTTGGGGTATTTGGTTAATTTTCTGTATTGCCGTTTATGACAGGTCCTTAGTGTAGATTGTGCTGAGATATGTAGCGTTATTGCTGAATAATTCTTTGGACCTTATAGAGTAATTATATGGTGAAAGAATTTATGTGCATATTATTTCTGTTCTCGTTGTATATTTTTATTTTCTAACACTTGTTCCAGAGGTATTCAGAGTGGTGGGTCGAGAATATTACTGGGTTATATTTACGTATAACTCACTCCTTACCTGCATGATTATGAAGATATTATTAGTAAAGACGGAGCTAGTACCTGACGAGTTCACTACAGTTGATCCAGTTATTGAGATGAGTCGTCGCATTGTTTGTGGAGGCTGTCAAAAGAGTCTTTATCATTTATTCTAATGATATCTTTTGTAATTCTCTTAGATGCTCCATGGTCTAGTGTGAGATTTGGGCTAGAGTTTTCAATTTAATATTTTGAGACATTAATTGTTCGTAATTAATTATCAAATTATTTGGATGCTCGTTTAATTAATCAAATGCTGCAAATTAATGGCTAAGATATCAAAGTATAGTTTGCCTAGCGGGTGGGTTATCACGACCCAAACCGATGTGCCGTGACGAGTGCCCGAGTTCTACCTATCGAACACCCCTAAGCATATGTCTAAGATATAAATATGAAATAAGTGTACGTAATGCATAACGTCTGGAAATAAATTACGGATTCATATGAACAATATACGTGGGAAAACTTGCCCAAAAGACACACACACACACACACACACACACACACACACACACACACATATATATATATATATATATATATATATATATATATATATATATATCCAATACATATACATGCAGAATACAGTAGGACGAGCCGACAAGGCCACATACTATCCAACTATACATGACTATCTACAGGCCTCTAACAGAATGTATAGCTGCATAAAGGAGGGGACTGGGCCCCGTCATACCCATATGTATACAAAAGTATCGTACCAAAACTCAATAGCAGCTCCGGATCAAAGCACACC
Organism: Nicotiana tabacum; assembly: GCF_000715075.1. NCBI lineage: Eukaryota > Viridiplantae > Streptophyta > Magnoliopsida > Solanales > Solanaceae > Nicotiana > Nicotiana tabacum. The sequence goes on along the minus strand of NC_134093.1, from coordinate 38,847,050 downwards.
AACTCTCGCTGAGCAAGGATCTTAAGATGGGGGGACCATCAGCATATCTACCTGCACCTGCGAGCATGAAACACAGCCCCCCAGGCAATAAAGGCATTAGTACAAATAATATACCGAGTATGTAAGGAATAAAAATTAGTATATAAAAGACATGAAAAAAATATGGAATAAAGGACTCAACCTGTAAGTCTGAATATCTTTGTGAATCATGAAATAATTATATTTTCATGTATATGCGTATAAATATCATATCATGCATAGGTATATGCATACATAACATCATCAAGCCTTTGAGGGCATCCCATCATATCATCTTAGCCTCTGTGGGCGAAATCATAAACGTATACCAGCTGATCAGGTGGTGGTGCGTATATAACGCCATAACTTTTCCCCATACCTCATATACATATACTATACGCGTATATAATGTCATATGGTCATGGGTCAGTATACATGTATAAATGGATGCAATGCATAATAAAGTAAGTCAATAAGATCTCTCGGAATGTCATGAGACCCATGAACAGACGATATGATAGTAGGACAGATGGGGAATCCAGAACATAGGCAACCCTAGTACGTCTAAGAATAGAATCATTTATGAAAGTTGTGTGCTTGCTCGTTTCGTTTGTATCATATGGATCATGTCAAAAGGAAAGAAGGGATAGCCTTAACATACCTCAAGCCGTCAATGCAACTCAACAACAAGCTTATTACAACTAGCGCACCAACCCTATAACAAAGAAATTCATGTACAACTTAGATGGTACTAGTATATCACGTATCTCAAACGATAACTCGATTTTAAAATAAAATGGGCGGCATTTCCCCTGATTTTACTGCTCCCTTAATTCTACTACAGGCGATATACAAACATAATACAATCAGCAACATAAAAATAACCCAACTACAATCCGGGACCTTCAATACAACAAAACCCTCAAATATACCATAACACACCCAATCAACAAGTTATCAATTAGCCTTAAATTGCAATGACGAGCGATCAGACTACTACCCTCCCACATGTGGAATTTATCCACTCCCTTCATCCTTCCAAACTCCATAAATCAGCATCACAATAGGCCAACACGAGTGGACTACAAAACAGTCCACTAAAAATGAAATAAATCGAACTCACGACTTGCGATCAATGTCCCGTGATTTCTAACTATTATGAAATGAATTTATCAAATTTTCTAGATGTTTAAAGCTTAAATACAGAAATTAAATATTTTCTTAAGTATGAAGGACCTTCCAAAACTCAAACTACATAGAAAAAGAGAGGTGATATAGCGATACTTATGTCGTAGGGATCGTTCCAATGTTATCGCTTACCCGGGATGTTAATCTTCTTTGAAACCTTAGAAGGGTTCTTATGGATATGTTTATGGATGTTCTCAGGTCGTGTTATATGTAAAAATGAAGATAAATACGTCTCTCTCTCTATATATATATATATATATATATATATATATATATATATATATATATATATATATATATATATATATATATATATCAAGTTTTGAAAAGTCAAAGAGGTGCTAGCTTGGCACCCTAGCATTGGCCCATCTTCCGACACTTATATCTTTTTATTCGAATATCATATGAATGAACAGTTAAGAGTTTTAGAAACTAAACTCCAAGACCTTCAATTTGGTATATAATACGTCCCAAAAAGACCTCATATAGCACACGAAATATATTGCTAAAAAAGATACTCTGTTACAAGGAAAATTCTTAGTCGGTTTTTCCGCAACTTAAATACGACTTTTCCCAAACTTTATATTTTCTATCCAAACATCATATATAGTCATATTATGACCTTAAACTTTTTAAAATCATAATTAACAAGTCTCATATTCATTATACATCACCTTGGGACGCACAGGGTGTAATAATCTTCCCCCCTTAGAGACATTCGTGCTCAAATGTTAAACTCGCAGAGATCTATAGAAATTCTCGCAGAGTCTCCTCGGTAACGGCACCACTACCAACCTAAAGGCTATGATGTTTCAGTCTGATCCTCCTCCGAATGCAGAAACAAGTGAGGATACCTAGACTTCATGTCTTCTTTAGCTTCCCAAGTCATCTCCTCCACACTCTTGTTCCTCCAAAGTACTTTAACCGAAGATATGTCTTTAGTTCTCAATCTCTGAACCTGTCTGTCTAGTATAGTAATGGGAGCTTCCTCATATGATATATGCTCTATGACCTGAACATCGTCAACTGGAATGAATCTAGAGGGATCTCTGATACACTTACGGAGCATAGTCACATGAAAAACTGGATATACTGACTCCAAGTTGGAAGGTAAGTCTAACTCATGTGCTACCGGGCCTACTCTGCGTATAATCTTATAAGGTCCAATATACCGAGGGCTAAGCTTTCCTTTCTTACCGAATCTCATAATGCCTTTCATCGGTGATACCTTGAGGAATACCCAGTCATCTACCTGAAACCTCAATTCTCATCGTTGCTAATAGCCTTTCACGTATAAGCTTTATCTTTTCAACTGCCTGTTGTACCAACTCTGGTCCTAGTAACTTAGTTTCCCCAACCTCGAACCATCCGATAGGTGACCTACACTTTCGTCCATAAAGAGCTTTGTATGGGGCCATTTGAATGCTGGAATGATAGCTATTATTATATACGAACTCAATAAGTGGAAGATGATCATCCCAGCTACCCCTGAGGTCTATCACACAAGCCTGTAGCATATCCTCTAGTGTCTGAATAGTACGCTCAGCCTGACCATCTGGCTAGGGATGAAATGTTATACTAAGACTTACTTGAGTCCCCAATCCTTTTTGGAAGAACCTCCAGAAATTAGCTGTAAACTGAGCACCTCCATCTGAGATAATAGATATAGGGACACCATGAAGTCGTATTATGTCCTTAATGTAAAGCCTTGCATAATCCTCTGCTGAATACGTAGTCTTGACAGGAAGAAAATGGGCAGATTTTGTAAGTCTATCAACAATAACCCATATAGAATCGAACTTACGCTGGGTACGAGGTAAGCCTATGATGAAATCCATATTAATTACTTCCCATTTCCAAGTTGGAAGCTCTATAGCCTGTAATAATCCATCGGGTTTCTGATACTCAATCTTAACCTACTGACAATTAGGGCACTGAGTAACAAACTCTACTATATCCTTCTTCATTTTGTCCTACCAGTATATTTCCCTGATATCATGATACATTTTCGTCACTCCTGGATGAACAGAATAACGAGAATAATGAGTTTCTCCCATAACCCGCTGGCGCAGCCCTACCACATTAGGAACACATAATCAACCTCGATATCTGAGGACTCCATATCCTGTAATCTCAAATGTTGTCTTCTACTTTTGAGAGGTTGTATATCTGTAATGAGCTAGCACATGATCCTCATACTAGCCTTCACTTCAGTTACTAAAGAGGATGTTGTCGTGTCTTGAATAGTAACTCCGGTATCACCTGAATCTAGTAATCAAACTCCAAGATTAGCTAGATGATGGATATCACGGGCTATCTCACTCTTCTCTGGCTGTATATATAATAGGCTACCCATAGATCTATGGCTGAGGGCTTTGACTACTATATTCGCCTTCCCTGGATGGAATAAAATATCAACATCATAGTCTTTTAGTAGCTCCAACCATCGCCTCTGATGTAAATTCAATTCCTTTTGCTTGAAGACATACTAAAGGCTCTTATGATCCGTATAGATATCAATATGGATGCCATACAAATAGTGCATCCACATCTTTAGTGAATGAATCGCCGCGGCTAACTCTAAATTGTGGGTCGGGTAATTCTTCTCGTGCTTTCTTAGTTGTCTAGAAGCATATGCGACAACCTTACCATGCTGCATCAGTACATAACCCAATCCAATGTTCGAAGCATCACAATAGATAGCATAACCATTGGTCCCCTCTAAGAGTGTCAGAACTAGTGCTGAAGTCAATCTGTCCTTCAATGCCTGGAAACTCCGCTCACAAGCATAAGTCCACTGAAACTTAGTTGCCTTCTGAGTCAACTTTGCCAATGGTGTTGAAAGAGAAGAAAATCCCTCTACAAATCTCCTGTAATAACCTGCCAAACCCATGAAGCTACGAACCTCTGTCGGTGTCGTGGGTCTAGGCCAAGTATTCACTGCCTCAATCTTCTATGTATCAACCCGGATACCCTCATCTGAAATAATAAGACCTAGGAAAGGTACAGAATTCAACCAAAATTCACATTTAGAGAATTTTGCGTAGAACTACTTTTCTTGTAGAACTGTGAGCACAGTACGCAAATGATCTGCATGCTCAGCCTTTGAACGAGAATAAACCAAAATATCATCTATAAATACAATCACAAACATATCTAGAAAGGGTCTGAACACACGGTTCATCAAGTCCATGAATACTGCTGGGGCATTGGTCAAACCGAACAACATAACACGAAACTCAAAGTGCCCGTATTTGGTCCTGAATTCTGCCTTTGGAATATCTTTCTCTTTAACCCTTACCTGATGGTACCCAGACCTCAAGTCTATCTTCGAGAAACACCTGGCACCCTGTAACTAATCAAATAAATCATCAATCCTCGGGAGCGGGTACTTATTCTTAATTATCGCCTTATTCAACTGCCTGTAATCAATACACATCCGCAAGAAACCATCTTTCTTTCTCACAAATAACACAGGTGCTCCCTACGGTGATGTACTTGGTCTGATAAAGACTTTTTCAAGCAAATCCCTCAATTGTTCTTTCAATTCTCTCAGTTCTGCAGTTGCCACTCTATAAGGAGGGATAGATATCGGCTGAGTATCTGGTAATGTGTCAATTGAAAACACAATCTCCCGCTCTGTACCCGAACCAATTGATAAATAAAGCCCTTTCTGATCATCTTCCTTGCCTTGAGATAGGAAATAAACCTACCTCTCGGCGATGCAGTATTACCTTTCTACTCTAGAACTAGCTCCACTGGAAACTGGAACCGAACCATCTTTGATCTACAATCAACTTTAGCATAATAAGAAGCCAGCCAATCCATACCCATTATAACATCAAATTCTACCATATCTAGCTCAATCAAGTCTGCTACTATAGAATAACTATGGACTACTACTATACAATCTCTATATATCTGTCTAGCTATCACTGGATCCCCAACAGGTGTAGATACCTCAAAAGGTTTAATCAACTCAGGTTCTATCCCAAACTTGCTAGTGACCAACAGAGTGACATACAATAAGGTGGAACCTGGATCAATCATTGCATATACATCATAAGAGAAAACTGATAATATACCAAAAACAACATCAGATGACGACTCATGATTTTGTCGACCCGTTAATGCATAAACGCGGTTCTAAGAACCGCTCGAGCTAGGTTTTATGCTTCTGCCTTTTCCACGACTGGCTGGTGCTTGCAAACCTTGCCCCGGGGAGCATACTGATGATGACGAACTAGCTACAGATCCCTTGGCTGAACTATACATGCACCACCTCTTGCCGGATAATCTCTCATGATGTGGCCTGGATAACCAAAAGTATAACAAACTCCCAACCCCACGAGGCACTGCCCGGTATGCTGCTTACCACACTGAGCACATCGTGGCAAGGGTGGCCTCATCTGACTTGACTCACCCCTATACTGAGAACTAGAGGCCCTGGAACTCTTACTGGGCCCTGGATAGGTGGAACGATCAAATCTCCTACCGAAAAACTGAGGGGGTGCACTAGTCGATGGCTGGGATGGATACCTCGGGTACTGTTCTCTCTGACCACCTCAAAACTCACCAGAAGGACCTGATGATCTCACTCTCTTACTTTGGCCCCTATCATGCTCACGATCAGCCCTCTGCTTTTGCTTACGCTCCTATACACCTGGAGCGTATGCCTGAATATGAGAAATATCAATGCCTGGATGAAGTGAGACCGACATATAAACATTAAGTAGGTGCGGATCCAACCCCATCACGAACCGGTGAACCCGATCCTCCATCTTAGACACAATAGTTGGAGCATACATAGCCAAAGAATCAAACTGAAGGTTGTGAACACTCATATTACCCTGCTGAAGGGTCAAGAACCTATCAACTCTGGCTCGTCTAAGCTATGGTGGCAAATAATGACAAAGAAAAGCCTCTGTAAACTCCTGCCATACTACTGGAAGGGCATCCTCACCTCTGGACAACTCCCAAGACTCATACCGATTAACTGTAACATCCCGAAGTCCATAGGAAGCTAGCTCAACTGACTAAGTCGCAGTGGCCTTCATTACCCTCAATGTCCTCTGCATCCTATCGATAAATACCTGAGGGTCCTTGTTTGGATCTACTCTAGTGAATATCGGAGGGTCCAAATTAATGAAATCACGAACCCTCGCATTGATGGCCCTATCTACATGACCAATACCTACCCCCTGGCACTGAGCCTGTGCGGCCACTAATCGAGTCAATAGCTGAATAGTATCTCTCATCTCCTGACCCGGTGCATCTGGCTGAGGAGCTGGGGGTAATGGAGCAGGCATTGGAGTTGATGCCCCTCGGATCTCCTCTAAAGAGGGCAGGGTATGTGAAGTTTGAGATGAAATCTCACTATGCAACTCTCCCCGAGCCCTGGTAACTAATGGCGCTCGACTTGTAGTCTCATTAGCCACGGACTTGCCCTTCTGGGCGGCTGTAGCCTTCTTGGGCATCGCTGAAAACATAACATATCATTAGGAAAATGAGTCCTTATATCGCATGATTTAAGATAAGAAGGGAGGATAACATCCTATATGTCCTGCAACCTCCTATTTATAAGTGTGGTACACAACACACTCATAAACAAGATTATACTAGACACGGTCTGTAGACAACCCCAAACCGATGGGCCGTGACAAGTGCCCGAGTTCTACCTATTGAACATCCCTAAGCATATGTCTAAGATATAAACATTAAATAGGTGTAAGTCATGCATAACGTCTGGAAATCAACTACTGATTCATATGAACAACATACGTGGGAAAACTTGCCCAAAAGACATATATACATATATATCTATAGAATACGGTAGGGCGAGCCGTCAAGGTCACATACTATCCAATTATACACGACTGTCTACAGAGCTCGAACAGAGTGTACAACTGTATAAAGTATGGGACTGGTCCCCGTCATACCCATATGTATACAAAGGTATCGTACCAAAACTCAATAGCAGATCCGGATCAAATGGAGCACACCAACTCTCGCTTACCAAGGATCCTAAGATGGAGGACCGTCAGCCTATCTACCTGCACCTGCGAGCATAAAATGTAGGCCCCCAGGCAATAGGAGCATCACTACGAATAATGTACAAGTATGTAAAGCATAAAAATTAGTATATAACAAACATGAAAGAAACATGGAGTAAAGGACTCAACTTGTAAGTCTGAATAGCTCTATGAATCATGAAATATTTATAATGTCATGCAAATGCATATAAATGTGATTCATGCATAGGTATATGCATACATAACATCATCAAGCTTTTGAGGGCATCCCATCATATCATCTTAGCCTCTGTGGGCGAAATCATAAATGTATACCAGCTGATCAGGTGGTGGTGCGTATATAATGCCATAACTTTTCCCCATAACTCATATACATATACAATACGCGCATATAATGACATATGGTCATGGGTCAGTACACATGTATAAATGGATGCAATGCATAATGAAGTAAGTTAATAAGATCTCTCGGAATGTCATGAGACCCATGAACAGACGATATGATAGTAGGACATATGGGGAATCCAGAACATAGGCAATCCTTGTACGTCTAAGAATATAATCATTTATGAAAGTTGTATGCTTGCTCGTTTCGTTTGAATCATATGGATCATGCCAAAAGGAAAGAAAGGATAGCCTTAACATACCTCAAGTCGTCAATGCAACTCAACAACAAGATTACTACAACTAGCGCACCAACCATATAATAAAGAAATACATGTACAACTTAGATGGCGCTAGTATATCATGTATCTAAAACGATAACTCGATTTAAAAAGAAACGGGCAGCATTTCCCCTGATTTTACCGCTCCCTCCATACCATAGGTGAGATACAAACATAATACAATCAGCAACTCAAAAACAACCCAACTACAATCTGGGACCTTCAATACAACAAAAATCCCAAATATACCATAACACACCCAATCAACAAGTTATCAATTAGCCTTAAATTGCAATGACAAGTGACCGGACTACTACCCTCCCACATGTGGAATTTCTCCACGCCCTTCATCCTTTCAAACTCCATAAATCTACAGCACTATAGGCCAACATGAGTGGACTACAAAACAGTCCACTAAAAGTGAAATAAATCAAACTCACGGCTTCCGATCATTGTCCCGTGAGTTTTAACTATTAGAAAATGAATTTATCAACCTTACAAGATATTTAAAGCTTAAATACAGAAAGTAAATGTTTTCTTAAGTATGAATGACCTTCCAAAATTCAAACTACAAAGAAAAAGAGAAGCGATATAGCGATACTTACGTAGTAGGGATCGTTCTAATGTTATCGCTTACCCGGGATGTTAATCTTCTTTAAAACACTAGAAGAGAGCTTATGGATATGTTTATGGATGTTCTCAGGTATTGTTATATGGAAAAATGAAGATAAAGACGGACTAAGGCCTATATATATCAAGTTTGGAAAAGTCAAAGAGGTGCTAGCTTGGCACCCTAGCATTGGCCCATCTTCTGACACTTATATCATTTTATCTGGATGTCGTATGAATGAACGGTTAAGAGCGTTGGAAACTAAATTCCAAGACCTTCAATTTGGTATATAATATGTCCCAAAAAATCCCATATAGCACACGAAATATATTGCTAAAAAAGATACTCTGTTACAAGGCAAATCCTTAGTCGGTTTTTCCGCAACTTAAATCCGACTTTTCCTAAACTTTATATTTTCTATCCAAACATAATATATAGTCATATTACGACCTTAAACTTATTTAAATCATAATTAACAAATTTCATATTCATTATACATCGCCTTGGGACGCACAGGGTGTAACAGTGAGTTGGGTGACAGTCATGTCTAGGGGGTAGTTTGGGATGTGACATGTATTTATTATCGATAATGAGATTGGGTTGCACAATGCAATGGTACTTAATATTGATATTGGGATCGGGTCGCACACTACAATGGTATTTAATATTGATATTGGCATCGGGTTGCATGCCGCAATGGTATTTGTGATTGATATTTGGATAGTAATCGTTGTGTATTTCATATATTGGTTCCTTCATAGAAATGGTTCATAAGGCTATGTCTTTGTTTGCCAAGTCTGTTAACTTGCTCCTTAATTCTCTAGTTAATGCTCTTACTATTATTCTCTATATCTCTTGTCTTGTTTTCTGCTTACTATCTGCATAGGTAATTTTAGTGAGTATCTTTTTGACTCAAAAATCTTGTCACTACTTAACTGAGGTTAGTCAAAATACTTACTAAGTACATGGGGTTGGTTGTACTCATACTACACTTATGCACCTTGCATGCAGATCTTGGAGCTGAGCTGTAGTGGATGACGAGGCTAGCATTGGGGATGTACAATCATACCAGACTCAAGATACTACTTGTTCACGGTGGTTTAGGACTTAAAATTCTATTTATGTAAACTTCAACATATTTATATTTATTCTTCATACCATTTTGTAAATCTAAATCTTATTGGCTCATGATTTATACACCACGGGGCCGTGATGGCGCCTAATATATGATTGCTAGGCAAGCCAACATTAGCTAAAGAATTAACCGATTTAACAATTTAATAAATAAAATAATAAGAATTAAAGACTGAAATAGACTGAAATACATATAATAAATCTGTAATAACATAGTCTATTCTAATCCCAGATATCTAGAGTCATAAGTACATGAGCGACTAGAATGCTACAAATGAAGTATGAATTGAAATATAACTATTCGAAATGAAATAAACAGTATAAAAGATAAGAAGAGGATTCTGGGGACGGGGAACACTGTGCAGCTCTACCTCAAGTATCCTGGATAGATCCAGTCTGAGCAATCTCCACTATGTGCCGCTAGGACCAACACTGGATCTGCACAAGAAGTGCAGAAGTATAGTATGAGTATAATCGATCCCATGTACTCCATAAGTGCTTAGCCTAACCTCGACGAAGTAGTGATGAGGCTATGACAAGATACTCACTATAAACCTATTCAAATAATAAATAGAAGACAACAGAAATATAGAGAGATAAACTCATAACAACGGGGCTAGAAGGCCAACTAATAGGGAGCCCCTGAATAATATCATCTTGTAACCTCACACAGTACAGAAAATAGAACACCACAGCTACAAACAGTTACAACGCATCATTTCCCGTTGCGGCCCTGAACCCGATCTTATTACCAAAATAATATTTGTTGAGGGCAGCAACCCGATCCCAATACCATTGCAACTTGCTCCTAATTTCATTTCATTAACATTAATAACTCAATACAACAAATTCTTAAATCCCAACATAAAAAGGGAAATTAAAGCGTATAAATCACCAAGGAACTACGAATACCAACAGAGAGCAACCAAAAACTCAAATTAATAAAGTATCCTCATATTGTAAGACAGCACAAACCTCGACATTTCATTAATGCAAGAATAGCCAAGGGTTCACACAATCGAATATAACATAATAAGATGATACAAGTAAAAAGTAAAAGAAATGAAGGCAAGTAAAGGCATGAAACGATAAAGACGTTCATTTAACAAATGTGAGAGCATATAGCAGGTAAAAGCAGATAATATTCAAGGAAGGAATAACAGAAACATGCAACAATTAATGAAAGGTATTAAGTAAAGGCTTCAAATAGCAAGTAAAAATATGTAATAATTAAAGCATGTAACAAGATATAACATGGAATAAATGATGGCATGATGATAACAGCTCACCTCGCATGCTTGAACCCATGACAACGCATATACATTTGTCATCTTGCATATACACCGTCCTCATACATAATTCATGTAGCAAATAGACCAAACAAGTCCTAATTCTCTAACGGCAAAGTTAACCATGACACTTACCTCTTTGCGAAATACGATCAACAATCAACTATGGTTTTCCTTTCGAAAAAGCCTCCAAAATAATCGATTCTAGCCAAATAACATTCAAACAATTCAAAACAAGCTTTAGAAACTACCCACGAATGAAAAAGGTTCAATCTTGACCATTATTAAAAAAGTTAAAAAATAGTCAACCCGAGCCCACGTGGTCGAAATTCGGGATTCAGACCAAATCTCGATGAGGCCACATATGTGATTTATTTTGAAATCCAACCTCAATTTGAGGTATCTCAATTTTACAAAATCTCTAAATTCTACCCAAAACCCGCAATTTCTACTTTGAAATTAAAAGATTTGATGATTAAATCTATGGAGAAGTAATTGAAATTGATTGAAAACTAGTTAATCCTCTTCAAAAATACCTCTAGAGAGTTTAGGGTTGAGAAATGGTGTAAAATGAGCTAAGTCCCGAAATTCCCCACTTTTACGTAGTTGCAGGTATCGCATTTGAGAACTCTTGTTCACATTTGCGATCATCGCAAATGCGAACCACTGATCGTAATTATGATTAGTGCCTGAGCAACAAAGTTATTGCAAAAGCTATGAAAACCTTAAAATTGCAACCCCTGGGCAGTCCGCAAATGCGGACAATTCTTCACAAATGTGAAGTTGTCCCCAAGTCTATAGTGTTGCAAATATGACAACATCATTGCAAATATGGAGCCCTCCCTATCCACAAATACGATACTAACTTTGTAAATGCGAAGTGCTAGCCCCTAGCCCCTCTTCACAACTGTGACACCTTGAAAGCAAAAGCGATGCTCTCATTTGCGAGCAAGACCTTGCAAATGCCAGATCTGCAGACCCTCAGCACCAGCAGAATTCCAAGATCAGTTCCAGCCATTCCAAACACGTCCACAACTCATCTGAGTCCCTCGGGCTCCTATCCCAACATTCACACAAGTGTATTAACATCATACAAACTCGCTCACTACCTCAAATCATCAAGATAAGATTAAATATCAAGAATCAATCATCAAAACTCAAGATTCTTAGCTTGAACTCAACTTTTTCCATTTTCACATAATGCACCAAAATGCCTCTGGGTCACCCGGGAACCCAACCAAACGTGCGTACAAGTTCAAAAACATCATACAAACTTGCCAAAATTATCAAAACACCGATCCGAGGTCGTTTACCAAGAATGTTGACCGTGGTCAACTCAAGTCATTCTTAAAGCTAAAAATTACATTTTCCTTAAACTTTCACGTATAAACTTTTCAGAAAATGACACGTACCATGCATACAAGTCATAAATCATAAAATAAAGCTATGCGAGGTCTCAGAACACGGAAAAAGGAATTAGTTCTCAAAATGACCTATCGGGTCATCACATTCTCTACCTCTAAAAGAAACGTTTATCCTCGAACTGACATAGAAATACAGTTGGACTAGTAAAAAGGTGTAGGTACCTACTCCTCATATCGGACTCGGACTCCCACGTAGCCTCCCCAATCGGCTGACCTCTCCAATACACTTTCACATAAGGAAAACTCTTAAATCTCAACTTTCGATCAAGACGGTCTAGAATAGCCACCGGTTCTTTCTTGTATGTCAAATTCTCATCAGGCTGCACCATGATGAAGTCTAAAACATGTGACCTATCATCATGGTACTTACAAAGCATAAAAAGTTAAAAATATCGAATGTACCCCTGCTAGGCTAGGAGATAATGCAAGCCTATAAGAAACCTCCCCAACTCTCTCCAAGATCTCACACATACTAATTAACCTCGGGCTCAACTTTTCCTTCTTCCCAAACTGCATCACTCCCTTCATAGGCGAAACCTGGAGAAGAACCTTCTCACCCTCCATTTAAGACACATCCAGAACCTTTCAGTCCGCATAACTCTTTTTCCTAGACTGAGCTGTACAAAGTTGCTCGTGAATTACCGTAACCCTCTCCAAAGCATCACGAACCAAATTAGTTCCCAACAATCTAGCCTCAATAGGCTCAGACCAACGAACTGGCGAACGACATTGCCTCCCATATAACGCCTCGTACGGAACCATCTGGATACTCAACAGATACCTGTTGTTGTAGTAGAACTCTGCTAGAGCTAAAAACTGGTCCCACTGACCCCTAAAATCCATAGAGAATGATCACAACATGTCCTCCAAAATATAAATAGTATGCTCAGACTGTTCGTTCGTTTGAGGATAAAATGCGGTACTTAGCTTGACCCGCATGGCCAACTCACGTTGTACGACCCTCCAAAAATGAGATGTGAACTGCTTGCCCCTATCATGAATGATAGAAATGAGCATGTCGTGCAGGCATATAATTTCCCAGATGTAAATCTAAGCCAACCGCTTTGAAGATTAGGATGTCATCACCGAAATAAAGTGTTCGGACTTAGACAACTGGTCCGCAATAACCCAAACTCTGTCATATTTCCTCAAGGTGTGTGGTAAGTCTACCACAAAATCCATAGTGATGCGCTCCCACTTACACTCTGATATCTCCAATCTCTAAGTAACCCACCCGGTTTCTGATGCTCGTACTTCACCTATTGACAATTCAAACTCTGAGAAACATGACTGACAATAGATTTCTTCATCTTCCCCTACCAATAGTGTTGTTTCAGGTCACGGTACATCTTCATGACACATGGGTGAATGGAATAGCATGAACTGTGAGCCTCCCAAGGATCAGCTCTCTTAACCTATCAACATTTGGTACACAAATCCGATCTTGAAGTCGTATAACACCATCATCTCCAATCATAACGTCCTTGGCACTATCCCACTACACTGTGTGTTTCAACACAAACAAGTGAGGATTATCAAACTGGCGAGCCTTGATACGCTCCAACAATGATGGATGTACCATAATACAAGATAGAATCCATCTAGGCTCTGAATCATCTAACCTCACGAATCAATTGGCCAAAGCCTGAACATCCATGGCTAGTGGCCTCTCCACTACCGGTAAATATGCCAAGCTTCCCATGCTCTCTACCTTCCTACTCAATGCATCGTCCACTACATTGGCCTTCCTAGGATGATATAATATGGTGATATCATAGTCTTTCAATAACTCTAGCCATCTCCGCTACCGCAAATTAAGGTCTTTCTACATGAACATGTGTTGAAGACTCCGATTGTCGGTATATACCTCACATGGAACGCCATATAGATAGTGCCTCCAAATATTTAGCGTGTGAACAATGGTTGTCAACTCTAAATCATGCACAGGGTAATGTTTCTCATTAACCTTGAATTGACGAGACGTGTAGGTAATCACCCTACCACTCTGCATCTTACCGTGCCAAGCCCAATACGCGATGCATCAAAATACACAGTGTAAGATCCTGAACTTGTAGGCATCACCAACACTGGGGCTGTAGCCAAGGAAGTCTTGAGCTTCTGAAAGCTCACCTCACACTTATCGGACCATCTAAAAAGAGCACCCTTCTAGGTTATCTTGGTTAATGGGGCTGAAATAGATGAAAACCCTTCCACGAACTGGCGATAATAACCCACCAAGCCCAAGAAGCTCTGAATCTCTGTAGCTAAAATAGGTCTATGTCAGTTCTAAACTACCTCAATCTTCTTAGGATCCACCTTGATACCCTTGAAAATACAACATGGCGTAAAAAGGCAACCGAATCTAACCAGAACTCACACTTCAAAACCTTGGCATATAGCTAATGATTCTTCAAAATCTGAAGTGCAAACCGTAGGTTTTGCTCATGCTCCTCTCGACTCCAAAATATCATTAATGAAAACGATCACGAAGGAATCCAGATAAGGCTTGAACACTTGGTTCATCAAATCCATAAACGCTGCTGGAGCATTAGTCACGGCAAATGACATCACCAAGAACTCGTAGTGACTATATGAAGTCCGAAAAGTTGTCTTAAGGCTAATCTTCACCTAATTGTAGCCAGATCGCAAATCAATATTGGAAAACACCTAGGCACCCTGAAGATGGTCAAATAAGTCATCAATTCTCGGCAATAGATACTTGTTCTTGATAGTGAACTTGTTTACCTGGCGATAATCTATGCACATCCTCATCGATCCATCCTTTTTTTCACAAACAATATCGGTGTACCCCAAGGTAAGACACTAGGTCTAATGAATCTCTTATCAAGCAAATCCTACAACTGCTCTTTCAATTCTTTCAACTCAACTAGAGCCATACGATATGGTAGAATAGAGATATGTTAAGTGCCCAGAACCAAGTAAATGCAAAAGTCAATCCATATGTCATAATCTTGGCATGAGAACCCAAGATAGCATGATACGGAAACAGTCAATCCACATTAAGAATAATAACCTCAAAATCCACCATACCGAACGACAAAAGATCAACTACAGTAGCGTAGTGTCATGACCCGAAATCCTAACCGCGGGGCCATAATGTAGTAAATACCAAATTCTAGGCAAGCCAACATAAACAGATAGTATAAAAAGAAAAGCAGTAGATATCGAATAATTGACCAAAACATAACATAAAGCACCCCAAGGTCTGGTGTCATAAGTACATGCGTCTAGATCCAACTAAATACAAGGTTTCAAAATAAATACAATGTTGTCCAAAGTGAAATGGTAACAGTAGAGTAGAAATAGGAAAGTGACTCTAGGGCCTGCAAATGGGGTGGAACTCTACCTCGAAACTCTGACTGGTATTCACCTAGTGCCTCTCGGGACTCTGCTAGTACCAATGTCAAAATCTGCACAAGAAGTGCAAAAATGTAGTATGAGTACAACCGACCCAATGTACGCAGTAAGTGTCGAGCCTAACTCCGACGAGGTAGTGATGAGGCTAAGACAAGACACCTACTAAAAACCAATGCATATGTATATATAAAGCATGTGCATGGCATATAAAGGGGAAACAACCGGAACAGTAAATACATAATCTCCAAGTAAGTCTCTTTCGGAAATAAGCAATGAAACTGCCAAGTTAAATTCACAATCCAAGTATCAAGTAAAATCAATGAAATCTTCAAATTGCACGACATCATCCTTCGTTCTTTTACTCTCGTCCTCACCATATAATGTAAAATGCAATTGCATGGCATCACCCTTCGTGCTTTTACTCTCATCATCACCATATAATATAAATAAAGCATGTGCACGGCATCACTCGTCATACTTTTACTCTCATCCTCACATGATATTGATAATAAATCAATCAAGTGCACGGCATCACCCTTCGTGCTTTAATCCTCACATCCATTCAATCAATGAAAACAATATGCAAATAAGGCACAACAACACCCTTCGTGCTTTTCATTCTTCCTCACCAGGTATCAAGCAAGGTGGGGAGCAAATTTCAACTTCAAACATGGTGCTATAATAAGCAAATTCAACTTTCAATAGCAAAATAACCTCAACATAAGCAATAAACACCAAAGCTAACAGTTAAAAAATAAACAATCTAGTTAAGGCATAAAAGGCATAGTAAATGAAATAACATGGTACAAATAAGACAAGTTCCACCTGAATGCTTAAACCTATGACAACGAATATAAACTCGTCGCCTCGCATATATGACATCCCCACAAATAGTTCATGTAGAAAATAGACCATACAAGTCCTAATTCCCTCAAGTCAAAGTTAACCCTGACACTTACCTCACTCCACAACCAAATCAACAATCAGTCACGGCTTTGCCTTTAGAACTAGCCTACAAACCAACCGAATAAAAAAAATTATCTATCAATTAATTCAAAATAAGATTTAAACTACCCTCAAATAAAAAAGTTAAATTTTGATCATTTTTGAAATCTCAACAAAAGTCAACCTCAGGCTTGCTTGGTAAAAACCAAGATTTGGATAATTTTCCGATTAGTCATTCACCCCCGAGCCCGGATATGTGATTTCTTATGAAATCATACCTCAATTCAGGTCTAAATCACAATTTCACAAAATTCCTAATTTCTACCCAAAACCCCTAATTTCTTCTATGAAAATTCATAGATTTGATGTTAAAACTCATGGAAAAGTAATTGGAATTGATTGAAAACTAGTTAAAGTTGCTTACCAATGAATTTACGAAGAAAATCCACTTCACAATTCACCTCTACAGTAATTGGGGTTGAAAAATGGTGAAAAATGAGCTAAGTCTCGACTTTTCCTCTCTTTTACCCAGCTACAGACATCGCATTTACGAACACTTGTTCGCAAATGCAACACACGGATCACAAATGCAATTCGTTCATCAAATACACAGAAGTCGCAAATGCGACAAAACCTTCGCATTTGTGAAGGTCCCTCCCTCTGCAAATGTGAACTAAGCTTCGCTTTTGCGAGCCCCCAAAGTAGTCAGAGTCGCAAATGCGAGACTCCGGCCATATTTGCGATTTTCCAGCATTCGCAAATGCGGTTCCTTCTTTGCAAATGCGAAGTTTCCCAGTCCTAGTGCCTTTCGCAAATGAGATCCTTAGACCTCAAAAATGATGCTTGCTAATGCGATCCAGACCTCGCAAATGCGAGATCTACAGTCTTGCACCAGCAACTGCTGAGCACCAGCAGTTGCAAACCCATCTGTAACCTATCCAAAACTCACCCGAGCTCCTCGGGCTAACAAACGAACATGAACACTAGTGTAATAATGTTCTACAAACTTACTCGCTACCTCAAATCATCAAAAATACATCAAATAACAAGAATCGATTATCAAAACTCAAGATTTCAACTTTAATACTCATTTTTCAAAATCTTTCACATAATGCGTCGAAACGTGTTCGGGTCACCCCCGACCCCAACCAAACGTGCGCAATTCCAAAATATCATACAAACCTACTGGAATCGTCAAAACACCGATCTGAGGCCGTTTACCATAAATGTTGACCGTGGTAAACTGTAGCCTCATTTTAAGCCAACATTCACATTTCTTAAAACTTTTACGTAAAAGCTTTTCCAGAAAATGATACGGACCACGCAAGCAAATCCTTAAACATCAAATGAAGCTATGGGAGATATCGGAACACTGAAATTTAGGCTAGCTATCGGATCGACACATTCTCCACCTTTAAAAGAAATGTTTGTCCACGAACGGAGATGGAAAAGTACCTGGACTGGAAAATAAGTGGGGTTATTTACTCGACATATCAGACTTGGACTCCTACGTAGCCTTCTCAATCGGCTGACCTCTCTATTGAACTATTTACAGAAGGAGATCTCAACTTACGAACCTACCAGTCAAGAATAGCCACTGGATCTTCCTAATAGGTCAAATTCTCGTCAAGTTGCGTTATGCTAAAGTCCAAAACATCTGGTCTATCCTCATGGTACTTCCGAAGCATGGAGACGTGGAATACCGGATGTATCCCTGCTAGGCTAGGAGGCGATGCTAGTGTATAAAAAACCTCCCATCTCTCTATAAGATCTCGAACATGCCAATAAACCTCGGGCTCAACTTGTCGTTCTTCCAAACCGCATCATGCCCTTCATAGTGACACTTGGAGGAGAAACTTCTCACCCACCATGTAAGCCACATCTCGAACCTTCCGATCTGTATAGCTCTTTTTCCTGGACTAAACTATACGAAGCCGCTCCTCAATCACCTTAACCTTCTCCATAGCATCACGGGCCAAATCAGTACCCAATAATCTAGCCTCACTAGGCTCAAACCAACCAATCGGCGAACAACATCACTTCCTATATAAGGCCTCATACAGAGTCATATGGATGCTCGGCTGATATCTATTATTGTAGACTAACACCTCTAGAAGTAAGAAATGGTCCCACTGACCCCTAAAATCCATAGATCATGCCACAACATGTCTTCCAATATCTGAATAGTATGCTTGGACTATCCATCCATCTTAGGATGAAACACGGTACTCAGATTACTGTGCCATAACACAAGTGAGGATCATCAAATTGGCAATCCTTGATATGCTCCAACATGGATAACTATGCCATAACACAAGTAAGAACTCGGCTAGGCTCTGAAATATCCAACCGCATAAACCGATTGGCCAAAGCCTGAACATCCATGGCTAGTGACCTCTCTGCTACCGATAAATATGCCAAATTGCCCATGCTCTTAGCCTTCCTACTCCATGCATCAACAACTACATTGGTCTTTGCTGGATGATATAGTATGGTGATATCATAGTCATTCAACAACTCTAACCATCTCCGCTGCTGCAAATTAAGGCCCTTCTGCTTGAATAGGTGTTGGAGACTCTGATAGTCGGTATAGACCTCACATGGAATGTTGTATAGATAGTGCCTCAAAATCTTCAACGCATGAACAATGGCTTCCAACTCTAAGTTATACACAGGTTAATTCCTCTAATGAACCTTCAACTGACAAGACACGTAGAAAACTACCCTACCGTCATGCATCAATACTGCACCAAGTCCAATAAGTGATGCATCATAATACACGGTGCAGGATCCCAAAAATGTAGGCAATACCAACACTGGGGTTGTAATCAATGCAGTTTTGAGCTTCTGAAAGCTCACACACTCTCATTGGACCATCTGAAAGGAGCATCCTTCTAGGTTAATCTAGTCAAAAGAGCTATGATGAATGAAAAACCCTCCATGAAACAACGATAATACCCAGCCAACCCAAGGAAACTTCGGATCTCTGTAGCTGATGTCGGTCTAGGCTAGTTTTGAAATACCTCAATATTCTTTGGATCCACCTTAATCCCCTTACTAGACACCATGTGGCCCAAGAATGCCACCAAATCAAGACAAAGCTCACACTTGGATAATTTAGCATGAAGATTCTTCTCCCTTAAGGTCTGAAGCACGATCCTCAAGTGTTGCTCATGATGCTCCCGCTGCGAGTGTACACCAATATGTCATCAATGAACACGATGACAAAGGAATAAATATACGGCTAGAACACGATGTTCATCAAGTGCGTGAAAGCTGCTAGGGCATTGTCATCCTAGAAGACATCATCAAAAATATATAGTGGCCATAACGGGTCCTAAAAGCCCTCTTCGGGATGTCTGAATCCTGGATCATCAACTAATGATATCCCAATCTCAGGACAATCATTGAGAACACCTTAGCACCCTAACGCTGATCAAACAAATCATCAATACATGATAGTGGGTACTTGTTCTTGACTGTAACCTTGTTCAACTGCCTGTAGTCAATACCCATCCTCATAGAGCCGTCTTTCTTCTTTACAAATAGAACTGTAGCACCCCACTGTGAAACAGTCGGTCTGATGAAACCCTTATCAAGCAATCCTAAAAGTGTTCCTTTAATTCTCTCAACTCCACTGGTGTCATGCGATATGAGGAATAGAGATGGGCTGAGTGCCCGATACCAAGTCAATACCAAAATCAATATCCCTATTGGGCGGCATACCTAGTAGGTCTAAGGGGAACACATCTGGAAAGTCTCACTATCAGAACTGACTCAACGGTAGAAGTATCAGCACTAACATCCCAGACAAAAGCTAAGTATGCCAAACACCCCTTCTTAACCATTCGTTGTGCCTTCAGATAAGATACTATCCTGCCGGGAATACATAACCCACTGAACCTCTCCACTCCAATCTCATAAATCCTGTCATTGCCAACGTCACGATCTTAGCGTGATAATCCAGAAGGTCTACCCTAGTCTCATAACCCCCGATAGTAATCAAACACGACCGTTAAACATGATCTACCACAATAAAATTCTCAACAAGCGTAGACACATAAATTGGAGCACTCAAAGAATCAGGAGACATATCCAGATATGAAGCAAAATAGGATGAGACATGCGAATAAGTGAAACTCGGATCAAATAAAACAGATGCATCTTTATAGCAAACCGGAACAATACCTGTGATAACTGCATCAGACGACTCCACCTCGAGTCTAGCTGGGAATAAATAGCAATAGGGTTGAGCCCCACCAATCTGACATCCACCTCTCAAATGGCCTTGCTAGCTTCCTCCTCTGATAGCTTGACCACCATCTCAGGGTGCTATACCTCCTCCTCTAGCTGGCTGAGCGTGTGGTGTAGCAACCGGTGTCGTAACCATGGCACCAATACCTTGCTCTGACATGCTACTATGTGATCTACGGCAAAACCTCGTGATGTGCCTCGAATCTCAACAAATATAACAAGTCTTCGACTGATATGGCTGTTGACTCTATAACTGACCCTGTCGACTTAAATAACCACGCTGATAACTCTGAATCGGAGGTGCACTAACCGGAGCTGAAGGTGCATTGTACGCTATCTGCTTAGGATGAGACCCATAAGAACTGTGACTGCCCGAAGCATCGTGTGATACTTGAAGCACTAACTGAATTAGCCTACTGGGATGGCCTCTACCAAATGAACCCCTGCCTCCAGACGAGGCACCACTGAAACTACCAAATGACGTGGCCTCTTCTTAGATGCTGCCTCCCTACCCTGACCACAAATTCTCTCAATCAGTCTAGCAATCTCCATAACCCACGTGAAAGAGATATCATCCTCAATCTCTCTAGCCATATGTAGCTTGATACCATAAGTAAGACCAACTATAAATCTCCTCACCCTCTCCCTCTCAATAGGTATCAAGACAACTGCATGGCAAGATAAATCCATGAATTTGGTCTCATAGTGGGTAACATTCATGCTACCCTGCTGGAGGCACTCAAACTGGTTGCGCTAGTCCTCTCTCAAAGTGAAAGGAATGAACTTATCCAAGGAAAGCTATGAGAACTGATCCCAAGTGAGTGGAGGTGAACCTGCTGGTCTACTTCAAACATAAATCACCTCTTGGCAGAACCGTGTATCTGAAATACTGCGAAGTCAACTCCATTGGACTCCACAATACCAATGTTGTGTAATACCTCATGGCAACGGTCCAAGAAATCCTAGGGTCCTTAGAAGGTGATCCACTAAAGCGAATAGGAAACAATTTGGTAAACTTGTCCAACCTCTTTCGTCCCTCGGACGACATAGCTAGTCCCTCCCTAGAGTGAGTAGCAATAATATGCTGAATTACCCCAACTGCTGGAACTGCCAGAGTCTCATATCCGTGAGCCATCTGCTATAGAGTGTGACTAGTGGGAGTATGGGCTCCTCCTCCGACTTGAGAGATGGCTGGTGCCATTGGGAGCACACCGGCCTAGGCCACACTCTCCATAAGGCCCACCAGATAGACTAGAGCATCTTGAAGTACTGGGGTGGCAATGAACCCCTATAGGATCTGAGTTGGTCCAACCGGCACGGTTTGAACAGGGACCTCCTTATCCTACTCAATCTAAGGCTCTGAAATAGGTGCTATTGCGCGTGCTCTAGGCTAAGCTCTGCCTCTACCTCTGGCCCTACCTTGGCCCCAGCCTCTAACTCTGGTAGTGGAAGCAACCTGGAGCTCCGGCTCCTGAGCAGCGGTGAATGTTGTGCATGTCCACACCATCTGTGAGAGAACAAGAATAGAATGATTCAAACTTCAACGATAGAATAAAGTCGCACGACAGAGTAAGAAAGAAGCGAAATGTCCTAAAGCTTTATAGCCTCTAGAAGATAAGTAAAGATGTCTCTGTACCGATCCTCCAGACTCTACTAAGCTTGCTCATGACTCATGAGACCTAGGACTAATAACTAACCAAAACATAACATAAACCACCCCAAGGTCTAGTGTCACAAGTACATGAGCATCTAGATCCAACTAAATACAAGGTTTCAAAAGAATACAATGATGTCCCAAATAAAATAGAAACATTACCGTAAAAATAAGAAAGTGACTCTAAGGCATACAAATGGGATGCATTTCTACCTCGAATCACTGACTAGTATCCGTTAAGTGCCTCTCGGGACTCTAGTAGTATGAATGTCAAAATCTGCACAAGAAGTGCAGAAGTGTAGTATAAGTACAACAGACTCAATGTACTCAATAAGTGTCGAGACACCTACTAAAACCTCTACAAATGTATATATAAAGCAACAGAAATAACAACTAAAGTATTAAAAGTAATAAAGGGATGAAGACATATAAAAGAGGCAACAACCAGAACAGTAACTACAAAATCAATAAGTAAGTCTCTTTCCAAAATAAGCAACGAAACTGCCAAGTTAAATTCACAATCCAAGTATCAAATAAAATCAATGAAATCATCTAATTGCACGACATTACCCTTTGTTACTCTCATCCTCACCATCTAATGTAAACTGTAATTGCACGGCATCACCCTTCGTGCTTTTACTCTCATCCCCACCATATAACAATCAATCATGGCTTTGCCTTTCAAACTAGCCTCCAAACCAACCGAATCAAGCCAATTATCGATCAAACGATTCAAAATAAGCTTTAGAAACTACCCTCGAATGAAAAAGGTTAAATTTTGATCATTTCTGAAAAAGTCAACAAAGGTCTACCTTACTTCGCAATAAAATTAACAATTAATCATGGCTTTGCCTTTCAAACTAGCCTCTAAACCAACCGAATCAAGCCAATTATCGATCAAACAATTCAAAATAAGCTTTAGAAACTACCCTCGAATGTAAAAGGTTAAATTTTGATCATTTCTGAAAAAGTCAACAAAAGCCTACCCCATGCCCGCTTGGTAAATATCCGAGATTCGGATAAAATTCAGATTATGCATTCACCCCCAATCCCGGATACATGATTTGTTTCAAAATCTGACCTCAATTCGAGGTTTAAATCTAAATTTTACAAAATACCTAAATTCTACCCAAAGCCCCTAATTTCTGCCATGGAAATTCATATATTTGATGTTTGAACTCATGTAAAAGTAATTAGAATTGATTGAAAACTAGTTAAAGTTGCTTACCGATGAATTTGGGAAGAAAATACTCTTAAAAAATCGCCTCTAGAGTATTTGGGGTTGAAAAATGGTGAAAAATGAGCTAAGTCTCGACTTTTCCCCTCTTTCACCCAGCTGAAGACGTCGCATTTGCGAAGTTCGCAAATTCTTTGTCCACAAATGCGACATACATATTGCAAATAAGATCAGTGCATTAGATACACAGAAGTCACAAATGTGACAAAACCTTCACATTTGCAAAGGTCCCTCCCTCCGCAAATGCTAACTAAGCTTCGCTTTTGTGAAGCTTCCCCTAAAGAAATCAGAGTCGCAAATAGGAGACTCCAGCCATATTTACGATTTCTCAGCCTTCAAAAATGCGGTTCCTTCTTTGCAAATATGAAGTTTCCCAGTCCCAGTGCCTTTCGCAAATGCGATCCTTAGACCTCAAAAGAGATACTCGCAAATGCGAGGTCTGCAGTCTTGCACCAACAGTTGCAAAGTCATCTGTTACCCATCCAAAACTCAATCGAATATGCACACAAGTGTAATAAAATTCTACAAACTTTCTCACTACCTCAAATCATCAAAATTACATCAAATAACAAGAATCGATCATCAAAACTCAATATTTCAACTTTAAAACTCAATTTCACAATCTTTTACATAATGCGTCAAAATGCGGTCGGGTCATGTGGATCCCAACCAAATGTGTGTACAAGTCCAAATACATCATACAAACCTACTAAAATCGTCAAAATACCAATCTGGGGTCGTTTATCAAAAATATTGATCGTGGTCAACTCTAACCTCATTTTAAGTCAAAGAATCCCAAACGGGTATAGACACATAAACAGGAGCATCCAAAGAATCACCAGACATATCCAAATGTGAAGTATATTACCTCTAATGAAATAACATCAATTTCGACATATTTAAGGTTAGGTCTTTTAAAGCAAATTTCTGCTATTCTTATTGACTCAAGAGGGCTATGATATTTTTCCTCAATCAACTTGTAGAGAAATCCAGACTGGAACAATAAGTAGAACCCGAATCAAATAAAAATAATGCATCTTTATGGCAAACTGGAACAATACATGTGATGACTGCATCAGATGACTCCGCCTCTGGTCTAACTAGAAATGCATAGCAATAGGGCTAAGCCCCACCAATCTGACCTTCATCTCTCGGACGGCCTCTCACTGACTGGCCTCCACCTCTAGCTATTTGACCTCCACCTCTGGCTGCCTGACCCCCACCTCTAGCTGGCAGAGTAGGTGGTAGAGCAACCGGTACTGGAACTATGGCATGAGTACCCTGATGTGGCCTACTGCTCGTCAATCTAGGACAACACCTCTTAATATGGCCTTCATCTCTGCACTCAAAGCAACCCCTCGATTTGCGTAACTGCTGAGTCTGAAACAGTCCCTGGCTACCCGAATGACCATTGTAGTAACTCTGTAGTGGTGGTGCACTAATATGAGATGAAGGTGCACTAAATACTAGATGCTCGAAATGAGACCCATACACATCGTGACCACCTAAAGGACCATGAGACACTTGAAGTGCTGACTGAACCGACCTGATAGGATATCCTCTACCAAATTAACCCTTGCCTCCAGACGAGGCACCATTGAAACCACAAAAATGATGAGAGCTCTTCTCATATGCCACCTCTTTACCCTGGCCACAAATCTTCTAGATCTGCCTAGCTATCTCCACGACACGAGTTAAAGAAATATCATCCTTGGTCTCTCTGGCCATCTGTAGCCTGATACTATATATAATGCCATATATAAACCTCCGCACCCTCTCTCCTTCTTAGTTGGAATCAAGATAGCTACATGGCATGATAAATCCACGAATATAGTCTCATACAGAGTAATAGTGGAGTAGGAAATTGCTTGGTTGCTTAAGGGTATGGATTACTTCTTTAGGTGTTGTCATGCTAATGGGGCATAGGTCGTTGGACCTGTTTGGTCGGTGCAATTGAGATTTGAGTAGAATGGATGACTCTCGAGAAGGTTCTAATGGACTCAAGATTTATATGTAGCAATTGAGAATTTTGTGGATTAGTATATGGCTTAAATCTAAGTTAGATGGTGTAGAGACTTGTGACATTCCTATATTATTATGGATTCTATATTTCAGCATCAGAAAGGTGAAAGAAATGACTTTAGATTCACAGAAGGTCTCTTCAGTCAGGGTGTCTCAGTTGTGGTACTTTTGGGGTGCTTAAGAGGGAATACAACGGCTTATGGGCCTTAGGGCGGTGTGGTTTTATTCTAGGATCTTGTGGGGTGAATTTTGGTTGAGGATCATGGTATTATGGCGAGGAGGAGTGTCAACTTTAGGGTAATTTGGAAGGAACTCGGAGAAAATAGGACAGCTTGGTAGTAGGTTGGATCAGCATGGTAATGAGTATGATCGGTTCCTTGGGTACCTATGATGTGGTGAGTCTCTACAAGTGTTTTGTGGCAATAATCTTGGGTTTGGCGACCTGCATGGCTTGGTTGAGTTGGAGATATTTAGTTCAGATGGCTTGGTTATGTGCAAATGGGTTTCGAAGAGTTCTCGATGGTTTTTACCATAATTTGAGATAGATATTTCCTACTGACGTGAGGAGCATGTTGCGTATTATGATTTTCTCGTGGATGGGATCAAATGGAAGGTTTTTGACTGATTGGGTAAGTATTCTACTGGTGACTCTGTGTTGATTATGAGGTTCTCATACTTTTCATATGATGGCATGATGGATGCGGTGTGTTGTGTGGGATTGAGATTTATATGTGCACGGTCACGGTTTAGTTTTGAAGGGAAGGTCATGAATTCTTAGGCAACATGGACGATTGAGATGTCTAGATGAATGCTATTACTGCTTTGTATTTCCTGAGAAGGGTGCGCATTTTAGACGGCGCACTGTGTTCTGACTTATGGATGCTTCATTGTTATTATGGTACTCGCCTGATATATTTAGATCTTGCTAAGTGGCATGGAAGAATTATAGAAGTATTTCTCGTGGGGACGGTTATGTACGAGAAATGTGTTAGTCATTCGAGTAATGGAGTTGGGATCGGCTATGGTAATTCAGGTGTTCTATAGAGTGGGAGACTGGAGTTCTCAGAAGCAGACTATTTCGGGGTTGAGAACTATGGATGTATGGCCAAAGTTGGCTAGATGGTGTTACGTGTTATGGTTAGATCATTGTTGACTTTTGGGAGGGTTATTTATCTACTTGTGAATGACCGAGGATGATTTGGGGGCCCATTGGTAGACCTAATGAGGATGTGTATCCTACACCGGGTCGGATTTGTTGGCTCAGAACTATTAGTGTTAAGGGGTGTGTCGTTCGGTTAGAGTTGAGCGTATTCGTGTTCTGATATGAGCTATGTGTTACTCTTTTGTGCTACGAAGGGTTGTGATTTGTTGGCTATATGTACACATGGTGTGGTTCTGTTTGGGCTTTATAGCGGACTTTATGTGATTTGGTGATTGGGGTGTGAAATGGTCAATTTCGCCTTGGTTATGGTCCTTTTGGGTATGTGGTATTGTGTTATTTTCTTCTCCGTGGTTATGGTCATGCACCTTGGGTACTTGATGTCGAATTGCGCTTGGTTGTTTATTTTGAGCATGGAGGCTTGAGGTATTTCATATGGACCAGTGTTTGGATGGGGTCACGCATTGTTGTTGGGTTATGTCGGGATATGATCCTTTGTGTTAGATTTGTGTGTTGTAGTCCTATGGTGTGTGATGGATTCTTAGCATTGCATCGTGGTGGTACTTCCCAAGCTCGCGGGACGGTCCTCTCATTTGAGTCATTTTTTCATGTTTGAGTACATTTGAGTTGTTGCTTATTGGTGTACGGATTGCACATGTTATGATTCTAGGTAGTATTGGTGTGGCATGTCAACAAGAAAGTTGAGCTTGATAAAGTAAGGTCATTGGACCTAGAATGGGTGCTATCGTATTTGTTTGCGGTATATTTGGAAGGATAGTGTCGCTGATCGGCTTAAAAATTGGCCATAGTTCTTGTCGAATGAGAGGGAGCTCTATGACTTGCTGATATGATAAGTGGCTATGAGTTTCTGCGTGTTTCATTCATCATCGGCAGTGTACGAATATTTTAGAACGAGGTCTTGCTTGATATGAGGTTTATTACCGATACCGGGTTTCTTTCGAGCAGTTATTGTGGTAGGAAATTATTGCTATGCGTATTTGAGATATGTGGTATATCATATGACTGTGTCTTGGGATATGTTTATGGCTTGATATAGCTTGTTCATACTTATACAATGTGTGGATGCGAGATTTGGGACTTATAGGGAATTCCGGATGTTGGAAATTGGGTTCCAAGATTTATGGGCTAAGATTGGATTAAGGATATTCAGTTTGGTTGTGTCGTCAGGCTTATATGAATTAGGGTGACGTGAGATCAACCCCGGGTATGTGCATGGTAAGGTTACATAGTGATTGACGACTTTGGAACAACTCTTGGCACGTTCGAGGACGAACGTATGTTTAAGTGGGGGAGGATGTAACGACCCGATCGGTCGTTTAGAGCTTTTGCACATCGCTCAGTAATTTTAGGGCATGAGTAGCTCCGTATGATATATTATGACTTATATGAATCGTCGGTTTTGGTTTTTAGGTTATTCGAAAATGATTTGGAAGAATGAATGTCATGTTTGAAGCTTTAAATTGGAAGAGCTGACCAAGTTTGACTTTTATCTATTTGATCCTGGAACGGAGTTTTAATGGTTCCGTTAGGTCCAGATGGTGATTTTGGACTCGGGCGTATGCCCGAATTTGCATTTGGATATTTCTAGAAGGTTTCGACATGAATTGGCAAAAGATGGAAATTTGAAGGTTTGAAAAGTTCATAAGTTTGTCCGGGAGTTGACTTTGATGATATTGGACTTGGATTGTGGTTCCAGGAATTGGAATAGCTTCGTTATATCATTTGGGACTTGTATGCAAAATTTGAGTTCATTCTGGGTTGATTTGATATGTTTCGGCGCGAGTTTTGGGAGTTGAAAGTTCAAAGTTCATTTAAGTTCGAATTGAGGTGCGATTCGCCGTTTCGATGTTGTTATGCATGATTTGAGGCCTTGAGCAGGTCCGTGTTATGTTAGGGGACTTGTTGTCATATTCATATGGGGTCTTGGGTGGCTCAGAAGAGTTTCGGACGAGGTTAGGATTGTTTGGATCAATTTCGGTTAAGGCTGTTGGTGGTAGGATCTGGTGTGATCGCACCTGCGGCTGGTTTTGCGCGGGTGTAATGGTCGCAGAAGTGGAAATATTGTCGCACCTGCGACGAAGGTTGAGTTCGGCTGCCTCCGCAAAAGCAAAATTTGTAGCGCACATGCGTGCGCGCAGGAGCAGGCATTGGCGCAGATGCGTGTTCTATTATCACACCTGCGATATCGCAGGAGTGGATGTTTTTCCGCAAGTGCGATGGCCATTTCTCCAGTGCTTTTCCGCCGAAGCGGAACTCTGGTCGCAAAAGCGACGTCGTAGAAGCGGCTAAGTGTGTCGCAGATGCGACGATGCCTGGACAGGAGCTATATATCGAGGGCTTGGCTATTTTATTCATATTTGGAGCTCGGATTGAAGCGATTCTTTAGGCGATTTTCACCATATGGATTGGGGTTAATGTTCTATACTCGGTTTTGATTTTATTTCATGCATTTCATTGAGGATTTCAAGAGGGAAATTGGGGGGTTTTGTCTAAAGCTTCATAGTGTGAATTTTTGAGTTTTGAACTTTGATTCGGAGTCGGATTGGAATGAAACGTGTATGGTTGAACTCGTAATTGAATGGGTTATTGGATTTTGTGAGTTTTGTCGGTTCCAAGGTGCGCACCCGGGTTTGACTTTTTAGTTGACTTTGGGGTTTTGAGTAAAGATTCGACCTTTATCATTGGGAATTGTTTCCTTAGGGTTTATTTGACGTGTTTGAGTTGATTTTGGCTAGTTTCGAGCCATTCGAAGGTCGGTACGCGCGGGATAGCATTTTTGGAGGATCATTTAGCTTGCTCAGTATTGGATTTGGCTTGTTCGAAGTAAGTAACACTTCTAAACTTGGTAATGAGGGTATGAACCCCTGAATATACGTGATATGTGTTTTGTGTTGAGGTGATGCACATGCTAGGTGACGGGCGTGTGGGCGTGCACTGTTTGAATTGTGACTCAGTTATTTCTGTGGTACTGTGTAGTTACCTAATCTTATCTTTAACCATGAAATCTCTACGTGCTAGAGTAATTGAGCTTTGATCCATATTAGAAATCATGCTTAGGCCATATATTGGCACTGTTGGGACCCACAGAGATCATGTTACATGTTGAATGCTTAATTTGAAATGTATACTCAGTCACAACTATTATTTGCATATCATATCTCGGTCTTTGTTGTCCTTTATTTATACATCGTATCATCACTGTTTGGGCTGATTATCATGATTCTTGTGAGCCCGAGAGACTGAAGAGATTGATGACTGAGTGATACCGAGGGCCTGATTATGAGGATATTTATGGGATCGATCTACACGACTCAACATGTTTATTTGATTCATGCCATGATTGGCTTATTATAGCGCTTGGGCTGGAATTGCCCCTTTGGAGTTTGCACATCCACAGTGAGCGTAGGTACCTAATGAGTGCGAGTGCCGAGCGCGAGTTCCGAGAGCGAGTAACTGTGAGGACTGAGTGACTGGGAGGACTGAGTGAATTGATACTCTGAGAGTATGCATATGGTTTACTCACTATGTTGTATTGCATTCGACATGTACACTTGACATACAGGCATAGAGATGCATTTTTCTCATGCTGTACGGTATCACGCCATTCATGACTTCTCATACACATTGACATATAGGCATATAGATGTACTTTCCTCATGCCATTTGTTAATGAAATATTTACCTATTGAAAAGTTTTGGGAAGGAAATCACGGTTTTACAAACTTACACATATTTTGGTTCTTTTGGTAAAGAATTTGGGTTTTTCTGTTTTATTTAAAAAATATGCCTATTTTTCCATAACTGTGAATGAGTTGAGCATCATACCTATGGGTTATTTTTCTTGCACTATTTTTATCATGAATTGTTATTGGTTATTGGAGTTGGACTCTAACTCTTGTCCCAGCTCGTCACTACTATCAACCTAAGGTTAGGTTTATTACTTATTGAGTACATGGGGTCGGTTGTACTCATACTACACTTCTGTACCTTGCGTGCAGTTGTTTGATGTTGATGTTACCGCGTACGGCGAGAGCTGGATCTGAAGATGTACTTGCATTCCAGTTATGGCTATCACTTGTCCTTGGTAGCATTAGATTCGAATTCAGTTCATTTACATTTCAAATAGATGTTGTACTTATTTCAGTTCAGTCTTGTAAAAATCTAAATCTTAGAAGCTCATAATTTGTACTACTAGTCCTTGGAAAATTCTTGTATAAAGCAGTTGTATTATCATTTCTTCTATTAATCAATTCATTAAATTGGATAGTTGTTAATTGACTTACCTAACGGGTTGGGTTAGGTGTCATCACGACTAATTAGATTTTGGGGTCGTGATATAACATTTTTTTTTATTTCATAACCTGTAGGTACCTTGTTAGTCAAGGTTGTGTTAAACTACTCTATGATCCCCCTTCGTTGTTTTGACCTAAGTATTATCAGATTTTATCTTCAAAGGCTTAAAACATTTTGAAGGTTAGAGATGCTAGGAACTTACGTATGACAGAAGATCAAAATGCTCAAATGATTGACCGCGCAAAAATTGAAAACAATCAGCATCTTATGTCGCCCAATTTTGGAGAATGCTGAGAAGGCCATAGAGACCACAAACTCAAAACAATTGCTGGCCCTTGTGCCATATAAAGGAGACTAATCTTTTTATTGTTAAGTTACTTTTGATTCTTCCGTCTTTCAGTTTTTGTTTCCATATGTTAGTACAAAAATGGCCTTCAACTTCTTTCTACCTTTATTATGAAGTTTTCTTTAATACCCATAAGATTAGAAATAAGTAAAGAGTTCGGTTTTGGAATACATTTAAGATATTTATTCTGCAATCACCATTGGAACACCAATCATGGTAGCATGGACTTCAGCTAAGTTATTACTTCACTATGAATTGGAATAGCAAAAGAAAAAAATATATATTTCCACCATGATTTCTAATGATACCACCAATTTCATCTTTATTCTATTAATAACTTTTAACAGTATTGATTTTCACTTTTTGCATTAGAGGTTTAGTCTATGATACCATTTTTCAGTTAGACTATACTCTAAAAAGAATTACTTTCCCATAGAGCTCCTCACGTGGTTCCCATCTCACAAGAAGGGAATTCTAGTTGTATATCTATTATGGTATTTTACCATATCTGGTGCTTCATTTTCCTAAATCAAATTTTCTTCTGGTCTCCATATTTGCAGGAACACCTGTTCTTCCGCATCACCCTCAAGGACTTCTTAATAAAATTTGCGGTCCAAAATCAAATTTTAATAAGGGGCCTTTTTGTCTATAGTGTAGTTATCCTACAAAAAAATATAATTCTAATATTTATATTGGTTTTTGTTTTCCTTTATTTTTGACTATAGTGTAGTTATCATATAAAATATAATATTTATATTCAAATTGGTAAAAGAATTCAAGTTAATAAGTATATGGAGTGAAATTGGTTGATAACAATGGTCAAATAACGAGATGACACGTAAAACCGAGAATAGGCAAAAAACGGGTCAGCAAAAAACTGGTATCGGGTACCAAGGGTGTAACTGATACAAGATGGATTCAAACGGGAACATAACCTATAATAAAGATTCAAAGTTTTGACATCAGGCAACATTTAATAAGCAGCCATTACAGAGAATATATGCATTCAAAGACAGTCGTTATGCACTCATCAAAGACGTTTTTATTTTCATTCAAGAGGAGCTTGATTTTAGGATCTTGCCCGCTGAGTAGAGGCTATAAATAGAAAGATTAGCAACCATTTTTGGACATGAAGCATTCTGCACACAAAAGCTACAGCCTACTACTTTACGCTCAATCAAAAGAGTTTTATCATTGCTTCTACTTTTGCTCTCGGAAAGATCGAGTTCGGAATCAGGCTTGTTATCTCCTTTAATCTCAATCGTTAATCTTATCTTTGTTCCTATTTATTTATCATTTTTGGAGCAAGTTGATTCACAACCACACTATAAATTCAACTGTACCGTTTTAAGGATAAAGAGTTTGGCGCCCACCGTAAGCTGCGTAATTGCTTTGATCCATCCGTTTGTTACTAATGAATTTTGTTTTTTCTTAAGTAAAAGTCAGATATGGCAGCGAACGATGTCAATAATGTTCACAACATTAGAGCACACGATGAATGGGAAGAGTTGTCTCAGCGTGATGATTTCATCAGTGAAACCCGCATCGAAGGGGATAAAACAAACTCAGTTCGTGAAGGACAATATCCTCGACATGTGCGGGTCCCAACTCCTACTGATGTGGAGGATGAACATGTTGTAGAAACAGTTAAACTCCTGAGAGAGCAGTAAAGAGCAATTATGAACCAGCTTTCGAGGCAAGATCTTGTGATGGCGAAATTACAGCAGGCATTATCGGGTGCTTCCAACAATGATAGTGGAAGGGCCCCGGTTTATCCCGATGGTCCTGAAAATCAGAAGGCACAAAGGATCGATAACAATAGTCCAAGGGATGAGGTCGGTTTTGACGGAGCCGGGGTGGATCTAGGAACAATAACTTGAGTGATCCTTTCAAAACCTAGCTCATGAGATTCATGAGAGAGATTAATGAATGAATGGATCAGAATGCGAAGGAGTTTCATGCTCAAATGGATCAGATCCCAAGCGCACGGCCGATGTTAAATGGTCTAGATTCAAAAAAGTACACGCAATTGCCGTTTAAACCAAGTGTGGCACTAGAGTTAATCCCGAAGAGATTCAAGATGCCAGACATACCAAAGTATGATGGGACTTCGGATCCGCAGGAGCACATCATGACCTACACCATGGCAGTAAAAGGAAACAAATTGGCCCAACATGAGATCGAGTCGGTTTTGATGAAAAAGTTTGGTGAAACCCTCACGAAGGGGCCCCTGATATGGTATTCCCTCTTACCCGAACATTCAATAGATTCTTTTGAAATGCTTACAGATTCTTTTATCAAAGCTCATGCTGGAGCAAGAAAGGTCCATGCTAGAAATGCAGATATATTAAGAATTTCGCAAGGTGAATCCGAGCTGCTGCGAGAATTCGTGATCCGATTCCAAAAAGAAAGGATGATGTTACTAGCAATTTCAGAAAAATGGGCAGCAGAGGAATTCACGAAGGGTCTAAATCCATTGAGTTTTTATGCCTCCTGAAAACTAAAGAAGAGATTGCTCGAGCTTCAGGAAACCACATGGGCGGATATCCATAATCGCTACGAGTCAAATATAAGGATAGAAGATGATTATCATGGCTCTTGAGTGTCATCCAAATGACGGGGTAGCAATAAAAATCAGGATAAGTTTAAAAATGACTTTGATACAGATCAGAGGTCTACTAGGGGTCGTTTTATACCATACAAGAGGATTTATGGACGTAGCAGTAAAGGGTTCCAGTCATAGGAAAGGTTCACCTCCAACAGAAGGACGGATCGCGGTCAAAATAGATCATTGCATGAGAAAGAGGCACGGGGATTCCGGGATCCCGTGTATCCTAGGCTATCTAATTACAACTTCAATATCAGCCTGGTAGAACTAGTGTCGGCAATGAGAAACATCCAAAAAGCATGATTTCCAAAACCAATTCGATCAGATCCTAGTTAGAGGGATCCTAATTCGTAGTGTGAATTCCATGGGACTCACGGCCATAGAATGGGGGACTGCAGACATCTTCACGAGGAGGTGGCAACATTGTTGAAGAATGTCCATCTTAGAGAGTTTTAAGTGGCCGTGACAAAAACAATTATGGTCGAAGCCGAGACAATGCGGAGCCCTCAAAGACAGCAGTAGGGTCACCTTGGATGACAATCAACATGATCTTCGGAGGGAGCGAAGTCAATGAGGTGATATTTTTTGCCTCGAAAAAAGCAAAAATATTAGTGACTCATTGCAAGAGAGTTTGGGAAGTCTAGAAAGACGACATTACCTTTACGGAAGAAGGTGCTGATGGACTTCTCCTACCGCACAATGACGCGCTGGTATTTTCACTTAATGTCTTATATTTAAATATTAAGCGTGTTTTTGTTAATCCAAGAAGTCCAGCCAATATCATACAATGGAGAGTTCTAAAGCAAGCAGAATTAATCAGAAACATCATCCCAGCGTCAAAGCTTCTAGCTGGCTTCAATCTGACAAGCGTGAAAACCCGAGGAGAGATTTGGCTACCCACTCACACCGAAGGTGTAACAAAGACCACCTTGTTCTAAGTGGTGGATGGCTACATGGGTTACAATGTAATCCTCAGGAGGCCGTGGACACATGAGATGAAGGATGTGCTCTCGATGTATCATCAATTATTGACGTTTCCGACACCTGAGAGGATTAAACGGATAAGATGAGAGTAACTGACGGTGAGGGAGATGAACGCAGTGACTGTTTCCAACAGCAAGGGAAAAGAAACCAGAAAATAGCAATTATAGGAACCTGTGCCTTCTCCCTTTCCTATTGTAGATGACTAAGGCGAGGAGTCATCGGAATCCTATTAGGTACCGAGGTCTTTCCAGGTACCAAAAGAAATAGATACAACCAAGTCAACCACAGAGGAGCTCGAGCAAGTGGCTTTGTTCGAGGAATTTTTAGAAAGAAAGTTTCATTTGGGAATGGGGTTAAATCCCGAGCTCAGGTTAGAGTTTATAAATTTTCTTAAAACTTACGTTGACTACTTTGCGTGGTCGCACTAGGATATGAAAGGTATCCCATTGGATATAGCGGTCCACAAATTGAGCCTGGATCCAAACTTCCCACTGGTAAGGCAAAAGAAACGCTTGATAGCAGAGGTCAGAAATAGGTTTGTTAAGGAATAGGTAAACCGACTACTTAACATCGGTTCGATATAAGAGGTAAAGTCCCAGAATGGTTAGCTAACGTAGTTGTGGTACCTAAAAAGAATAACAAATTTAGGATGTGTGTGGACTATAAGGATTTAAATAAGGCGTGCCCCAAAGACTCACTCTCGTTATCGAGCATTGATCAAATGATTGATGCTACAGTCGGGCATGAGTTAATGAGTTTCTTTGATGCTTACTCCGGGTATAATCAAATTCCCTTAGGATCAAGAAAAGACTTCTTTCATAACAAAGTTAGGCACAAATTGCTATAATGTGATCCCTTTCAGGCTTAAAAATGCCAGAACCACTTATCAGAGGCTCGTTAATAAGATGTTTGAGAATCAGATAGGCAAAATGATAGAAATGTATATTGATGACATATTAGTTAAGTCTTTAAATGCAGGAGATCATCTTAAACATCTCCAAGAAATTTTTGACAGCTTGCGGAAGCATAACCTGAAACGTAACCCAGAGAAATGTTCCTTCGGGGTTGGCTTTGGTAAATTCTTAGGATTTCTGGTCTCGCAAAAAGGAATCGGGGCAAACCCTGACAAAATCAAATCCATCGAGGATATCCCAGACTAGTTGACAAGTGTGAAGGAAGTACAGAGGTTGACCGGTAGATTCGTAGCTCTCAATAGATTCATCTCAAGGTCCTCAGAAATATTCCATCACTTTTTCTCACTCTTGAAAAAGAAGAATTGCTTCGTGTGGATTCCAGAATGCCAACAGGAATTGAAGGACCTAAAAAAGTTACCTATCCAACCCTTCGTTATTGTCAAAACCGGGGGGAGGGTGAACAACTGCTAATTTATCTAGTGGTATTGGAAGTAGCGGTAAGTGCCATTTTGGTCCGACAAGATAAAAGTACGCAATTTCCTATTTATTACATTAGTAAAATATTATCATGAGCGGAGACTCGTTATCTGTACCTTGAAAAGTTGGCCTTAGCTCTCATAGTTTCCTCTCTAAAGCTTAGGCCTTATTTTCAGGCCACCTAATAGCCATTGTGACAAACTTTCCCTTACGGAATGTCTGTCATAAGCCTGAGTTGGCCATTTGGCTAAATAGGCAGTCGAAGTTAGCGAATTTGACATTGAATATAAACTGAGGACTGCAATTAAATCACAAGTTTTGGCAAATTTCATGGCCGATTTCAGTCCGTGATTAATGCCTTTGGCTGCTAAGGAAGCAGTGCTAGTGTCGAAAATGACGTCGGAAGTTTGGAACTTGTTTATGGATGGGGCCTCCAACGTAAAAGGGTCTGGTCTCGGAGTAGTTCTAATCACGCTCTCAGGGGAGACCGTAAGGCAGGCCATTATAATTGTACCGCTAACTAATAATGAAGTCAAGTATGAGGCTTCGGTTGCAGGACTTGAACTAGCTTGGGGACTAGGTTCCGAGCTCATAAAGATAAAATATGACTCCCGGCTGGTGGTCAACCAAGTGTTTGGGATTTTCGACACGAAGGAGGAGCGCATGAAACAGTACTTGAACAAAGTTCAAGCATTATTGGCACAATTCACAGAATTGTCAATCGTTCATATTCTGAGGGAGAAAAATGTGGAAAAAGACGCATTGGCTAATTTGGGGTCATCCATAGAGATGAAAGGATCTGACTTTCGTACGGTCGTCCAATTGTTGCATTCAGTATTGGATCTAGACGGTTATTGAGAGGTAAATTCAACCAACTTAATTTGGGACTAGAGGAACGAGTTCGTTGAATATCCCGGACATGGTAAATTACCCGAAGACCCAAAAGTGTCCCGGGCACTGTGAACCAAAGAGGCTCGCTACTGTATTGTTGGTGGATAGTTATATAGGAGATCATTCCAAGGACTGTTAGCTCGGTGTCTAAGGGCCTCGGAGGCGGACTACGTGATGAGAGAAGTCCACGAAGGAGTCTGCGGAAATCACTTCGGGGCAGACTCGTTAGTTCTCAAATTAGTCAGGGCTGGCTATTATTGGCCTCGGATGGAACAGGAGGCAAAGACTTTCATACAAAAGTGCGACAAATGTCAACTTCATGCACAGTTAGTGCACCAACCATCAGAGCTTTTATATTCGGTAGTGTGCCTGTGGCCATTCATGAAATGGGGAATGGACATAGTTGGTACTTTACCACCGGGCCCCAGGAAGGTAAGATTTCTTTTAGTTTTAACTAATTATTTCATTAAATGGATTGAAGCAGGTCCTTACCAAAATATTGGAGAACGCGAAGTGGTTGACTTCTTATGAAACCACATAATCTGTCGATTTGGGATACTAAAGGAGATTGCTTGTGACAATGGGCTACAATTTGTAGGTTCAAAAGTCACAAAGTTCTTTTGAAGGGTTAAAAATCAAACAAATTACTTCTTCATTGTACCACGCGAGAGCTAACGGGCAGGCGGAGTCAACCAACAAGGTAATTATTCAAAATTTTAAGAAGAAGCTAGAAGATGCTAAGGGTAAGTGGATAAATAAACTACTGGGTGTTTTATGGGCGTATCGGACCATGGTAAAGTCGAGCACGGGTGAAACACCCTTATCACTCATATACCACTCAGGGGCTCTGATACCGATGGAAGTAGGGGAGCCGACCTTGAGGTTTTCCTGAGAAAACAAAGAAGCAAACAATGAAGCATTACTAATGAAGCCAGAGTTGGTTGAAGAACACCGGGATCTGGCATATGTGAGGATGGTAGCATAGAAGAAAAGAATGGAAAGATATTACAATCGCGGGGCAAACCTACTTTATTACAAAGTTGGAGATCTGGTTCTAAGGAAAGGTACTCAAAGCACTCAAAATTCAACGGCGGGAAGTTGGGACCAACATGAGAAGGAATCTACTAGATCTCAACTATAACCGATAAAGGCTCGTATAAACTGGAAAATCGGGATGGAGTCAAATTCCGAGCAACTGGAATGTGAATCACCTAAAAAGGTATTATTGTTGAAGATCCTTGTTGGTACTGAAAGTATGTGCTGCACTCCTTTTCCCTTTGTCTAGTTTTTGTCCCAGCCAAATTTTTCTGGCAAGGTATTTAACGAGGCAGCGACATAAAGCATACTATGAAGAAAGGATCATCGGCAAGGACAAGACCTTCGATATCAAGGCACTAAAAATTCTTCCACCGATGGGGCCGATGACCATGAGCTCGTGCGGAAAAGAGCTTATGGATGGTTAAATAATCTTTGGTTTGATGGCAAACCTCGCCTCCCAAAACTCAAATAGGTTGTTTAATCATTCACAAGTTGTCTCAACCGATGAAATAGCAAAGTACGAAATGAAGGGAAGAACCTTCAATGAATACAAGACTTCCGGCGTTCGAATCCTCATACTTAGTATTCGAACATTGGGGTGAATAATGCATTTTACGGCACCAGGAGTGCCACCAAAACTGGGGGCTATTAGAACCAGGATCAATGTCTTATCGGGACCGAGGTGTATATTGTTGATACCCAATTTTGCCCTCATATTTTTCAAATAAGTATATATATTTTCAAAAATATCATTTTGCTGGATCATCAACTAATGATATCCCGATCTCAGGACAATCTTTGAGAACACCTTAGCACCCTAACGCTGATCAAATAAATCATCAATACGTGATAGTGGGTACTTGTTCTTAACTGTAACCTTGTTCAGCTGCCTGTAGTCAATACCCATCCTCATAGAGCCGTCTTTCTTCTTTACAAATAGAACTGTAGCACCCCACTGTGAAACAGTCGGTCTGATGAAACCCTTATCAAGCAATCCTGAAAATGTTCCTTTAATTCTCTCAACTCCACTGGTGTCATGCGATATGAGGAATAGAGATGGGCTGAGTGTCCGATACCAAGTCAAAACCAAAATCAATATCCCTATTGGGCGACATACCCAGTAGGTCTGAGGGGAACACATCTGGAAAGTCTCACTATCAGAACTGACTCAACGGTAGAAGTATCAGCACTAACATCCCTGACAAAGGCTAAGTATGCCAAACACCCCTTCTTAACCATCCGTTGTGCCTTCAGATAAGATACTATCCTGCCGGGAATACATAACCCACTGAACCTCTCCACTCCAATCTCAGAAATCCCGTCATTTCCAACGTCACGATCTTAGCGTGATAATCCAGAATAGTGTTATATGGTGACAACTAGTCCATACCCAAAATCACATCAAAGTCCACCATACTAGTAACAGAAGGTCTACCCTAGTCTCATAACCCCCGATAGTAATCAAACACGACCAATAACATGATCTACCACAATAAAATTCCCAACAAGCGTAGACACATAAATTGAAGCACTCAAAGAATCAGGAGACATATCCAGATATGAAGCAAAATAGGATGACACATGCGAATAAGTGAAAACCGGATCAAATAAAACTGATGCATCTTTATAGCAAACCAGAACAATACCTATGATAACCGCATCAGATGACTCCACCTCGAGTCTAGCTGGGAATAAATAGCAACAGGGTTGAGCCCCACCAATCTGACATCCACCTCTCAAACGGCCTTGCTAGCCTCCTCCTCTGATAGCCTGACCACCACCTCAGGGTGCCATACCTCCTCCTCTAGCTGGCTAAGCGTGTGGTGTAGCAACCGGTGTCGTAACCATGGTACCAGTACCTTGCTCTGACATGCTACTATGTGATCTACAGCAAAACCTCGTGATATGCCTCGAATCTCCAAAAATATAACAAGTCTTCTGCTGATATGGTTGTTGACTCTAGAATTGACCCTGTCAACTTAAACAACTAGGCCGATAACTCTGAATCGGAGGTGCACTAACCGGAGCTGAAGGTGCATTGTACGCTATCTGCTTAGGATGAGACCCATAAGAACTGTGACTGCCTGAAGCATCGTGTGATACTTGAAGCACTAACTGAATTAGACTACTGGGATGGCCTCTACCAAATGAACCCCTGCCTCCAGACGAGGCACCACTGAAACTACCAAATGACGTGGCCTCTTCTTAGATGCTGCCTCCCTACCCTGACCACAAATTCTCTCAATCAGTCTAGCAATCTCCATAACCCACGTGAAAGAGATATCATCCTCAATCTCTCTAGCCATATGTAGCTTGATACCATAAGTAAGACCAACTATAAATCTCCTCACCCTCTCCCTCTCAATAGGTATCAAGACAACTGCATGGCAAGATAAATCCATGAATTTGGTCTCATAGTGGGTAACATTCATGCTACCCTGCTAGAGGCACTCAAACTGGTTGCGCTAGTCCTCTCTCAAAGTGAAAGGAATGAACTTATCCAAGGAAAGCTATGAGAACTGATCCCAAGTGAGTGGAGGTGAACCTGCTGGTCTACTTCAAACATAAATCACCTCTTGGCAGAACCGTGTATCTGAAATACTGCGAAGTCAACTCCATTGGACTCCACAATACCAATGTTGCGTAATACCTCATGGCAACGGTCCAAGAAATCCTAGGGTCCTTAGAAGGTGATCCACTAAAGCGAATAGGAAACAATTTGGTGAATTTGTCCAACCTCTTTCGCCCCTCGAACGACATAGTTAGTCCCTCCTCGGAGTGAGTAGCAATAATATGCTGAATTACCCCAACTGCTAGAATTGGCAGAGTCTCATATCCATGAGCCATCTGCTATAGAGTGTGACTAGTGGTAGTCTGGGCTCCTCCCCCGGCTTGAGAGACGGTTGGTGCCATTGGGAGCACACCGGCCTGGGCCACACTCTCCATAAGGCCCACCAGATAGACTAGAGCGTCTTGAAGTACTGGGGTGGCAATGAACCCCTCTAGGATCTAAGCTGGTCCAACTGGCACGGTTTGAATAGGGACCTCCTTATCCTAGTCAATCTAAGGCTCTGAAATAGGTGCTATTGCGCGTGCTCTAGGCTAAGCGCTGCCTCTGCCTCTGGCCCTACCTTGGCCCCAACTTTACCTCTGGTAGTGGAAGCAACCTGGGGCTCCGGCTCCTGATCAACGGTGAATGTTGCGCATGTCCACACCATCTATGAGAGAACAAGAATAGAATGATTCAAACTTCAACGATATTTATGTAGGTGTACTTTTGAAGATAGAAGGAATAAATAAAAGTCCTTTTCTTATCTTATGTTTTTGCACAATATTTAGGCAAAGGTTCTTTTATTTATTAAAGTGCCAAACTTAGTAAAAACATATTGGCATAATTACAAAGGATAAAAGAAAGAAATTATACATTATTCTTTGTTGCCAGAACCCGAAGGGAGGGAAGGGTCCTCATTCTCCCTGGTGGAAGAAGGTTGTTCCCCTGCCGGTTCGGGACCTTCATCCTCTTCGGTCTCCCCTTCGGTTCCCGAATAATCAGAATTGGTATTTGAGGAGTCCGTTGTAGTGGGCCGAGCATCAAGATTCTCACGAGCCATTAACTCCAGTTCCCGAGCTTTAGCAATGCAATCGTCAATGTTGGCAATGTCTACTTTGGCCTCCTCCAAAGTCTTCCTTTTCATATGATACATAGAATAGGTCTTCTAGAAGATGAGGGATCTTCTTGATCCTGGAGTTTTGCTCTGAGCTTGTCAATTTTGGCCTGGAGCTCTTCTTTTTCCGCCTTCATTGCGCTGAGTCGGAAATCAAGCTCAGCATTGGTAGTTGAGTGAAGCTGATTTTTCTCCATAACCCTTTTGAGCCTCTCTTCAATTTTAGCCCTCCTCTCCTTGGCAGCATTGACCTCCTCGGTTTTGGAGCATAAGTTGGCCTTCAAGCTATTAACTTGTTCCTCGAAAGCATATTCGCGCTCGGTAGTGGCGGTTACAGCATCCTAAAATTTGACCCACTTAGCCTTAGCCTCTCTGAGATCTTTATGTAATTGAGCAACTTCTTGGTTGTGGGCCATTTTATCTTGCTTAGTTTTTTGTAACTAAGCTTCAAGCTCACTCATTTGTGCAACATTTTCTTCCAGCACTGGGAGGCGCTCGGTGAGCTAATTTATTTCAGCCAAAAAATGACCCCGCTCGGAAGCAAGTTCTTATTTATCAAGGATCCACCTTTGCAGGCCCTCAAAAGTAAAAAAGATGGCCTAAAAAGGTTAAAATCAAGGTTATTATCGCAAAGTATAAACTAAAAAAAGATAAGAGGAATTTAGGATGATACCAGCACCGAACAGTGTATGTTGTTGTTTATCAAGCACTCCCTAGAAAGGGAGCCCATATTTTTCCAATCATTCACTGAAGCAGTGGCTTCATATAATTGGTAAGCTCCACCAGCTTGGAGAGAACATGGCACTCTTTTGAAATCAAAAGAGTGGCGCTTCGCCTTCCTAGATTGACCTAGAAGGGTGCCCCATTCAGATGGTTGGATGAGTGTGAGTTGAGCTTTCAGAAGCTCAAGACTACTTTGACTACGGCGCCAGTGTTGGTGTTGCCCACAGGTTCAGGATCAAATATAGTGTATTATGATGTACCTTGTATTGGACTCGGTGCAGTATTAATGTAGGATGGCAGGGTGATTGCATACGTGTCATGGCATTTGAAGGTTTATGAAAAGAATTACCCTGTTCATGACTTAGAGTTGGCAGTCATTGTTCATGCGCTGAAGATTTGGAGGCATTATCTTTGCGGTGTGTCATGTGAGGTATTCACTGATCATCAGAGTCTACAGTATTTGTTCAAGCAAAAGGCTCTTAACTTGCGGCAGAGGAGGTGGTTGAGGCTGTTGAAAGACTATGATATCACCATTTTATATCATCTTGAGAAGGCCAATATGGCGGTTGATGCCTTGAGTAGAAAGGTTGTGAGTATAGGTAGCCTTGCGTATATCCCA
Organism: Nicotiana tabacum; assembly: GCF_000715075.1. Lineage (NCBI taxonomy): Eukaryota > Viridiplantae > Streptophyta > Magnoliopsida > Solanales > Solanaceae > Nicotiana > Nicotiana tabacum. Next base: position 38,803,462 of record NC_134093.1, on the reverse strand, counting down.
GTTGGTGAGAGGCCACTTGCATCGGATGTTTAGGCTTTGGCCAATAGGTTCGTGAGGTTAGATATTTCGGTTCCCTGTCGTGTTCTAGCTTGCATAGTCTCTCATTCTTCCTTGTATGAGCACATCAAAGAGCATCACATGATGGCCCAATTTGCTTATCCTTAAGGACATGGTGCGACACTGTGGTACCAAGCAGGTTACTGTTGGAGATAATGGGATTTTGCGGATGCAGGGTCGTATTTGTGTGCCCAATGTGGATGGGTTTCGTGAGTTGATTCTTGAGGAGGCCCACAGTTCTCGGTATTTTATTCACCCGGGTGCCACCAAGATGTATCAGGACTTGCAGCAACATTATTGGTGGAGGAGGATGAAGAAGGATATAGTTGCATATGTAGCTCGGTGTCTGAATTGTCAGCAAGTAAAGTACGAGCATCAGAGGCCTGCTAGTTTGCTTTAGAGGCCAGAGATTCCTAAGTGGAAGTGAGAGCGTATTACTATGGATTTTGTTGTTTGACTCCCATAGACTTAGAAGAAAATTGATGCCATATGGGTCGTTGTGGACAAGTTGACCAAGTCGGCACATTTATTCCCAGTGGCAGATACCTATTCTTCAAAGTGGTTAGCTGATATCTACATCCGCGAGATCGTCCATCTTCACAGTGTGCCCATGTCTATCTTTTTTGATCTAGGTGTGTAGTTCACCTCGCACTTCTGGAGGGCCGTACATCAAGAGTTAGGGATGCGGGTTGATTTGAGTATATCATTTCACCCCCCGATGGACGGACAGTCCGAGCACACTATTCAAATATTGGAGGATATGTTTCTCGCTTGTGTTATGGATTTCAAGGGTTCTTGGGATCATTTTTTGCCACTTGCAGAGTTTGCCTACAATAATAGCTACCAGTCGAGCATTCAAATGGATCCCTATGAGGCATTATAATAGGGTAGGTATTGTTTTCTAGTTGGATGGTTCGAGCCGGGAGAGGCTTGGTTGTTGGGTACCGATTTGGTTTAAGATGCCTTAGAAATGGTCAAGATTATTCAGGATCGACTTTGCAATGCTCAGTCTAGGTAGAAGAGTTATGCCAACCGTAGAGTTTATGATGTTGCATTCATGGTTGGAGAGAGGGTATTGCTCCGGGTTTCACCCATAAAGGGTAAGATGAGGTTCGGAAAGAAGGGCAAGTTGAGCCCTAGGTATATCGGACCCTTTGAGATTCTTGAGAGAGTGGGTGAGGTGGCCTACAGGCTCGTATTGCCACCTAGTTTATCTCGGAAATATCATAGTGATCCGTCCCATGTGTTAGATTCTAGCTTAGTCCAATTGGACAAGGATTTGACTTATGAGGAGGAGCTGGTGGCTATTCTAACCCGGCAGGTCCGGCAGTTCAGGTCTAAGAGTTATCATTCAGTTCGAGTGCAGTGGAGAGATCAGCCGATCGAGGCAGCCACGTGGGAATCCGAGTCGGAAATGCGTGATAGATATCCACACCTTTTCACCAGTCCAGGTACCTTTCTATCTCCGTTCGAGGACGAACGTTTATTTTAGATGTGGAGAATGTGATGACCTGATATATCAATTTTAGTTTTAGACTTTATTTCTATGATCTGAGACCTTGAATAGCTCGGTTTGGCCTTCCTCGATTTGTGTACATAGTCCGTGTCCTTTTCCAGAAAACTTTTATGTGAAAAATTGATCAAATGTGAAATTTTTCTTCAAAACTCACTTGAGTTGACTACGGTTAACATTTTGTGTAAACGGGCCCTGATCAGTATTTTGATGGTCCTGGTGGGTCCGTATCGTGATATGGGACTCGAGCGTATTTCCATAATCGAATTCGGAAGTTTCTAACTTGATTTAAAGTAATTTGGTAAAAACTAGTAATTTGAAGGCTAATAGAATTTCTAAGATTGACCGTAGGTTGACTTTATTGCTATTAGGGTCAAATTTCTGTTTCCGAACTTGGTATAGGTTCATTTCAGTATTTATAACTTGTCTGCAAAATTTGGTATAAAACGGAGTTGATTTGACGTGATTCGGACGTCCGGTTGTAAAGTTGCATATTCTTGAGTTTCTTTGAAAATAACATTCATTTTGATGTCTGATTCATAGTTTTAGGTGTTATTTTGGTGTTTGATCGTGCGAGCGAGTTCGTATGATGTTATTACACTTGTGTGGATGTTTGGTTTGGAGATCCAAGGGATCGGGTGAGTTTTGGACGCGTAGCGGAGAGTTTGAGAGAGTTAGGAGTCTGTTGGTTTTTTTGCACAAGTCTCAGTTCTTGCATTTGCGAGCTTAGGATCGCATTTGTGATAATAGGAGGAACTCTGTCAGGTGCGCATTTGCGAACAATTTCTTCGCATTTGCGAGAGGGTGTTGGGGTGGGCATTTGCGGTTGTCCCATGGTCGCATTTACGAACAAAACCATCGCATTTGCGATAGCAGCATAGATGGGATCTCTTCGCATTTGCGAAGGATTTCTCACATTTGCGGGGTTCACATTTGCGAACCCTGGGTTGCATTTGCGACATCTGCGCCTGGACAAATAGCTGAGAAAATGGGATTTAGATCATTTCTTACAAACTCTCAACCCTAAACACCCTAAAGGCGATTTTCTAAGAGGATTTTCTTCCCAAAAACTTTGGTAAGCAACTTTAATCTATTTCTTTTCAATTACCCATTACTTTCCAAGTGTTTTCAACATTAAATCTAGGATTTTTATGGTAGAAATTAGGGATTTGGGTAGAATTGGGGGGTTTTGGGGGGTTTTGGAAAATTGAGATTTAGACCTCAAATTGAGGTCGGATTTCAAAAATAATCACATAATCGGGCTCGGGGGTGAATGGGTAATTGGGTTTTGGTCTGAATTTCGGGTTTTAACCAAGCGAGCCCAAGGTTGACTTTTTGGGAAAAGTGTAAAGATCTTAACTTTATATAGTGTAATTGATTTCCCTAGCATTGCTTATTGATATTAAGTTGATTTTGGTTAGATTCGATTGGTTTGGAGGTGAATTTTAGAGGAAATGCCTTGGTTGAGCTTTGATTTGATTGCGGAGCGAGGTAAGTGTTGGGTCTAACCTTGATTTGAGGGAATTAGGAACCCTCGAACTATATGTAATGTGAATTATGTGTGTAACAGCGTATAGCAAGGTGACGAGTGTATATATGCCGTCAAAATAGTTGTTTCCATGCTTTCTCGTATTTCATTAATTATCTTATTATGTGTCTTAACTATTACATGCTTTAGTTGCTATCTATGTCGTAACTTGTTACTTCTCATTAATTACTCTTGTATTGAAATGTTCGTTTCTTCCATGGTTCCATGATTAATTGATACTTGCCTTAATTGTCTTACTTGTACACTTTAACTGTCATATATTTGGCTTGGCTTGTTGCTTTGTATTAATTGTAGCATTACTTGATTTGGTACGGGGTTCCTTATTGCTTTTCTTTCTTATTCTTTAATCTTAGAAATTCTTGTGAATTGAGTTGTTGAATTAATTTCAATTATTGATTTTGTTTATAGATCGGGTTGCACGCCGCAACGGGTGGAATAAGGGAGGATTGATATTGACATGGTGGGATCGGGTTGCACGCCACAACGGATTTTATATGTGATTTTGATACGGTGAAATAAGGGAGGATTATGATATTGATTCTGATTATATGGTGGGATCGGGTTGCATGACACAACGGATTTTACATGTTATTCTTGATATTAATATGGTGAAATAAGGGAGGAATGTGTTTGTACGGTGGGATCGGGTTGCGTGTCGCAATGGATTGTGTGTTATGTATTCATTTTTGCATTGTGTTAGCTTTCAGTGTTTTCAAACAAGATTCTGAGGACTGATGTTTCTGGTTTTACTGATTTCGAGGATTGAGTTTATTTTCATAAGTTAACTACCTTACTTTTCATGTGTTCCTTTCCTATTATTATTTTCATTATGCTGCGTACATGATATTGTAAGTGACCTTTCTTAGCCTCGTCATTATTTCGTCGAGGTTAGGCTCGGCACTTACAGAGTACATGGGGTGGGTTGTACTCATACTGCACTCTGCACTTCTTGTGCAGAATTTGGGATCGGTTGTACTCATACTGCACTTTGCACTTCTTGTGCAAATTTTGGAGTCGGTCCTAGCGGCGGTCTGTAGATTACTCGGATTGATTGTCTGACGGAGACTTGTGGTACAGTTGTATGGCGTTCACAGCCCTGAAGTCCCCTTGTACCTTATTCTAGTTGTTTATTTCATTTCAAACAGTCATGTTTTTATTCAGATCATTATTTGTATTACTCTAGTCGCTCGTGTATTTGTGACACCAGTTATGATATAGTATCTAGATATCACTGTTGTCATGATTTTCTTACTCTATTTCAGTTTATTCAGTTGCTTGGTTATTATTTCATTTGAATTGTTAAAAATGGCCAAAAACTATTCTAACATTGACTTGCCTAGCAAGTGAAAGATTAGGCGCCATCACGGTCCTGAGAGTGGGAATTCCAGGTCGTGACAAGTTGGTATCAGAGCACTAGGTTGCCTAGGTCTCACAAGTCACGAGCAAGCTTAGTAGAGTCTGAAGGATCGGTACGGAGACATCTGTACTTATCTTCCAGAGGCTATGGAGTTTAGGAAAAATTCCACTTCTTTCTTTCTATATTGTGCGATTTTATTCTATCATTGATGATTGAACCATTCTATTCATGTTCTCTCGTAGATGGCAAGAACACACACTGCATCTTCAACCGGACAGGAGACGAAGCCCCCTTGTGGCAGCTACTACCAAGGGCAAAGGCCGAGACCAAGCCAGAGGCAGAGCTCGAGCAGCAGCACCCGCAGTGGAGCCTCAGATTGATCACGAGGAGGAGTTTATAGCTCAGACTGTACACATCAAAGTAGCTCAGGTCTCAGAATGGTTAATAGCCACTCCAGTGCTTCAAGACGCTCTAGTCTGTTTGGTGGGCCTTATGGAGAGTTTGGCCTAGACCGATACATTCCCAGTGGCAACACTTGTCTTTCGGGTTGGCAGTGAAGAACAGACTCCCGCTACTCACACCCCAATATCAGACTCCGACAGCCCCGTCAGTTGGGGTGGTTTAGCCGGTTATTACGGCGCAGGTCGGTGATAGGCCCGCTATGTCTTCTGAGGCTTTGTTGAGGTTGGATAAGTTTACCAAGCTCTTTCCTATTCATTTCAGTGGTGCACTTTCTGAGGACCCACAGGATTATCTACACCGCTGCCACGAGATGTTGTGGACATAGGTATAGTTGAAACCAATGGGGTCGACTTTACAATTTTTCAGATGACTAGTTCCACCAAGAGATGGTGGAGAGATTATATGTTGACTAGACCAGCTAGGTCACCTGCACTTACCTGGGATCAGTTTTCACAGCTATTTCTAGAGAAGTTCATCCCTGTCACTCTGGGAGAGGATTACCGCAGGCATTTTGAGCGTCTTCAGCAGGGTAGTATGACTGTTACCCAGTACGAGACTCAATTTGTGGACCTAGTTCTCCATGCCATTATATTGCTTCCTACTGAAAGGGGGAGAGTGAGGAGATTCATTGATGGGTTCACTTTCACTATCAGGCTAAAAATGGCCAAGGAGACTAGAGATGATATTACTTTTCAGAGGGCCGTAGATATTGCTAGACGGTTCGAGATGGTCCGTGCTCAGGAGAGGGGGCTAGTTTCTGATAAGAGGCCTCATCATTCGGGTAGTTTCAGTGGTGCCTCATCTTGAGGCAGGGGCCCTTTTGGTAGGGGCCATCCTCCCACGCCATTTCAGCCAGTGCTTCAGGCATCTCACAGTGCTTCAGGGAGTCGTGGTCCTTATGTACCTCATTCAGGGCAGCCAACCTATAGTGCACCATCAGCTCCTATTAGTGCGCCTCCGATTCAGAGCTATCACCATGGTTGACCGGCCCGTTCGGGACAGCTTCAGCAGCCACAGCAGTGGAATGGGTGTTTTGAGTGTGGAGGTACTGGTCACATCAAGAGGTTCTGTCCGAGATTGTTGGGCGACATTCCAGGACATGGTTCTTATTCCATGGTCCCGCCACCAGTTGCTCCATCGCCCGCTCAGCCAGCTAGAGGCAAGGGTGAGGCAGCCAGAGGTAGAGGTCAGGCCGTAGAGGTGGAGGTCAGGTCGTTAGTGGTAGAGGCCAGCCAACTAGAGGTCGTCCCAGAGACGTAGGTCAGAGTGGTGGGGCACATCCCTAATTTTATGCTTTCCCAGCTAGGCCTGAGGCCGATTCATCTGACGTCGTTATCGCAGGTATTGTTCCCAAAATGCCATAGAGATGCTTCACTGTTATTTGATCCAGACTCTACTTATTCCTACGTGTCATACTATTTTGCTTCTTAGCTTGTTGTGCCTCGTGATTCTTTGAGTGCTCATGTGTATGTGTCTATGCCTGTGAGAGATTTTATTATTGTAGATCGTGTCTATTGCTCGTGTGTGATTACTATTGGGCGTATTGAGACTAGTGTAGATCTCCTGCTTCTTGATATGATAGATTTTGATGTTATCTTGGGTATGGATTGGTTGTCACCTTATCATGCTATATTGGATTGTCAAGCCAAGAAGGTGACCTTAGCCATGCCGGGGTTGCCTTGATTAGTGGAGGGGGACTCCTCGCCATTCTACAAGAAGGGTTATTCCTTATGTGAAAGCTCTATGTATGGTCGAGAAGGGATGTCTAGCCTATTTGGACTATGTTCGTGATTCGAGTTTGGAGGTTCCTTCCATGGATTCAGTACCTGTTATGCGTAAGTTTCCAATGGTGTTTCCTGAAGATCTGTCGGGGATGCTACCCGAAATAGATATTAATTTCTGTATTGATTTGGCTCTGGGCACTCAGCCTATTTCTATTCCACCGGCCGAAGTTGAAGGAATTGAAGGAGCAGTTGCAAGATTTGCTTGATAAGGGATTCATTAGACCTAGTGTCTCACCCTGGGGTGCGCTCATATTGTTCGTGAAGAAGAATGATAGGTCGATAAGGATGTGTATATCAGCATTTGAACAAGGTCACTAACAAGAACAAGTATCCGTTGCCGAGGATCGATGACCTATTTGATCAGTTCCAAGGTTCTAATGTGTTTTCGAAGATTGATTTGAGGTCTGGCTACCATCAGTTGAATATTAGAGCATCATATGTCTTTAATACATCGTTTCAGATTTGGTATGGTCATTATGAGTTCTTAGTGATGCCATTTGGGTTGACAAATGCCCAAGTAGCATTTATGGATTTGATAAACCGGGTATTCAAGCCCAATTAGGATTATTTTATGATTGTATTCATTGCAAATATCTTTATCTACTCCCGCAGTCAAGAGGAGTATGAGCAACCTCTTCGGATTGTACTTAAGACTCTGAGGGATATTCAGTTATATGCCAAGTTTTCAAAGTGTGAGTTTTGGCTAGACTCGGTCACCTTTTGGGGCATGTTGTATCGGCAAAGGGCATAAAGGTGGATCCTAAGAAGATTGAGGCAGTTCAGAACTAGCCTAGACCTACTTCATCTACAGAGATCCAGAGTTTCTTGGGTTTGGCGTGTTATTATCGCCGGTTCGTAGAGGGATTTTCAACCATAGAAGCCCCATTGACTAGATTAACCCAGTGGGTGACCCATTCAGATGGTCAGATGAGTGTGAGTTGAGCTTTCAGAAGCTCAAGACTGCTTTGACTATGGCACCAATGTTGGTGTTGCCCACAGGTTCAGGATCCTACACGGTGTATTATGATGCACCTCGTATTCGGCTCGGTTCAGTGTTGATGTAGGATGGTAGGGTAATTGCATAGGCGTCGCGGCAGTTGAAGGTTCATGAGAAGAATTACCATGTTCATGACTTAGAGTTGGTTGCCATTGTTCATGCGTTGAAGATTTGGAGGCACTATCTTTACGGCGTGTCGTGTGAGGTATTCACGGATCATCAGAGTCTACAGCATTTGTTCAAGCAAAAGGATCTTAACTTGAGGTAGAGGAGGTGGTTAGAGTTGTTGAAAGACTATAATATCACCATTCTATATCATCATGGGAAGGCCAATATGGTGGCCGATGCCTTGAGTAGAAAGGTTGTGAGTATGGGTAGCCTTGCGTATATCCCAGCTGGTGAGCGGTCGATTGCATCGGATGTTCAGCCTTTGGCCAATCAGTTTGTGAGGTTAGATATTTCAGAGCCTAATCGTATTCTAGCTTGCACAGTCTCTCGGTCTTCCTCGTATGGGTACATCAGAGAGCGTCAGTATGATGACCCCCATTTTCTTGTCTTTAAGGACACAGTGTGGCACAGTGGTGCCAAGTAGGTTATTGTTGGAGATGATCGGATTTTGCGGATGTAGGGTCGTATTTGTGTGCCCAATGTGGATGGGCTTCGTAAGTTGATTCTTTAGGAGGCCCACAGTTCCCGGTATTCTATTCACCTGGGTGCCTCCAAGATGTATCAGGACTTGCGGCAAACTTTATTGGTGGAGGAGGATGAAGAAGGATATAGTTGCATATGTAGCTTGGTGGCTGAATTTCCGGCAAGTAAAGTACGAGCATCAGAGGCATACTATTTTGCCTCAGAGGCTAGAGACTCCTAAGTGGAAGTGGGAGCGTATTACTATGGATTTTGTTGTTGGATTACCACAGACTTAGAAGAAGTTCGACGCGATATGGGTCATTGTGGACAGGTTGACCAAGTCGGCACATTTCATCCCAGTGGCAGATACCTATTTTTCAGAGCGGTTAGCTGAGATCTACATCTGTGAGATTGTCCATCTTCACGGTGTGCCCGTGTCTATCATTTCTTATTGAGGTACGCAGTTCACCTCGCACTTCTTGAGGGTCGTACAGTGTGAGTTAGGGATGCAGGTTGAGTTGAGTACAACATTTCACCCCTAGACAGACGGACAGTCCGAGTGCACTATTCAGATATTGGAGGATATACTTCGCGCTTGTGTTATGGATTTCAAGGGTTTTTGGGATCCATTCTTGCCGCTAGCGGAATTTTCCTACAACAACAGCTATCAGTCGAGTATTCATATGGATCCTATGAGGCATTATACGGGAGGCGGTGTCGTTCGCCAGTTGGATGGTTCGAGCCAAGAGAAACTCGGTTGTTGGGTACCGATTTGGTTTAGGATGTCTTGGAAAAGGTCAAGATTATTCAGGATCGACATTGCACCGCTCAGTCTAGGCAGAAGAGTTATGCCGACCCCAGAGTTTGTTATGTTGCATTCATGGTTGGAGAGAGGGTATTGCTCCGGGTTTCACCCATGAAGGGTGTGATGAGGTTCAAAAAGAAGGGCTAGTTGAGCCCTAGGTATATCAGACCCTTTGAGATTTTTGAGAGATTGGGTAAGGTGGCCTACAGGCTCGCATTGCCACCTAGTTTACCAGCAGTCCATCTTGTGTTCCATGTGTCCATGCTCCGGAAGTATCATGGTAATCCGTCACATGTGTTAGATTTCAGCTCAGTCCAATTGGACAAGGATTTGACTTATGAGGAGGAGCCGGTGGCTATTCTAGCCCAGCAGGTCCGGTTGTTGAGGTCTAAGAGTTATCATGCAGTTTGAGTGCAGTGGAGACATCAGCCGATCGAGGCAGCCGCTTGGGAGTCCGAGTCGGATATGTGGAGTAGATATCCACACCTTTTCACCAGTCCAGGTACCTGTCACGACCCAAACCGCAGGGCCGCGATGGGCTCTCGGTGCCTTACACAACCGAGTACCAACGTAACATATCTTTCTTATCATACCATCATATGTAAGTGGGCCAGAAGGGCCGTCATGAGATAACGGAAATACAACATAAGGGAATATTAGACATAGGACGACTCAACATGTTATAGAAACTTATACATGTGACATACGGGCCTATAAGACCGACATGATCATTTGTATACTCAAAACATAGGCCGATAAGGCCATACAAGTATCTATATACATGGCATCTGTCTACAAGCCTCAAAAAGTACATAAATGTCTTAAATGTCGGGACAGGGCCCCCCCATACCAATCAATACATGTCCAAATCATACTGATCAAATAGGCAACTCCAGAACAAGTGGATTGCACAAACACCTTACGCTAAGCTGATAGCCTACTAAGAGAACTCTCAACCTGTCTATCGGGACATGTGGGCATGAAACGCAGCGTCCCCAGGCAAAAGGGACGTCAGTACAAATAAAGTATCGAGTATGTAAGGCATAAAAGTAGTATATAAAAGACATGAAAGAAACATGGAGTAAAGAACTCAGCCTGTAATTCTGAATAGCTCTGTGAATCATGAAAAATTTATAATGTCATGCATGTGCGTATAAATGTCACACCATGCATGGGTATATGCGTACATAACATCATCAAGCCTCTGAGGGCATCCCATCATATCATCTCAGCCATTATGGGCGAAATCATCAACGTATACTAGTTGATCAGGTGGTGGTGAGTATATAACGCCATAACCTTTCCCCATACCCCATATACATATAATATACGTGTATATAATTCTATATGGTCATGGGTCATTGTACATGTATCAATGAATGCAATGCATGAGAATTAAGTCAATAAGATCTCTCGGAATGTCATAAAATCATTATGCCTTTGAAGAATATCATGAAATAAACTTTATCAACTTACGTATTTTTTGAGACCCTTGAACAGACGATAGTATAATAGGACACATGGAGAATCAAGAACATAGGAACCCTAGTACTTTTAAGAATAGAATCATTTATCAAAGTTGTGTGCTTGCTCGTTTCATTGTATCATATGGATCATGCCAAAAGAAAAGAAGGGATAGCCTTAACATACCTCAAGTTGTCAATGCAACTCAACAACAAGCTTATGAGAACTAAGGCGCCAACCCTATAATAAAGAAATACATGTACAACTTAGATGGCGCTAGTATATCACGTATCTCAAACGGTAACTCGATTCAAAAATAAAACGGACAGCATTTCCCATGCTTTTACTGCTCCCTCAAGCCTACTATAGGCGAGATACAAACACAATGCAATCAGCAACTCAAAAATAATCCAACTATAATTCAGGACCTTTAATACAAAAAACCCCAATTATACCATAACACACTCAATCCACAAGTTATCAATTAGCCTGAAATTGTAACGACGAGCGACCGGCCTACTACCCTACCACATGTGGTGTTTCTCCATTCCCTTCATCCTTCCAAACTCCATAAATCATCAACACAATAGGCCAACACGAGTGGACTATGCAATAGTCCACTAAAAGTGAAATAAATCGAACTCACGGCTTCCGATCACCGTCCCGTGAGGTATAACTATTAGAAAACAAATTTATCAACATTCCTTGATATTTAAAAGCTTAAATACAGAAATTAGACATTTTATTAACTATAAATACCTTCCAAAACTCAATCTATAAAGATAACGAGAGGCGATATAGCGATAATTACGTCGTAAGGATCATTCTAATGTTATCGCTTCTTGATTTCGTACCCGGGATGTTAATCTTCTTTGAAACCCTTGAACAGACAATAGTGTAATAGGACACATGGAGAATCAATAACATAGGAACCCTAGTACTTTTAAGAATAGAATCATTTATGAAAGTTGTGTGCTTGCTCGTTTCATTGTATCATATGGATCATGCCAAATGAAAAGAAGGGATAGCCTTAACATACCTCAAGTTGTCAATGCAACTCAACAACAATCTTATGAGAACTAGGGCGCCAACCCTATAACAAAGAAATACATGTACGACTTAGATGGCGCTAGTATATCACATATCTCAAACGATAACTTGATTCAAAAATAAAACGGACAGCATTTCCCATGATTTTAATAGTCCCTCAAGCCTACTATAGGCGAGATACAAACACAATTTAATCAGCAACTCAAAAATAATCCAACTACAATTCGGGACCTTTAATACAAAAAAAACCAATTATACCATAACACACCCAATCCACGAGTTATCAATTAGCCTGAAATTGCAACGACGAGCGATCGGCCTACTACCCTACCACATGTGGAGTTTCTCCATTCCCTTCATCCTTCCAAACTCCATAAATCATCAGCACAATAGGCCAACATGAGTGGACTACGCAATAGTCCACTAAAAGTGAAATAAATCGAACTCACGGCTTTCAATCACCGTCCCGTGAGTTATAACTATTAAGAAATGAATTTATCAACGTTCCTTGATATTTAAAAGCTTAAATACAGAAATTAAATATTTTATTAACTATAAAGTACTTTCCAAAACTCAATCTATAAAGATAACGAGAGGCGATATAGCGATAATTACGTCGTAAGGATCGTTCTAATGTTATCGCGTCTTGATTTCGTATCCGAGATGTTAATCTTCTTTGAAACCCTTGAACAGACGATAGTATAATAGGACACATGGAGAATCAATAACATAGGAACCCTAGTACTTTTAAGAATAGAATCATTTATGAAAGTTGTGTGCTTGCTCGTTTTGTTGTATCATATGGATCATGCCAAAAAACCTTAACATACCTCAAGTTGTCAATGAAACTCAACAACAAGCTTATGAGAACTAGGGCGCCAACCCTATAACAAAGAAATATATGTACAACTTAGATGGCGCTAGTATATCACGTATCTCAAATGGTAACTCGATTGAAAAATAAAACGGATAGCATTTCCCATGATTTTACTGCTCCCTCAAGCCTACTATAGGCGAGATACAAACACAATTTAATCAGCAACTCAAAAATAATCCAACTACAATTCGGGACCTTTAATACAAAAAACCCCAATTATACCATAACACACCCAATCCACAAGTTATCAATTAGCCTGAAATTGCAACGACGAGTGATCGGCCTATTACCCTATCACATGTGGCGTTTCTCTATTCCCTTCATCCTTCCAAACTCCATAAATCATCAGCACAATAGGCCAACATGAGTGGACTACGCAACAGTCCACTAAAAGTGAAATAAATCGAACTCACGGCTTCCGATCACCATCCCGTGAGTTATAACTCTTAGGAAACGAATTTATCAGCGTTCCTTGATATTTAAAAGATTAAATACAGAAATTAGACATTTTATTAACTATAAAGTACCTTCCAAAACTCAATCTATAAAGATAACGAGAGGCGATATAGCGATAATTACGTCGTAAGGATCGTTCTAATGTTATCGCTTCTTGATTTCGTACCCGGGATGTTAATATTTTTTGAAACCCTAGAAGAGAGTTTAAGGATATGTTTATGGGTGTTCTATGGTCGTGTTATATGAAAAAATGAAGATAAAGATGACCTAATACCTATATATATCAACTTTGAAAAGTCAAAAGGTGCTAGCTTGGCACCCTAGCATTGGCCCATCTTCAATTTGTTTAGCTTCCAAGCGTTTCAACCCTCTTGGTACTTCTTGTCTATGATCTTAAAAAAATTTAACTTCCAAGGTAACATGATTAATTTTCCATATGTAATTTTAAAAATGATCTCATTTCTGAGCTTATATCAATTGTCTTACAACGTACTCATATGTACGAAAACATGGTGTGTAACATCATTCCCTCTTGGGAACATTCGTCCTCGAATGTTGACTGATGTGCTTATCAGTCTCATAACCTATTGCTCTTGCGAATACTTTAATATTGTCCTTGCTATCTAGGCAATTGTTCTGTGAATAATTTCAAAGACTAGGGCATTCCCCCCTTTAGGCCTCTTTCTCACACCACCACTTATGATCGGAATTCTTCCAATCTCTTAACTGTTGCTACCTTCTGTCATGCAGCCTGTACGACTTTGTCCTTGTATGTACGCCTATGCGACTCTTCTCTCCTTTTTGGTCCAGCTTTTAGCCAATCTCTAGGCCTCACTTTGTGAACATATACAGAACTATGACAAGCTGCCCCTCTCGGAATCTATAGGTGTATTAAAGTTCTTCGCTCGGTACTTTGTCGAACTTACGACTATTGATATATCTTGTTTTATATCTTCGGTTATCTATGCTTATGGCTTTACTAAAACTATGTAGGTCATACTATACCATAACTTTTAGTTCGGTTTATTATTACCGAGGTCTGCTACCCAACTCTAGGTTAGTCTCTCGCTGCTTATCTATATGTATAAATCTAAGTCCTTTAGTGCTTCCTCATTACTTTTCATCTTAAGAATGATGGCCAAATCTCATCTCATACTTTGTACTTTTATCCATCTATTGGTGATTCACCTCAACATTGATCTATAGACTATCACTTATAACTTGAAATCTCTAACGTAATACATTATCACTAGGGCTCACGTTGCATCGGGGAACATTTGAAGTGATTTTCCTGATCCACATAGGGAAAATAATATACTTCAATAACCATATTTCATGGCATCCCAACGTGATTCATCTTATGGGGATATTCTAATCACGTGCAATTCATGAAATCCCTTTTCTTTAATGATTACTCAACCAAAGGCCTAGACGTCATCCTCTTATCAATCACAATTACACCCTTATTTTACTACCAGGGCAAAATTTCATCTCTTCTAAATGCACCTAGTCTTAGACTCCTCCGAGTTAATTCAAGCTATACTGAGCTTTCTTTAACTTACAAAAACCATCAGCTCTCTTGTTTTGATGGGATTAATCCTGAGGCCTTACCTATTCTTGTCACCTTCTCACTCATCTTTACTTATCCTTACTCCTATCTACCTAAACCCTTTGTCGTTCTACGATACTTTAGCTTGTGACCTACACATATCTATTCATACTACTCGTAGTCTTCCTTGAAATTGCTAGCACCACAGATTTCCTTTCGTGCCTTCTCGGTTGTCTTTAAACATAAGCAATTAGTTTTCATGGTCGTTCTGCCACTTGTTGCATGAATACATGGCTTATCTCATTACCCACAAATACTGGAATTTCCTGTAACTCGTATGATCTCAAATATCAGCTTTTGATTTTTTTTTTTCTTCTCGTTCATTAGACGCGATAGGTGCCACTTTCTTATGGAGTGCATACAATGTTGTAGTGAGACTGTTGTTACAAGACCATTTTTTTCTTTATGTCACTATGCTTAAGTTGAAGCCTTCTTCCTTATTTCCTCACCTAGTCTTTCTTTGTAGACTTAGGGGGATCCTTTGACTCTTGTAAAGCTGCAAGCTTATTACATCGTATACCCAAAAGAATTTTTGATGTTCTTACTTACCTATAATTATCCTTAGTTACTTACCTCCATGCCCTTGTGTCGTAGGGCTTCTTCTTAAATGAAATTTTTGACTATCTTCCCAGTGGCACTATTTTTTATTTCCGTAACACTTATACATACCTTTAATTACCCCAACTCCTATTTGAATATTTCTCAAGAGTTACAACATCATATATGCGAGACTGGATTCACTATGTTGAGGTTTACTACGTTTATCTTGCACAATCTGCTGATTTGTCTTTATCCTCTTGTCTAGCCATGACTAGGCTCTTCCTGAATCAATTACTAACTACTCGTTAGTCCATTCTCATATCTATACTCTGTGTAATCTCTTTTGGGTTATATCCTTTGTCTTAACTTACCCCGCACACTGGCTCCTTATGTATCAAGTATTCATTTACACTTATTTATCATTAACATCTAGTGATGGAACCCTTACTACCTATCCTCGTCATGCTTACATAATGTTCTGGAGTCGTATGATATCTATAGGATCTGAATAAATGTAATCTCATTCCTTTAGCCTTTCTACCACATTTTTCCTTAACTATTCCATAGTTACCTGCACTACATAACTCCGACTTAATACCATATCACACCATCTTCCCCCTTTAGGGGAGTACTAACATTTAATGCTATGAAAATTTACCTATAAATGTTTTACCTCTTCATCTTTGGCGTCTTTTCACATTTCCACGGACTTTTACTTGCCTTGCGGTAACCTTTCTGTACCATGGATAACTGAATTTCTTACGCGCGAAGGTGACATCTAGTGTAACTGACACACTTAGTCCCTTAAGATTAACTCTGTTCATAGTTCTTGTTTTAGGGAAGCGTCTTCCTAAATGACCTTTAAAGGTTATTCTTTTGTTGTCCATTCTATTATGCCGGAACGCGATCTCTAAAATTCTCACGATGTCGACTATTATCAAATCCTTCAGTCCCGTATTCATGTTTAGTTTATCTTATTCACTAGCCCATACTAATTTTTATTACTCCGGGGGTCTAACTTTTCCTTCTAGTAATCACGTACGAGTCGCCAACTCATTTCTCGAAATGGGGACATGACTTTATGGATTATACTATTTTATTGTCTCAAGGCATGTAACCTCTTGTCTTCTCCTTCACTTGACTATAGAATCTATAGTCCTATCATATTTTGATTTACCGTTATCATCCATTTATCACATCGTACTCATAATGCTTCATTTACTTTCTTCTTATTCTCCTGGTAATATTTCTGTCTATCACCTTATTATGAAAACTTCAACAAAACATTTTTTCACTTTAAGCCCCCCTTGATTCACCTCACTGGCTCTTCGGGTTGCCTAACACTCTCTCTTTACTAGGGATGGGAGCCACACAAAGGTAAATATTTATCCCTTCTAGGATTCCAATGCCAATCTTCTGAAATTTCTGAACATTCTAGTATTCATATCTCATTGTACTATTCTAGAGTGTACTATTCTAGAGTGCACCATCTGGGTGTCTCACAAGGAGAATTATTACCACGTTTGCAATATCCTTCGTAAATGTGAGCTAATGATAACAATCCATCCACAATTTTGTGTTACTTTAACCTCAGCTGAATGTTGATATCCCATCCTTCTCTTACATTATATCAGTTAGCTCCCATATGGCATAACTGGAATAGGTGTTGTCAAGTGAATATATCTTTGTTATTGTTGAAAGTAACTCAGAATGCTTATATTTCTCTGCCTGAATTGTAAATACGGATAATCTTTACTAACTGGGTACCTTGTACCCTTCTTTACCTAGCTTCTTTTACTTGTTGAAACTTGTATCTACCTTTTGATTCTCTTATTGCGTTTTACCATAGGGGTGGATAGATATTCATGCCTTAGGGCTACTTATCAAGAAGCTTACACGTCGCAGTATACACATAATCTACTGAAGACCTTACATTTACTCATCATAAGTATGATACAAAACCGAGTTCCTCTGACTCAACTCTTCCACAGCCACATTCAATCGCTTACCAAATGTCTTTTTGGATGTAGATGTCATTGTATAACGAATAAAATAGAATTTAGGAGTTTGAATTTCTTACAACTGAGCTCTACCATACGATCTAGAGTAAGAAGAAAGAATAACAGTCCTAAATGCCCTGTAGCCTCCTGCTTATAAGTGTGGTGCACAACACACCCATAAACAAGACTCTACTAGACACGGCTTGTAGACTCCCTAGGACAGAACTGCTCAGATACCACTTTTGTCACGACCCAAACCGTAGGGCCACGACGGGCACTCGGTGCCTTACACAACCGAGTACCAACGTAACATATCTTACTTATCATATAGTCATGGGTAAGTGGACCAGAAGGGTTGTCATGAGATAACTGGAATAAAACATAAGGGAATACTAGTCATACAATGACCCAACATGATATAGAAACTTATACATGTGACATACAGGTCTATAAGGCCGACACGATCATTCGTACACTCAAAATATAGGCTGATAAGGCCATACAAGTATCCATATACATGACATATGTCTACAAGCCTCTAAGAGTACATAAATGTCATAAAGGTTGGGACAGGGCCCCACTATACCAATCAATACATATCCAAATCATACTGACCAAATATGCAACTCTGTATCAAGTGGAGTGCACAAACCTTCTGCTGAGCTGATAGCCTACTAGGAGAACTCTCAACCTGTCTATCGAGTCCTCGGGCATGAAACGTAGTGTCCCCAAGCAAAAGAGACTTCAGTACAAATAAAGTACCTAGTATGTAAGGCATAAAAGTAGTATAAAAGACATAAAAGAAACATGGAGTAAAGAACTCAACATGTAATTCTGAATAGATCTGTGAATCATGAAAAATTTATAATGTCATACATGTGAGTATAAATGTCAAACCATGCATAGGTATATACGTACATAACATCATCAAGCCTCTGAGGGCATCCCATCATATCATCTCAGTCATTGTGGGCGAAATCATCAACGTATACCAGCTGATCAGGTGGTGGTGCGTATATAATGCCATAACCTTTCCCCATACCCCATATACATATAATATATGCGTATATAATGCCATCTGGTCGTGGGTCTATGTATATGTATAAATGAATGCAATGCAAAAGAAGTAAGTCAATAAGATCTCTCAGAATGTCATAAAATCATTATGCCTTCGATTAATATCATGAAATAAACTTTATCAACTTACGTATTTTCTGAGACCCATGAACAGATGATAGAATAAAAGGACACATGGGGAATCAAGAACATAGGAGCCCCTAGTACTTTTAAGAATAGAATCATTTATGAAAGTTATGTGCTTGCTCGTTTCGTTGTATCATATGGATCATGCCAAAAGGAAAGAAGGAATAGCCTTAACATACCTCAAGTTGTCAATGCAACTCAACAACAAGCTTATGACAACTAGCATGCCAACCCTTTAACAAAGAAATACATGTGCAACTTAGATGGTGCTAGTATATCACGTATCTCAAACGATAACTCGATTTTAAAATAAAACGGACAGCATTACCCCTGATTTTACTGCTCCCTCAAGCCTACTATAGGCGAGATACAAACACAATACAATCAGCAACTCAAAAATAATCCAACTATAATTCAGGACCTTTAATACAACAAAATCCCCAAATATACCATAACACACCCAATCCACAAGTTATCAATTAGCCTGAAATTGCAACGACGAGCTATTAGCCTACTACCCTACCACATGTGGTATTTCTCCATGCCCTTCATCCTCCGAAATTCCATAAATCAGCACAATAGGCCAACATGAGTGGACTACAAAACAGTCCAATAAAAGTGAAATAAATCGAACTCACGGCTTCCGATTACCGTCCCGTGAGTTCTAACTATTAGGAAACTAATTTATCAACCTTCCTTGATATTTAAAAGCCTAAATACAGAAAGTAAACATTTTCTCAACTATAAAGTACCTTCCAATAACTCAAACTACAAAAAAAAAAAAGAGGCAATATAGCAATACTTACGTCGTAGGGATTGTTCTAATGTTATCGCTTCTTGATTTCATACTCGGGATGTTAATCTTCTTTGAAACCCTAGAAGAGGGCTTAAGAATATGTTTATGGGTGTTCTATGGTCGTGTTATATGAAAAAATAAAGATAAAGATGACCTAAGACCTATATATATCAACTTTGAAAAGTCAAAGAGGTGCTAGCTTGGCACCCTAGCATTGGCCCATCTTCCAATGCTTATATCTTTTCATCCGGATGTCGTATGAACGAATGGTTAATAGAGTTGGAAAATAATTCCAAGACCGTCAATTTGGTATATAATATGTCCCAAAAAGACCTCATATAATACACAAAATATATTGCTCAAAAAGCTTTAGTAACACAGCTACTTGTCACCTATGCAGTCTGCGCAGTCTCGCAAAATGGCAAATATCTCTCTACTCCAATGTCATATCAATAGACGGTTTAATGTGTTATAATCTAGACTCGTAGATCTTTATTATTATATTTGGATCATCCCGAAATTCTAAGTATATTTTGATAAAAACTCCACTACATTTTACCTAAGTTTCAGCATATTTATGAATATAACTTGTGATGACCTTTGCCAACTTTTGTTCCACAACTCGCTTGACTTGAAACCATAGAACACGACTATCATAAGCCTAAATTAACTCATAACATAACCTTCTTATTACCTTAAGAATCCTAGTATCACTCCAAAAGTGCATGTTATAATATTCCCAACTTATCGACTTTCTACGAAATGTATTTTCTTCAATTTGTTTAGCTTCCAAGCGTTTCAACCCTCTTGGTACTTGTTGTCTATGATCTTAAAGATTTGTAACATCCAAGGTAACATGATTAATTTACCATATGTAATTTCAAAAATGATCTCATTTCTGAGCTTACATCAATTGTCTTACAACGTACTCATATGTACGAAACACATGGTATGTAACAGTACCTTTCTATGTTTGTTCGAGGACGCACGTTTGTTTTAGAGGTGGAGAATGGGATGACCCGATAGGTCAATTTTAGTTTTAGCCTTTATTTCTCTGATCCGAAACCTCGAATAGCTCAGTTTAGCCTTTCTCAATTTGCGTGCATAGTCCATGTCTTTTTCCGAAAAACTTTTATGTGAAAAATTGATGAAAATATAAAATTTTGCCTTAAATCTCACTTGAGTTGATTACGGTCAACATTTTATGTAAATAGACCAGGATAAGTGTTTTGACGGTCCTGGTAGGTTCGTATCGTGATATTGGACTCGGGCTTATGCTCGAAATCGAATTCGGAAGTCCCTAACTTGATTTAATGTAATTTATTGAAAACTAGTAATTTGAAGGCTAAAAGAATTTCTAAGTTTGACATTGTTGCTACCGGGGTCAAATTTCTGTTCCAGAACTTCTTAAAGATTCATTTCATTATTTATAACTCGTCTGCAAAATTTGGTACAAAACGAAGTTTATTTGACATGATTCAGATGTCCGGTTGTAAAGTTGCATGTTCTTGAGTTTCTTTGAAAATATCATTCATTTTGATGTCCGATTCATAGTTCTAGGTATTATTTTGATGTTTTGATCTCGCGAGCGAGTTTGTATGATGTATAACACTTGTGTGCATGTTTGGTTTGGAGCCCCGAGGGCTTGGGTGAGTTTCAGACGCGTAACAGAGTGTTTGAGAGAGTTAGGAGTCTGCTGATGTTTTTTTGCACAGGTCTCGGTTCTCGCATTTGCAAGATTAGGATCGCATTTGTGATAATAGGAGGAACTCTGTCAGGTTCGCATTTGCGAACAATTTCTTCGCATTAGCGATAGGGTGCTGGGGTGGGCTAGTTCGCATTTGCGATCAAATGGTCGCATTTGCGGTTGTCCCATGTTCACATTTGTGAACAAAACCATCGCATTTGCGATGGCAGCAGAGATGGGAGCTCTTCGCAATGGCGATGGATTTCTCGCATTTGCGGGGTTCACATTTGCGAGCCCATGTCTCATTTGCGACATTTGCGCTTGGACAAATAGCTGAGAAAATGAGATTTAGCTCATTTCTTACAAACTCTCAACCCTAAATACCCTAGAAACTATTTTCTAAGAGGATTTTCTTCCCAAAACCTTTGGTAAGCACCTTTAATCTATTTCCTTTCTATTACCCATTACTTTCCAAGTATTTTCAACATTAAATCTAGGATTTTCATGGTAGAAATTAGGGATTTGGGTAGAATTGGGGGTTTTTGTAAAATTGAGATTTAGACCTCAAATTGAGGTCGAATTTCGAAACTAATCACATAATCGGGCTCAGAGATGAATGATAATTAGGTTTTGGTTCGAATCTCAAGTTTAGACCAAGCGGGCTCGGGGTTGACTTTTGTTTACTTTTTGGGAAAAGTGTAAAGATTTTAACTTTATGTATTGTAATTGATTTCCCTAGAATTGTTTGTTGATATTAAGCTGATTTTGGTTAGATTCAATTGCTTTGGAGGCGAATTTTAGAGGAAAGGCCCTGGTTGAGCTTTGATTTGATTGCGAAGCGAGGTAAGTGTTGGGTCTAACCTTGATTTGAGGGAATTAGGAACCCTTGAACTATATGTTATGTGAATTATGTGTGTAACGTCCTTGGTGACGAGTGTATATACGTCGTCAAAATAGTTGTTTCCATGCTTTCCCGTATTTCATTAATTATCTTATTATGTGTCTTAACTATTACATGCTTTAGTTGCTTTTTATGTTGTAACTTGTTACTTATCATTAATTACTCTTGTATTGAAATGTTTATTTCCTCCATGGTTTCATGATTAATTGTTACTTGCCTTAATTGTCTTACTTTTACACTTTAACTGTCATATATTTGGCTTGTCTTGTTGCTTTGTATTAATTGTAGCATTCCTTGATTTGGTACGAGGTTTCTTATTGCTTTGCTTTCATATTCTTTAATCTTAGAAATTCTTGTGAATTAAGTTGTTGAATTAATTACATTTATTGATTTTGTTTATGGATCGGGTTGCACGCCGCAATGGGTGGAATAAGGGAGGAATGATATTGACATGGTGGGATCGGGTTGCACGCCGCAACGTATTTTTATGTGATTTTGATAAGGTAAAATAAGGGAGGATTATAATATTGATTATGATTATATGGTGGGGTCGGGTTGCGCGCCGCAACGGATTTTACATGTTATTCTTGATATTGATATGGTGAAATAAGGGAGGATTATGTTTGTACGGTGGGATCAGGTTTCGCGCCACAACGAATTGTGTGTTATGTATTCATTTTTGCATTGTGTTAGCTTTCAGTGTTTTCAAACAAGATTTTGAGGACTGATGTTTCTGATTTTACTGATTTCGAGGATTGAGTTTATTTTCATAAGTTAACTGCCTTACTTTTTCTGTGTTCCTTTCCTATTATTATTTTCATTATGCTGCGTACATGATATTGTAAGTGACATGTCTTAGCCTCGTCACTATTTCGTCGAGGTTAGGCTCGGCAGTTATAGAGTACACGGGGTCGGTTGTACTCATACTACACTTTGTACTTCTTCTATAGATTTTAGAGTCGGTCCTAGCGGCAGTCAGTAGATTGCTCGAATTGATTGCCTGACGGAGACTTGAGGTACAGTTGCACGGCGTTCGCAGCCCTAAAGTCCCCTTCTACTTTATTCTAGCTGTTTATTTAATTTCAGACAGTCATGTTTTCATTTAGACCATTATTTGTATTACTCTAGTCGCTCGTATACTTGTAACACTAGCCCTGGGATTGTATCTAGATATCAATGTTGTCATGATTTTCTCACTCTATTTCAGTTTATTCAGTTTCTTGGTTATTATTTAATTTGAATTGTTGAAAATAGCTAAAAACTATTCTAACGTTGGCTTGCCTAGAAAGTGAAATGTTAGGCATCATCACAGTCCCGAGGGTGGCAATTCTGAGTTGTGACAAGTTGGTATCAGAGCCCTAGGTTGCCTAGGTCTCACGAGTCACGAGCAAGCTTAGTAGAGTCTGGAGGATGAGTACGGAGACGTCTGTACTTATCTTTCAGAAGCTATGGAACTTAGGAAAAATTTCACTTCTTTCTTTCACTATCATGCGATTTTATTCTATCATTGATGATTGAACTATTTTATTCTCGTTCTCTCGTAGATGGCGAGAACACGCACTGCTTTTACAACAGAACAGGAGCCAGAGCCCCTTGTGGCAGCTACTATTAGGGGTAGAGGCCGAGGATGAGGCCAAGCCAGAGGTAGAGCTCAGCCTAGAGCTCGAGCAGCAACACCTGCAGTGGAGCCTCAGATTGATCAAGAGGAGGAGGTTCTAGCTCAGACTGTACCCGTCAGACCACCTCAGGTCCCGGAGGGGTTCATAGCCACTCTAGTGCTTCAGGACGCTTTAGTCCTTTTGGTGGGCCTTATGGAGAGTGTGGCCCAGACCGATACATTCCCAGTGGCACCGGCCGTCTCTCGAGATGGGGGAAGAGCACAGACTCCTACTACTCACACCTCGGAGCATGCAGCTCCCCAGTATCAGGCTTTAACAGCCCTGCCAGTAGGGGTGGTTCAGCCGGTTGTTGCGGCACAGGACGGTGATAGGCCAGCTATGTTTTCTTAGGCTTTGTTTAGGTTGGATAAGTTTACCAAGCACTTTCCTGTTCGTTTCAGTGGTGCACCTTCTGAGGACCCACGGGATTATCTAGACCGCTGCCACATTGGATGCCTGGTGTTGTAGTTAATAGAGAAACTGGGCTTTTAAACAAAATGATACCTAAGAGATGGCAGAGGCACATGAAACAAGAACATAACTACTTTGGCAAAAACTTCTCAAAGTGATTTCAACAAACAGGGTTTCAAGACAGGCATGGCTCAGAACTAGTTCTGATTCAATGAGAATCGGACTTGCCATAAGTGGAACGGTAACGAAAGTTACCATAACTGAGCAAGAATAACAGAGAAGGTAAGTAAAATATGCGTATAAACGCGTATAAGGAAGGGCAATATGGGATCTCTTAGATCGGCTAGGGTTTAGTCTCTGAGGGAGAAGAGAGCGTGTGAGGGCGGCTGTGGAGAGACAAGTGAGGATTAGGGTTTGGGGGGGGGGAGGGGTAATTAAAAAGGGGAGATGATTTACGGGCCGTTGATCTCTAAGATCAACGGTCGGGATTAAAAGGGGTTGGGACGAGTCATTTGAAGCGGGTCGTGACCAGGTTTAGTAAAAAAGGTCGTTTGGTTTTGGGCTGGTGATTTGGGCCAATCTGGTCCGGATTTTGCTCAATTATAGCCTAATTTTGGGCTGAATTTTAAAATACACAAAATTTATAGAAATAAATTATAAAATGACCAATAAATAATAAAAAATATTATATAAGAAATTAAATGCTTAAAAATAATAACTCAGAGTTACAAAAAAATGCTATTTTGACATAAATAATATAATACATGAAATTATTACGAGACTATAGGCTATTATTACAAATGTTGTAAATAATACTAAAAGTGCAAATATAGTTATGTAAAATGGAGTAAAACATTATAAAATATGCTTGTGGGTATAAAATAACTAATTTAAATTACTCAAAATAATTTGGGGAATAATTAGTAAATATTGAATAAATAAAAATGCAAGAAATCAATTTAAAAGCTTTAAAATTATAGAAAATACTTATATACCCCCTGTAAATTGGGTAATAGTGCAGAATGACATTTGAAAGTATATGGAATACTTTATAAAATATGAGGAAAAAATTGGGTATCAACATATAGACATACATAAACCCCTCTCTGGAGTAGGTAACTCGTTCTACCCCATCTGGAGCGAGAATTTCGACATTGGAGCAGTTGTAGAAGGGCGAATGGAGGACGGTTACCTACGGAGTGGCCAAAACCTACTGCTTTGAGAATTTTCAGGTGCATTTTGCTCTTGGAGATCGGATGCGGTGCGGAGATGGAATTGTATAATGGTGTTAATGGTTAAACGTTCAGACTCAACGTCAACCTCTCTGGCTTTGTTTTTCTGTGGTCCTCCACCAAAGATAAGACCAGTGTTTCCAAAGTTAGCGATGAAAGAAGACATGATGGTAAAAGATCAGTGAAAGGGTTCTTGCCGAGGAAGTTTAATGTTCTAAGAAAACTCAGAAAGGGAGAAAAAGATTATGAAAGTAGTGAAAGTGAAGAAGTAAAAATTATGAGTAGTGGAGAAGTTATAGACGACAAAAATAGTGGTCATGATTACCTCGAAAATTGGCGAAAATACTTAACGTGGCAACACATATTCGGAGTATTAAATGCGTGGAGACGTGTGTCCCTTCAAATGTTAGAGACCGTTCAGGAACTTTCCCCCCAAGAGAAGAATTATCATCTACTTCCCGGTAACACTGACTTGCGTCACTGGAAAGTAGGAAGACTATATGTATGGGGTGAAATTGGTTGATAACAAGTGGTCAAATGGCGAGATGACACGTGGAACTAATAACAGGCAAAAGATAGGTCAGCAAAAAACTGGTATCGGGTACGAAGGGTGTAACCGGTACGGGATGAATTCTGAAGGGAACATAACCGATAATAGAGATTCAAAGGTTTGACATTGGGTAGTATTCAGTAATTACAGAGAATATCTATATCCAAAGCCAACCGTTATGCACCCATCATTGATGTTTTTATTTTCATTCAAGAGGAGCTTGATTTTAGGATCTTGTCCCCTTAAGTAGAGGTTATAAATAGCAAGATTAGCAACCATTGTTGGACATGAAACATTCTGTACACAAAAGCTACAGTCTACTATTTTACGCTCAATCTAAACAACTTTATCACTGCTTTACCATTGCTTCTGCTTTTGCTCTCGAAAAGACCGAGTTCGGATCAGGCTTGTTATCTCCTTTTATCTCAGTCATTAATCTTATCTTTGTTCCTATTTCTTTATCATTTCTGGATCAAGTCGATTCGTTGATCTATAAACTACGCTATAAATTCAACTACACCGTTTTACGGGTAAACAAGAAGATGTTAGCCACGTATTTATAATGTGTTACCTTGAATTTTATTGTAAAAAATACTATTTACCAATATAAAAAATTTAATAGCTTAATTCAAGGTTCTAAAATATTTCTATTGTTAAAAAATAGACAGTCTTTCTTTCTACTTTTATAAGGATTTTGTATTCTTTTTTTCCCTCTAATTTCAATATTGTTTAAGAAAAAATAAGATAGAAAATTCCAAACAAAAAATATATTTGGGGCCCTAAAATTTAGAGGGTCTAAAGCAAAGAATTTACTAGCTTACATATAGCACCATTAATTTATATTTGACAATTTATTTCATTTGATGTTGTTAAGGCATATCAATTACTGTATGGGAATAGTAAATAAACTTTGTGATAGTGGTATCACTCCCGTTATTGTTTTTCATGGAGGGCATCTTGCTATCAAGAAAAATGTGAAGGATCAACGAGCAAGGTAACATTTGTTCTTTTTTTTTTAATGAACTAGTAAGATTTTTTTATATTCAACCTCAAATTTCTATTCAATTAAAAAAAAAATCAGTAAGAAGGAAAAAAAAATTGAAGCGTGCAAGAGACCTTCACTCCAAAGGAAATGAAGAACAAACTAAGAAGCATTTTAGAGACGTGATTCATATATCACCTAAGGATGCTCATGATCTAATAAAGGTAACGAGAGTCCACTTGATTTCACTAATGAAAAACAATAACTTTTGTTCTCCCAATATAATATTTGCATGTGAAGCTCTTAAAAGAGGCAAATGTTAGATACATTGTTGCCCCGTGCGAGGCGGACGCACAAATGACATATATAGTAGATGTTGCTATTACGGACGACTCAGATTTAATAGCTTTGGGGTCTCCGAGGGTAACCATCTATCCATTTAGTCTCGTCCTGTCTTACAATAATTATTTAATGGATCATTTTTTTGTTAACTACTTGTGTCACTGATTTTGTACTTAAATGTGATCAAACTAGATAATATTACCGTTGAAAAAGATAGGAAAGGAAAGGAGTATTTATACTCAAACTGGTCAAAGATGAAAAACATAAAGGTTTCACAAAGTTGTGACTATATGAAAACAAAGAATGGTTTAAGCATCATAGGAACCTCATGAACTTATAAAAGAGCTTAAGAGCTATGACAAAGTGAGTTTACATTAGAAAAGTGTTTCAGATTTTAATAAGGGACCTTTGTTTTGTGCCTATATTGTAGTTATCCTACAAAATATAGTGTTTATTTAGCTACGTATTTATAATGTGTTACTTTGAATCTTATTGTATAAAACGTTATTTATCAATATAAAGATTTGAGTAGCTTAATTCAAAGTTCTAAAATATTTTTATTGTTAAAAAATAGATAGCTTTTCTTTCTACTTTTATAAGGTTTTTGTATTATTTTTTTCTTTTTTCTATAAACTTCAATATTGTTTTAGCCAAATAGATAGAAAATCCACAACAAAAATATTGGGGCCCCATAATTTAGGGAAGCAAAGGCTTTACTAGCCATCCTTGAGTCGCTCCTAATCTCCCAACAGATGGCAATATAAGTAGTGTGTCGGGTCATCTTACCGATCATACTTCTTGGCTTAGTTTCCCACCATTCCTCAAGTATACTCCTCAGGTGTGCTACCCGTTATCCCCCATGGTGCACCAAAATAATTCCATACATTTTTGCCTATATTACTGGGGAAATTTGAAGAGCATATTCCTTGTGAATATATTATGAAAATTGCTGTTAATTTTGTGATTTAATATCGAAACTAAAATTATTATTGAATATTCGTCAGGGGTGGACGTATTACGGTTCAGTACTTCGATATCTTGTATATCAATTGTTCATACCAAATACCGTACTCAAGTAGTTCGGTACGGTTCGATATTTTCCTATTTGGTTCGGTACGATTCGGTATCACACCGTCCCCTGTCTAACATGACAAGAAGTGGCACTGGCCACTGATGATTCGGTGAAGCTGTTCATCCATGGAACAGCTCATGAACATTTCATGAAGTTCCTACTTAGAATCCCAAGCCTAAGGGATGTAAAACTGAGAGAAGATTATAACTATCCGGCGCCAGAGAATGACATAAGTACAGAAATGAGGTAGCACTAAACAGACGCCATATTTGTGATTGATGCAACGAACAAATAATATTGTACAAATTTCCAATATTTAATTGTCCTTGGTTTATTCCTAATCGATGCAAGGAAGAGATACTGTTATGCAACTTTCCAGTACCCAATTCATAGAGTATATTCCTGGGGTAGTGTAAGAAATGGGAATAGTTAAATAATTCGGTATTTCGGTATCGAAATATTGAAACCTCAATAACGAAGGCCGTATCTAAATATCAAAAAATTAATATCGAATTATACTGAAATACCGAATAAATCGATACCGAAATACCGAGTTAATTTGATCCGGTTCGGAATTCGATTTTTCGAATTTTATGCCCACCCCTAATATTCGCCATATATTTTTGTGATAATTCTTTAAAAAATTAAAAATCAACAATACTAAATCAAAATCTTTCAAAATCGTACCAAACCGACCAATCAACACCATATCGATCCATTCCCAAGTAGTTAGACAAGGAGCATATTTTCATAATTTAATGGATGAGTACTAATGGAGGTTAAATTCTAATAACACGAGAAGAATATTAAAAAGTCCTCGAGTTGAGCTTACATAATAGTTTCTACATTTCTAGTAAGGTTTTTAAAAGATTTTAATTTTAAAGTGATTTGAGAACGTATCCTCATTTAAAAAAAAAAAAAAAAAGGTAAAAAAGTTTATAAGCACATAAAAACTAACTATAAATACCCAAAATAAAATAGATTATTAGATTAAAAAGAAACCAACTGCACGTTTGACCGGTCAGTCAAAATAATTGATTGTTAAAAACAACATAGAAAAGAGCTAAATCAAAAACCGGAGACAATATTTATATATGAGAAAGAACTGTTGATAAAACATATTATTTGTAAATTCTCGACTAATTTTTCGGTATTACAGTTATCAATAGATTACATAAATGAAATCTAATCTTTTTTGGTGGTAAAGAAATAATTCTTGGAGTTTGGATTGTGAATTTCCTACTATTCCTCTCTTTGCCTAATAAAGCAACAAACAACAAAGTTGAATTCTATTAGTGGGGTCTGAAAAGGATAAAATATACGCAGACCTTACTCTTATCCTGAAAGGATAGAAACAATAGATTCGTAACAACAACAGAAACCCTGAAACCCTGAATTGATAGAGATAATAGATCCGTAACAATAACAGAAAATCATGAAGTGATAGAGACAATAAATTCGTAACAATAACAGAAATTACAGAAATAATATTAATATTATAAAATACAGTAAATAAATGGAAAGGCCTTACACATTTTTTCATTTTTGCTTAATAAAGCATGTACTAATAATTAAACATTTTTCCATTTTTAATTAATAATTTCAAAACTATCTCAGTAGTGTCAGTTCTGCCTGTTCTTATATCATCTTAAAACCTTCGATCAATGGAGACTTTTTTACCAAATCCAAACATCTAAAAATGAAATTATTTTTGTTGAAACCAGACCCTTTTGCTTAATCAATGGATCTGTCAACTTCTGCTTCTTTTTCATCTTCTTCATCGTCTTCTTGGTTTTCCGGCATAGTTCGTGGCCGTTCCGCTAGTGTCAAGATGTCTAATAAAAATCCGGCCGCCGCAGCCGGCGGTGCTGACAGTGTCTCCGGTGCTGGTCCTATTACTGGGAAAAAGCAGTTCCGCGGTGTAATGTTTAAGTATGGTCCTAAGGCAATTCAGGTCTGTGTTTGAGTTTTCAAAGTTCTCTATTTTCTTGTGAAATTTGGACTTTGCTAATTGGTTGCTATTAATTGAAAAAAACAATGATTTTTGTTTTTTGGGTTTGTTAAGCATTATGGTATATCATGTATGGGAAAGATTTTGCTTTAGCTTACTGTATTTAATGGAAAATTACTCATGAAGTATGGTTCTAAGCAAATTTAGGTATACTGAGTTTCTAGGTGCTCTAATTTGTTGTGGAAGTTCAACTAAGCAAATCAATTTGCTTTTTGGAGTTCTTGACCTTAGTTCATTAGCATATCAAGAAGGTAGATTGGTAATTAACCCTAAGTTGATTAGTGTTAATTAACTAACCTTTGGTTCTTTTAGTTGGATTAATGATTCTGACAACTATATAGGCATGGAGGACCTTATAAAAAAAACATTTCTTGGGGAATGGGTGGAGAGTTAGACTTGGCATTCAAAGATTAATGAAACAACATATATTCTTGTTTGCAGGGAAGTTACTTATGTTGAGTTGGTTAACAATATCATTACACGTTGTGAGTTAAGAATCTGAGCTTTGTGTGTGCTAAGGATTGTGGTGTGTGGGAAATTGTGCTTTAGCTACTGTTCATTGCAACAAACTATGCCTCAATTCCAAACTAGTTGGGGTCGGCTGTATGAATCATCAATTCTGTTTAGTTCCGTTTGGACGAGTTCATACCAGTACTTAAGAATTTGTGATTCTCTGACTCTAGAGGTTCGCAACATTTTGAATTATATTGGGAAAAAATTTCAGATAGTAGTTAACTGCATTGGATCTGGGAGTTTCCAGTTCCATGGAAAAGATTCAGCTTTTGAGTTTTGGGGAGGTTAGGGAGGGTTATGGGGAAGTAGTTAGACTATTGTAATTCCTAATGCAGTACTTCATAGTTCATACCATACCTTTCAGATTCAGTGAAATGTGCCATTTTTCGATTCTATTGACCAAACGTTAAACTTGGTAGCGGGTCAATGCTATGAGCATATGATGTTGGGAGAATCCACAAAATTTGCCTCTCTTTTGCAGATTCATCTATCATTTTGTTGATTAAATGAGATACAATCCATTGGTAAATCTGAGGGTGTTGACCACAAGTGCGAGCCCCTTTTGGGGGCAGACATAGCATGTCATATATTAGATTGTACGAGGAGTTCATCATTGAGTTTACAAGAAATTAAAAATCCTTATATACCGAGGTGCCTTTTAATGGGAAAACATCGGATACCCATTTGGCCGAAAGATATAATAGCTAGAACCATAAAGGGCAAGATGGAAGTTATACATTAACACCCAGTGTTTTTTA
Organism: Nicotiana tabacum; assembly: GCF_000715075.1. NCBI lineage: Eukaryota > Viridiplantae > Streptophyta > Magnoliopsida > Solanales > Solanaceae > Nicotiana > Nicotiana tabacum. Next base: position 38,772,196 of record NC_134093.1, on the reverse strand, counting down.
AAGGCGAAAAGTACAAAAAAGCGACAAGGTTCACAAAGCTTGAAGTGAAAAGTAAGAAGTGAAGAGCAAATTTCTATGCAACGAAGCGCACAATTTACCGAAAATAAAAAATTATCAAACATATAAGAATTTTGTACTACAATATGCAAATTGTAATTACAATAACTAATTTCACTATCCAACATTTAGTAATGCCGATATAAATCCAACTCCTCGGTTTTGCAACTTAAAGAACCAAACTCTTCTCGTTGGGACCATTTTGCGCATCATCGTTTGAAGCGCACACTTCTCTAGAGCGCATTGCTTCATCCGTGAAGCGATAACTCCTAGCTTCGCATTGCTTCATCGTTTTAAGCGTCAGAGCGATGTCTTTTTGTAATACTAAACACAAGATGATACAATATGCATTCTCAATATCCATTTTGCTCCATCTGAATCCATTTCATCCCCACACTCAATAAAGCCTTAGGTTCCTACTGCCAAAGGCTTGACCTAATGGTCAATAAAGCTAGAATGGACCATGAGAGACTACAGTTTAAATTCTAATAGAGCAAAAAAATTTAGGTGATTTCTTCTCATATGTCTAAACTTTGATGGACAGAGCTACCAGATGCATCTCCTGTGTGAAGTAGTAGGTATGGAGTACACGAGTTGGCCTGAACACCACCGTTATTTAGTGTAATGACAAATTAGGTTCTCTTATGCTAGGAACTCTCGATGTTTTATACTGGTATGTAAATCTCTAAATAAACTAGAAGAATCTTGGAAAACATCATATCGAATGGAAGTATACCAATTGATTAAGCCTTAATTCCAACTAGTTGGTAGTGGCTGCAAATTTATCTTGTGCATTAGTTGTGTTTTATTCATCGGTAACTCCATAGATTTCGAGACAACTTCTCTCCACACGATTTTAGGTCTACATTGACCCCCTTTAACACAATAATCATCATGGTTTTACAATCATGGTCATGGACCGGTGTATTTGGTATTCTACCTATGACATGGCCTAACTATCTCGGACAACCTTCTCTCATTTTATCCTTTACATGTGCTACTTGTATTCGTTATGTGATTATTTATTCTTTTGTTTAATGTTTTATGGCTGCACATCCATCTTCGCATTCATATTTCTACAACATCTTGTGGATATGTTAATGGTAGTTGCCGTTTAGAAACAAAAACTTCGGGCCAACAAGTGGTAGAGTTGCAATGACATATAACAAAAAAAAGAATTGCAATGTGTTGCAAAGAGAGAAAGGGAGAGAGAGAGAGAGTGAGGGGAGTGTTGTCGGGGGGAGTTTGATGATCTCCAAGTGAGGCGTATTATTAGGAGAAAAGTATAACTCCAGTTTGAAGAAGAGTATCCTTGTAGGATAGAGACTGAATGTGTCCTACATCAGATGTGAACAAGGAGAAGAAACGAAAAGAAAATTCTTATCTTCCGATGCGCTTTTTAGTAGTCAAACTAGTGAGACCCATTCGATCAAAACAGATGATACCCACGGGCATAAAGACCAGAAACATTGCATGTTAATTGTGGGCCCATAAAGAAAAGTGAACGAACAGTGTGTTAAGCTGAAAATTTAATAACAGAAGTTGTTTACTTGAACATCATTCGACAATTGAGCTAAGAAGTGTCTAAATCTGACATTTGTGCACGAGTGTCTCTTCATGATCATTCGACAATTGAGCTAAGTGTCTAAATCTGACATTTGTGCACGAGTGTCTCTTCATGACTGTATTTGCTTTGTGAAGACATCTTGAGTTACTTCTACAGATGATGGGTTTTTTGCTATTTACCTTTTTGCTTGCACATCCATGCATAGAGAAAGGTTCTTACAATCAGGTCATAAATTTCTATCTTGTTATTGTCAATATTGGTTGTTGAACTGGTTCTACTCAGTGTTTGAAAAAGCGAGCGCTTCGTCGCTTTAAGCGAGAGGCGGCGCGAGGCGACGACCCATTGCTTTTCTGACCCTGAAGCGAATCGATTTACAAAAGCGAGCGCTTCAATACTTGAAGCAAGAAGCGACGTAGAAAAGCGAAGCGAAAAAAGCGATCGGTTTATTCAAATGGGTCAATTGCTTTTTAAAAAAAGATTGGGTCTTTTTTTATTATACAAAACATAGACTCCAACCCAAAGTGAAGACATTTCTGCTTCTTCTTCCATCGAGTATCGACTGCTGCTGCTAGGGTTCGCTGCTCCAGCCTCCATGTAATTTTTCTTCCTTCTTTTTTTTCTTCTTTCTTCTTTCTTCTTCTTCTCCTTTTTTTCTCTCTTCTTTCTTCTTCTTCCGGTCGAGGCGTCGACTGCTGCTCACTGCTAGAGCAAGCAACAGTCTTTTTTTCCTTTCTTTCCTTTTATTCTTCTTATATAGCCTTTATTTATTAATTTGTGTGTATTTCAGTTTATAAACTTAATTATTATATTTTGAAATGTTGTTGCTTTGCTGATTTTAGTATATTAAACTTAATTATTATTTTATTATTTTCAGTTTTTTTCTTTTTCTTTGAAATGTTACTGATTTCAGTTATTAAATTTAATTTAATTAAGGTGTTGCTGATTTCAGTTTTATATATATATATATATATATATATATATATATATATATATTCAGTTTGTTCTTATATATATATTTTCAGTTTGTTCATTATGTTTGTTTTTCTTATATCTTAATAGGGATTAAAAATGTTCTAAAGTTCGAAAGAGAAAGACCCGGCTTGGCGATATGGCGATAAAGTTAATGAGAAGAATAATACAAATGTTATATGCAAGTTCTGCAACAAGATTACAAGGGGGAAATTTATCGCTTTAAATTCCATCTTATTGGTGGCGATAAAAACGTCAAAAGTTGTCCGAAATGCCCGCCGGAGGTGAGGGAGGAAATAAAGAATTTTGTTGAGAACAACAACAACAACAACAAACCCAGTGCAATCCCACACGTGGGATCTGGGGAGGGTAAAAGAACTAAAATATCAAACGAGTCATCAACCATTTGTGACCAATCTTGATGATGATGATGATGATATGGAAAGAAGGTGAAGCTGTTAATTTGTCACTTCAAACAAAACGGCGAATAGATGCAATCTCTTTAAGCCATGGATTGACGGGTATGAGTAGGACTAAAGGTCCTATAGATTGTTATTTCCCAAAGAAGCCAGAAGCAAAGAGCGGTGGAAAAGACTTACAAAAATTGCCAAGAACATTTTAAGGGATCACGTAGTTAAAGCTTTTGCACGATGGGTCTATGATGCAGGGCTCCCCTTCAATTGTGTCAACTATACTGACACTTTTGGAGACTTTATTGAGGTCGTTGGTCAATATGGACCTGGAATGAAGCCCCCCACTTATCATGAAATCGTAGGTCCTTATCTAAATAAGGAAGAAAAGGAGACCAATAAAATTGTAGAGGAACATAAAGTTGTATGGAATAAGTATGGATGCTCCATTATGATGGATAAGTGGACGGCAAGAACTGGAAAAATGATTATTAATGTGTTGGTAAATTTTCCCAAGGGAAGTTTGTTTCTTGAGTCTATTGATGCTAGCGACGCGTCCACTGACCACATCAAAATGTTTGCCTTGTTTCAGAACATCATTGAAAAGATTGGCACAAGCCATGTTGTTCAAGTGGTCACTGATAATGCGAGTGAAAATATTAAAGCGGGTGGTATGGTGCAAGGAGCGTATTTTCTTTGTGAAGACATCTTGCGTGCAGCTTCTTTCCCTCCTGCTTTCTTTGCCCAGTTTCCATACCACCCGCTTTAATATTTTTACTCGCATTATCAGTGACCACTTGAACAACATTGCTTGGATCAATCTTTTCAATGATGTTCTGAAACAAGGTGAACATTTTATTGTGGTCAGTGGACGCGTCGCTAGCATCAATAGACTCAAGAAACAAACTTCCCTTGGGAGAATTTACCGACACATTAATAATCATTTTTCCAGTTCCTGTCGTCCACTTATCCATCATAATGGAGCATCCATACTTGTTCCATACAACTTTATGTTTCTCCATAATTTTATTGGTCTCATTTTCTTCCTTATTTAGATAAGGACCTATGATTTCATGATAAGTGAGGGGCTTCATTCCAGGTTCATATTGACCAACGGCCTCAATAAAGTCTCCAAAAGTGCCAGTATAGTTGACACAATTGAATGGTAGCCCTGCATTATAGACCCATCGTGCAAAAGCTTTAATTGCACGATCCCTTAAAATGTCCTTGGCAATTTCTTGCAAATCTTTTCCACCGCTCTTTGCTTCTGGCTTCTTTGGGAAATAACAATCTATAGGACTTTTAGTCCTACTCGTACCCATTGATCCATTGCTTGAAGAGATTGCATCTCTTTCCCGTTTTGTTGGAAGTGACAAATTAGCAGCGTCACCTTCTTCCATATCATCATCAAGATTGGTCACAAATAGTTAATGACTCATTTGATGTTTTAGCTCTTTCTTCTCATCAAAATTCTTTATTTCCTCCCTCACCTTCGGCGGGCATTTCGGACAACTTGTGACATTTCTATCTGTCACGACCCAAACCGATGGGCACCCGGTACCTTACTCAACCAAGTACCAACGTAACGTATCTTTCTTATTACATCATCATATACACGTGACATACTGGCCTAATAGGCCAACATGATCATTTATAAACTCTAAACATAGACCGACAAGGCCATACAAGTATTCGTATACATGACATCTGTCTACAAGCCTCTAAGAGTACATAAGTATCATAAAGGTCGGGACTGAGCCCCGCCATACCAATCAATACATGTCCTAATTATACTGACCAAATAAGTAACTCCGGAGCAAATGGAGCGCACCAACATTTTTCGCTGAGCTGATAGCCTACTTGGAGGACTCTCGACCTGTCTATCGGGACCTGCGAGCATGAAACGCAGCGTTCCCAGGCAAAAGGGACGTCAGTACAAATAATGTACCGAGTATGTAAGGCACATTAATAAGTACATAACAGACATGGAAGAAATATAGAGTAAATGACTCAACCTGTAAGTCTGGATAACTCGGTAAATCATGAAATACTTAGTGTCATGCATATGCGTATGAATGTCATGTCATGCATAGGTACATGTTTCATAACATCATCAGGCCTCTGAGGGCATCCCATCATATCATCTTGGCCATTGTGGGCAAAATCATCAACGTATACCAGCTGATCAGGTGGTGGTGCGTATATAACGTGTAACCTTTTCCCATATCCCATATACATATAATATACATATATACGCGTATATAACGCCATCTGGTCATGGGTCAATGTAAATGAATGCAATGCACGAGAAGTACGTCAATAAAATCTTTCGGAGTGTTATAAGACCATTTTGCCTTTGATTAATATCATGAAATAAACTTTATCAACTTACGTATTTTCTGAGACCCATGAACAGATGATAAAATAATATGACACGTGGGGAATCAAGAACATAAGCATCTCTAATATTTTTATGAATAGAGTCATGTATGGAAATTGTGCATTTTCTCGTTTCATTTGTGTCGTATGGATCATGCCAAAAGAAATAAGGGATAGCCTTAACATTCCTGAGTCGATTCTCTTGAGAAAGATTACACCGTACTCCCTTAATATTGCAAAATTTCACAATAGTAACATAAATCCAACGCCTACTAATTGCTCCACCGTGGTAATTTGGTACTGGGGTATGAAAGTACTATGATTTTTTTCAATTATGGTCTACTGCAAGTTCCTTATGGAAAGAACAATTAGTTTGCATCTCCTGGAATTTTTAAGAGACTAAAATGAAGCCAAATGGTCTCAAATCTTAAAGTGAGCTTGAATGGAATGTGGGCCCACTTCAAGTGGTGATTAACCACATCTTCAAAATTTTGACATCTTGCAAGACCTTTTTAAGAGTCATATTATTGTTAAGGGGGTGGCTGCCACGTTTAGGACCCTTAAGCCTTATCCCCAAAGTCTTAATTAATTACTCACTAATCCTTAATTAACTAGTTAATCTCCCACTAATCAATAATTAACCAATTATCCACATGATTAAGAATTATCCCAAATTACTTAAAATATTGCTCATTTTTAGCATACCTTATACACCTCACTATCATGGCCATGTGGTACTTTGTATGGTACTAGTCCATAAATACCGGGTATTTTAGCTCGGGCCATATTTTATCCCAAAATGTCAAACTTCGACGAAATTTATTTTCTTCGATTTGCTTACCCTCTCACCTTTACGAATTTACTTATGCCTTGTTTGAAATATTATAATACTTGTAACCTCAAAATAATCTCATTCCCGAGCTTGCGTCGATTAACTTTACGACGAAACCTTAACGTCCGAAAATGCGGGATGTAACATCTCATTCCCGAGCTTTCATCAATTCACTTATGGCATACTTTCATGTACGAAAACATGGGGTGTAACACTATCGCCACCAATAAGATGGAATTTAAAGCGATAAATTCTCCCCGTGGTAATCTTGTTACAAAACTTGCATATAACATTTGTACTATTCTTCTCATTAACTTTATCACCAAGCTGGGTCTTTCTCTTTCAAACTTTGAGACATTTTAAATCCCTATTAAGATATAAGAAAATCAAACATAATGAAATATAACATATATATTATAACTGGAATCAGCAACACCTTATTAAATTTAATAACTCAAATCAGTAACATTTCAAAGAAAAAGGAAAAAAACTGAAAACAATATAATAATTAAGTTTAATATACTGAAATCAGTTTCAAAACGTAATAATTAAGTTTAGAAACTGAAATACACACAAAAATTAATAAATAAAGGCTAAATAATAAGAAAAAAAAGACTGCTGCCTGCCCAAGCAGTGAGCAGCAGTCGACGCCTCGACGGGAAGAAGAGAGAAGAAAAGAAGAAGGAAGAAAAATGACCTGGAGGCTGGAGCAGCAAACCCTAGCAGCAGCAGCAGCAGTCGATGCTCGATGGAAGAAGAAGAAGAAATGTCTTCGCTTTTGGTTGGGGTCTATGTTTTGTATAATAAAAAAAAGACCCAATCTTTTTTTTAAATTTAAAATTGACCCATTTAAATGAAGTGATCGCTTTTTTCGCTTCGCTTCGTATTGAAGCGCTCGCTTTTGTAAATCGATTCGCTTCAGGGTCAGAAAAGTGATGGGTCGCGACGAAGCTCTCGCTTTTTCAATCACTGTCTCTAAAGCAGTCTGGATTTGCTCACGTTAATCCTTCAACATTTATTTGTGCTCATAACTGGTCCTTCTAGCCAGTGGAGTGTTATTTCCATCAAACATTATCTTGACTGGAACATGTTTTTTATATAGGGACACAGATCATAACTCGAGGGAAGATTATGACCAATCAAGAATTAAACCTAAAACAATCAAACACAAAATACAGAACCAAACTGCCTTATGTTGCTATTTTTCTCCTCGAATCCCTTTTCTCAATAAGTTAGAGGTTTCTGTCCTTCTATTGCCTGTCAAATTGAAGAATGCACAGTGGAGAAACATTCTGATCATTCCCCTTCTCCACCTAAAGCTTGGCAGCTTGCTAAAAGACAATGTGTAGGGAACAGAGGGAAAAATTTTCAATTTAAGCAAGTAATTATAGAATCAAAAACTTCAAGGACTTCCAATGCCATTTACTCTTATGTACTCAATTCTCTAACATGATGCCTTCAATTTCTTGCAGGTTGCTTTTAAAACGGGTGATTATAAACAACAGGTCATTTTCATAGGTGGACTAACGGATGGATTTTTAGCTACTGAGTAAGTATCTTGTTATATTGGTTTAAACATCCCTCTCACCCATCTACCCTCTCTTCCTCTTTTCTCATTCCCTTCTCCATGTTTTGTTTTCTTTTTTCACTTTTTTGTTCATGGTCTGGATTAAGGGTGTTCAAAATATATTGAAGATCTTTCTTTTCGAACTGGCTTATCAAAGAAAGAAAAAATGATTTTCTTTTCGAACTGTCCCTTATTTGACTTGGCTCAATTCAAATGTCTTATCGAAGATTTTGCATTTTCCATAATCATGAATTTATTGGACTGAGGTCCTCAGCGATAACATTCTAAAGTTAAAGATAATTACCTTGAAATTCTTTTTCTGCAACCTATTCCCCAAAACTGTATTTAAATCTGCTGCTACTTGCCCTTGGTCCTTTTGACTTTTCCTTTTCTAATGTGGTTCTGCCTTTGTCTTCTTTTTTTTTTTTTTTTTTTTTTGGGGGGGGGGGGGGGAGGTTTCTGAGTTATAGTTAATAGTGACCGTTCTGCAATACACATAACAAATTATTTTATCTGTATGCTTATATTGGTTCGAACAAGAGTTGGAGTCCTTTCTACAAGGCTGAACGCGCACACAAAAAAGAAGATAAAGGAACCAAAAATAAAGAGAATGAAAGTTAATGACGTTAAATCCACAAAGCTCTCCCACGTCAAGCAGCAAAATCATCAAATATACTCTTGATAGCCCTTCCTACTTCTTTTGTCTTTTGTGGTTATTAAAATTGATGATCTCCATTATTGCAGTTACTTGGAGCCTCTGGCTATTGCTTTGGATAAAGAAAAATGGTCATTGGTTCAGTTTCTACTTTCATCATCTTATAGTGGATATGGAACGTCAAGCTTGAGACAAGTAAAAATTTCTTCCTCCTCTTTCCACGTATATTCAAACTGTTCTCATTGATATGTAGAGTACTAGATCTGATATGTAGATTCTTGACATGCTTATTAGGTTATTCCATCATTGATCATGTACTGTGAAAGGTAAATGTTACAATCTCTCTCAACTCATTTAGGCCATAGAAAGAAGAAAAATAAAGGGCAGCCCGGTGAACAAAGCATCTTGCATTTACGCAGGTCCATAGAAACATGTTCTTATATATGCCTTCCCCTGAAAACAATAAAGACTTTTAAAGAAGGAAAAGCTTAAATTGTGCAATCCTGTTCCAGAAAAACTTAAGTTTGTGCAATTTCAAGGATGTCTTGTACAGCCGGAAGACATCATAATTCAGTGCAAATTTGCTCGTGGTTTGTTTTTCAGAAGTTTTGATACCGAAACTTGTTTGAAGTTCCTTAATCATAAAGGATTTATGATGGGTAAGGGCTTGACACAGTTTTAAGGTCAAAAGGATATAGAAGGAGCTGGACTAGAGACAATTTACTCTGTTTGCAAGGCTGGAAATCAAAGAGAAATTGTGTTTGAGAAAAAGGAATAGATCACATAATAACTCCTATATCTCTCGGACATGGAACTTAAGCTAAGATTTGCTTCAAATGATTTTAAGGCAGTTGCTTTGGGATCTTTACTCGCTGAAGTTTTTAATGAATTGAAAATGTTGGAATGGTGTTTGTAGTTGTTAAGGTTTGAGGAACACTAATTGGATATTCCTGTTGGATTGTTTAAACCCCCATACAGCTCCATCTTCATCTAAATTAGTGCTTTAACATGGCTATCACCCTCACTTTCCTATACTTGTCATATAACTGGAAAGGTTGCTGCCAGTTCTTCTATATACTCTCATTCAGAAGTGCATGGAACTTGACCAAAAGATGTTATTCTCCTTCAAATGATTAAATTCAGCATGTTGGTCAGTGGCAATTTTTTGAACAATAGATCATAAATTATAAATTAGGCCCTCTTGGAAGAGGGGGAACACAAGGTTGGGATAAATGGTATGAGAACAAACCTCTATCCCATTCCCCACCACCAAAAAAAAAAAAAAAGGAAAGAAGGAAGAATGATCTACAACAGCACAAGGCTTACATATGATTCTATACCAAGCACCCAAGGTTGTGGCCTATTGGTCAATGAAGTGGGAAGAGAACCACGAGGTTTCAGGTTCAAATCCCATCGGAGGCAAAAATCACTAGGTGATTTCTTTCTATCTTCCTAAACCTCGGTAAGCGGAGTTACCTAGTACCTGTGCTGGTGGGAGGTAGCAGGTACCTGGTGGAATAGTCGAGTTGTACAAGCTGGCCCGAACACCATCGTCATAAAAAATAATGATTTTGTACCAATTTATGGTGTCATATATATACCTATAAAACGTTAAACCTTGCATGCCCCTATATGTTTTACACAAATGTCAAGCCTCATTTCTTGTGAAATTGTCGTGTCCCAGATCTGCTTTTGTATTAATGATTATTTTCCTATTTTAGTCTTCATTTTGGTTTTCAAAAGAGCATGTTCTTATGTCTATGTTTGACGTCCTAACACTTGTGCATTCAAAATATTGCGTTTATATATTTACCACACTCAATAATGTTTCCTGTTTTGGGAGCATAAACCTTTGGATCTGCTTGTTTAGAGCTATTCCTCTTTTTGCTTGTGTTTGTGAGCTTAACTTCCTTCTACCTCCGTGAATTTCTAAAGGACGCAACGGAGCTTGATCGGTTGATAAGTTACTTGATAAACAAGGAAGATTCTGAAGGTGTGGTACTACTTGGGCACAGCACTGGCTGTCAGGTAGGTATTTATTTCATTGAATGGACAAATCGAACATTTGATGCTACTCCAGTAAAAAAAGCATGTAATATCATTATGCACGAAACATGAGGATAGAGGAAACTGACTTTCTCCATTTGTATACAGGATATAGTGTATTACATGCGCACAAATGCTGCATGCTCCAGAGCAGTACGTGCAGCCATATTGCAGGTAATACCTGCTTAAAAATTGTAGTTTAAGTTGCCTCTTTTGATACAAATAAGTTCAGTACATGCTTCCTACCATTTTAGCTGAATGTGCTAACTTACTGTACCTCAATGCTCATGATAGCACATGCAATGGATATGGTCCTTTGAGCTCTAATGGTTTATCCAAATCTCCGTCTTTCTTTAGTGAGGAGAAATTTGTAAAACGGACAAGATTTTGCCTCTTAGATATCTTTATTACTTCATACCTGATATGTGACTCTTGCAGTTACTGGTGAATGACCTACATTTAGTTCGAATGGAGTTAAGGCGGTCTTCAAAGTCATATGCTGTTTGAGTTTTGCAGTTTCTGTTGTGTGTGTGCGTGGGGGGGGGGGGGGGGTGATGAAAATATAATGGTGAGACGGGAAGGAGGAAAATATAATTGTTGCGGTCAGTTACTGGCGTTTAACTGACATTCAATTATGAGAGTTCAGGTGCTTTTCTTCTGAGAGAGAATCAAGCTGGCAGTGTAATCTTATCTTGAGAGATCAGTCTTAAGCGTGGTGAATATGGAGACAGCGTTTGGAATAGTATCTGTGTTCTCATAGCTACTATTATGCGGCCAACTTTATGTAATCTGGGTATTGTGCTGCTTTCAGCATCAACCATAATGTTCTTTTGGCTTTTCAGGCTCCAGTTAGCGATCGAGAATACAAAGCCACTCTTCCTGATACTGCTTCTATGATTGATTTGGCCTCAAACATGATAAGTGAAGGCCGTGAATCAGAGTTAATGCCAAGGGAGGCAAATCCAGATGCCCCAATTACTGCCTTTAGGTAAGGACGATGGTGTAGTCCAGTTACTTTCCCGTATACTGCACTCTACCACTTCATGATCATGGTTTCTACTGAATCTTAATTCAAAGGAGGTCAACTACAACAACTACGAAAAATCCAGTGTAATCCCACGGGGGAGGGTAGTATGTACGGAGACCTTATCCCTACCTTGTGGAGGTAGAGAGTTGGTTTCCGATAGACCTTAGGCTCAGGAAAAGCATAGTCACAGCATAGTTGAAAAGAAAAAAAGAAAAAAAGAAAAAAAAAGGTCAATTATATGCATTAAAAAGCACGCTCCAAGTTAGTTTATTACAATTACGAAGTTATGATAATGAACAATAATTATCAAATAAAAACCGTGAATTAATTGCAATAAAGACACCTTTCCCTTCTATTCGTTCAACTGGAATTTTATAATAAGGCAAGATATTGAGGATGACGTGGAAAATGCCTCACAATGAAGAGGTCCTTCAGAAACTTTTAGCGGAGTTCTTCCACTGAGGCATAAGTGGATTCTCTGGCATATACGATATCAGAAAAGAAGGCCATCATAGATATGATAGAGGTCTGAACAAGAAGTTGGATTTCTTGTTTGGAATCTCAAGTCTTTGCTTACTCTTTTCTACACATGGTTGCCTTCCTAATAATGATGTTTTTGACAGATATCACTCACTTTGCGCATACAATGGCGAGGACGACTTGTTCAGTTCTGACTTTAGTGATGACCAGCTGAAGCAAAGACTTGGGCACATGTCTAACACTCCTTGTCAGGTTGAGAACAAAGTCCCTTCAATTTTCAAAAGCTAATTTTCCTTTTAGTTTACTCTGTAGAAAGACTTTAGTTTAGGTCCGAGCAATTTTTGTTACTTTTTAAGCGTGTTACATGGCAAAAGAAAGAAACAGACATGGTGAATTTCCTGGATAAAATGTCCCTTTTGACATTTTCCACATAGGCCTAGAAGTTTTAATCTGTTTACAAGGACAAAATGGCAGGTTCTGATTCTCACCTATTCTCTGCAGGTTATATTTTCCATGGGTGACGAGTACGTTCCAGATTATGTTGATAAGAAAGCGTTGGTTGATAGGCAAGCACAAAACCTTTTGCAGACCTTTTTGTGTGTTCTTGTTCTTATACATTTGTCCTCACGGTTACTTGACCATAGTTGCCTATGCATTTTGAACTTGGTGCAGATTGTGTAGAGCAATGGGTGGTGCTGAAAAAGTTGAAATTGAACATGGGAACCATTCTCTATCTAACAGAGTTGCTGAAGCTGTTGAAGCCATAATGAGCTTCGTCAAGCGAGAAGGTCCGAGCGGGTGGGATGATCCATGGAACTAAACGGGTTGATCCTGCAACTTCAATGAATTATATTTTGCCTTTACATTCTTTATTTCTATGTATCCTACCAGTTACATGTACACTTCAGAATGAGGAAAAGTATAATATTGTCTTTACCTAGTGAATGGTAGTCTAGAAGAACGTATCATTTTTTTCCATTCTTTGTCATGAATTTTGGAATTGATTTTTCGCAAGATTGGAAATTAGCAATGGAGATTGAATATTTATCCTTCTATTGGAGATAATGCTGGATTCTTAGATTTGAATATTTCATGGTAAAAGGTTGTTCTGTCTTGTATATTTATTCTGGAAAGAGAGCACAATTGTACTTTAATTATTTGACATGTACATTTGATTGGTAGTTTACTATTTGTTGTGTCTAGTTTCTAGCTTGGATACCTTCCGTGTAAAGGGATAGTTTTTAAGGGATCGTTTGGCTTATGAACTAGTTATACTAGGATTACAACAACAATACCAACAAATCCAAGTAGGATTTGGGGAGGGTAGTGAGCACGCAGACTTTACCCCTACCTTGAGAAGATAGAGAGGTTGTTTCCGATATGCCTTCGACAATGCGAGGATTATACTACGATAATTAAATAATAAAATAGGATTATTTAGTGAACGTTTTTTTTTTTGGTAGATGTTGTTTATCGGAGTAAAACTTGAATATATGGTGTACATTGTACAATATAAAATATGTATTAGGTTCTTTACACTAGATAAGCTTGGATAAATTTTTATTTTATATTTAACTTTGACCTTAGAGTAAAATAAAAGAAGAGCTTCTTAACCCCTCCCTAGTAGTTCCCCACATTTTGGTGGGTATTATCATATACCCACTTTTGGGGTCACCATTGAAGTTATCCGCATATTGCACAAAATTTTGTAAAGTGTACTCGTTCGGATCTGAAGTAGTTCAATCTCTTCAATGCTACTTCAGAAATTAGATATGAAGTTCTTCTATCTTTCAAATGCAACTTCAGAAATTCGAATCTGAAATAGTTCAATCTCTTCAATGCAACTTCAGAAATCAAATCAGAAGTTCTTTTATCGTTCAAATGCAACTTCAGAAATTCGAATCTTTAGTGGTTCAATCTATTGAATGCAACTTCAGATTTCGAATCTTAAATTCTGAAGCATAAACTTGTTCTTCGAATTTTAACAACCCAATACACGACTCAATGCTCAAATCTGCTCCAAAAGAGCTCAAATTTGAAACATAACTTCCAAATATCGTAAAGAAAAAATCCTAGTCATCAAATTGTCAAAACAACAAGTTTAACAAACTCATTTTGAAACTAAGAAAGAAGAAGAAACTCAAAGCACAAAGAAGAAGAAAACAACAATAAAGAAGAGAAAAGTGTATGTATCTGAAGTTATCTAAAAATTGAATATCAGTTAAATTTTTTTTTTAAAAGTAGGTACAAATTCATTGGGTGGGACAAAACTGGGTGCCACATAAAAATTTTACCATTTTACTCCCTTGATGAAACCCACAACCTCAGGTTGGATGTTGAAGAATGCTTATCACTTGTCTTTTCTCAGAGAGAAAAGCTTTGGAGAGAAGAATTTTGGAGATTGACATTTTGGAGAAGAATTTTGGTATTTCACATCATTGTCATGTGGTTGTTTTATCCCTGAATTAGCTAACAGTGGGATTGTTATTCCATATTAAGTGTGGTATAAAACTATATCAATATTGTGGTATAACTATTTCCAAGAGTTCTTGTATCGAAATCACAATTTTTAATCAAACATAAGATAAAATAATTGGGATTTTGATTTATTTATTTATTTCCCAAAATGATTTTCACTCTCTGAAAAGGCTCCCTTGCTTTTTCATACATGATGGTTTTCTTCTAGCTTTTGACATAATATAATGTAATTTACTTGCAATGATTATTATAATCAAAAGGGTCAAATATATTCATTTACTTTAGTATATTGTTTATATCTATCCTCATTTGTACTATCGGGCCACATCTACCCCTATCGTTAACTAAATTTTTTAAAAATACCCTTCATCTAACAGAAAGATACCAAATTAAAAAAAAATCTGTTTTTTTAAATCCATTAATAACTTGTTAAATGCCTTTTATTTACTGCACTTCTTCCTCATAGATTAGTCATCTCCTTCAAAGTCACTTATTGAACTCAAAAAGTGAAAGACATAAAAATACCGATAACTATATATTCATTTATATATTGAGTCCCAATTTTTTAATATCCTTATTGTATGTTTATTATATTCTACCTTTTTCAATTTTTTTTTGCTAGCTTCTCTCTTTGTTTTTTTCACCATATCGAACTGTACCGAGTATTCACCATGATTTTCTTTCCACCATGACTTGAATATTTATAGCATCTTATTAGGTAGACATTTCTGAAGTCTTGAGGCAGTTACCGAGGTATTTCTTCCTTCAACAGTGAGCCTTTGTTGATGAGTATTCAAGGACCGTGATTTTCTTATTCTGATTTAAGCATTTAGGCAACGAGTAATTATTGTCAAATCACGTCTTAAGAATCAAAATCAGATTCCATATTATGGGATGGGATACTCATAATTCTTAGTAACAATTGAACTTATAATGAATAAATATTAGAAAATAATTAGAGGAGATTCAATTTAATATCAAGCTACAATCTAAAAAATTCATCGGGAATGAAAGTACACCAACAAGCTGAAAAGTAACTTAACAATCTAAGTACACTAACTTCATGTATTAACCAAACAAAAGTATTGTTAAAGTATATATTAGTTGTTACCGACATAAAAACCAGCTGTCCAGTGTGCATTATATTAGACAAAGTGATGCCATATTATAACCACAAAAAATAAAATCGAAAGTGATAACATAACATCCTAATGCCACCATGAACAACTAAGAACCAAAAATATAAGTTCTTACTAATCTTACTGCCACCATCATTCTCGGTCTCTCTCCAAATGAATAAAATGTGTTAAGACGTCTTAGAAATCTAGGTTCCGTAGTTTATATGATAGGTTTAACGGGTTATGGGTTAATAATTTTTTTAAATAATTATTTTATTAATCTAGTGGATTTCCGTTGGATGAAGGATGTTTTTAAAAAGTTTTATTTATCGATAAGGGTAAATATGTCCGGATAGTATAACGGAGGGTAGATGTGAACAATATATCAAAGTAGAGGTGTATATTTGACCCTTTTCCCTAATCAAAATTATACTTACTAATATCTAATTATTTTGCCAAAAACATCAAACTACTTTTCCTGTGCACTCGCAGGGTCAAAAAAAAGTTAGTTGTACCTGAAGCCTTTAAAGAACTAACTGTCCAGGGATTTCACATCCGCACAAAAAGGACACGATTTGCACAAAATTATGAACAAATACCCATCAAAACTCAAAAGTATATGAACTCCATAGGGGAATAAAGGAATAAATATAATCAATGAAGTAAATGGTAATAGTATTTCTTTAGATCTACAATAGTCCTAGCAAATGGACCAGAACTCTACAAGAAGTTCAAAAAATGAATTACACCACACTATTCTTTAGTATTCCACTATACAACCTTTAGCATTGGCACTAGTATATGACTTAAAATAATATATGACTTACAATATTATATGACTTACAATGTGGAAGCAAATCAGCTTCAGAAAACATAATAACAGTAAAATACAGATAGATATTTCCAGAATATCACTGAGATATCACCAAACTTCTTTCACCATCCAAATGCTTGAAGTTACCTGCATCTTCAGATTGGTATATGCAAATTGCCAGCCAAAAGCAGAGACAATGCGCTGCTTATCCTGCACATAATGCATTAAGCAGTACATGACCAAGCATAAGGTCCACAAAGTACTGGTGTCCAATCTGGCCATCCCTCCACTTCAGCTTGGCAGGAGCACGGCCATAATGCACCCCGTCATTGCATCGGTTATCGTAATGCCACGGATAAGTCATGTCAAAATCATCAATGACACGATCAACTAGACCATATGCCCTCAACTTATCCAGGACTACCCCATTGAACGCCTCCATTTTATTTGGATTGAATGCCAATCTTCTAGCATATCCGCCAGTGGTAACCGTGGTCCTATATATGACCTCTGGTGGCGTCAACCCTCTCTGCCTTACCCCATTAAATACCTCAGCCCAGAATGATGCAGCATAGTCGGCGCCTTTAATGAAATGCCTAATATTTGGCCAATACACTCCATCATGTAAGCCCGAATTCATGATTATAGTGTCTGGAACAACATTTCCAGAAAAGTACCCTTTCAAAAGTTCTCTATAGTCAGCATCTGTCAACGAATTCAAGCCTCGATACTTGCCTGTCTCGTTAGGATGTCCATTGTAAATGTTAGTAAATCGAACAGTTTTTGATGGATTCCTCGGGTTGCTAATGTTCATATCAACTCTTCTTGGGACATCCTTCTTATCATTCACATCTAAAATGAAATTAAGGATGTTTCTCACTGTGTCACAGTGATTTGAATCGCCCCACCAGAAAATCCAGCGACCAGTCAAACAATTCCAGGCTACTTCACTTGAGAACATCTTGAATGAACAATGTGTTGAATATACCCAACCATTGCTCTCCAACAACCCCAATGGTCCATCACACCATGGTTTTTGGCATGGGAAATTTGGTTCTTGACATCTGTATCGCCCGTCATTGCTAATTGAGCAGCTATTATTCTTAGCATGACGAGTCCATCGACCAGACCACACATCTCTAACAAGATCTGACTTCTTGCATTGAGATATTTCAGGTAATTCAACAGAGGATTTGGAGAACTTGACTGGGATTACGCGGAGAACCTTGTCATATGCAAATCTTTCAGGCGAAAACGTCAAGCCTTCATAATGTCGAAATAGTAGAATAACCATAAGATTGTAATCCCCAGCAAAATCAGGATGGACTTGCAGGGAAAAGTGGTAAGTACCATTGCCTAAATCTTTAAGGGGAGGCCTAGACTTCCATGTTTCACCAGCAAGATCAGTCTCAAAATAATCACCACCCAAACAATGGGGTTTCCCAGAATAATCCAATGCATGGAAAACAAACTCATGAATATCCCCTGCTGACAATTCAACGTTTTCGCGACCATCCAAAGCTGGAATCTTTACATCCACTGTTCTTGATTCCCTACATGGCTCACCTCCAGGAGCCAACCAATTAGTAAGAAGATTTGATGAATAGTTTGCCTCTAATTCAGCAGAAATCCACCTATGAACTCTCGGCCTTGAAACCTCTACCAATTCTAGTTCCTTATGTGACACATTTGTCACCATTTCAAGACTGAAATCAGGGGCATTACCTTGATTCTCAGTCAAATTAATCAGTTGAGGTTCGACTTTAGGAGCCAGATTCTTTCGGGCTAAATCTTGGTTTAGATTCTGGTGAGTATTTACAGAATGCAGTCTGAGAGAAATATTGGTAAAGCTGAAATCTTTAAAGGTAGGACTAAACTTTCCTGAACTATTATTCACCTTCAACAGAACAAGATCTCTCTGAAAATTACCCACGTTCACACCATAAAATGACCATACAATCAAGAATCTAAGTAAAAGAGCCATTGTCAGTATCTTAAACCACCATTGAACCTTGGGGTTATTTGACCTCATAACCCACCCAGTATTTGCAGCTTTCCCATGCATCTCAGCAGAAAACATATTGACAATGCTTACACATAACTAACTGTACATGCACATTTCAAACTTGTCCAAGTTCGTAGAGGTGATACAAAGTTAACAAAGAATGCAACGTGGAAGTTATTAGTATTACCCCATTACAAGTAACAGTATATTAATTTGCACAAAATATCATAGTCTAGATCACGTGATAGTGCATAGTGAGATTCATTAGTTTTGACCACATTGACATTACAAGTAACTATATTGTTTTGCACAAAATAATAATTATTGTCTAGATCAAGTGATTGAAACATAAGACATTCATTATATTTATTTCATTCATCGTACTATGCACAAATAAATTGATGAATGAAAAGGTAAATCAATTAGTACGTTAAATCATCGTGTACAATAAAGGCATGTAATCATTCATAACTATAAAATAATACTCGTTTTTAGAAAAGAGAGATTTTAACCTAACTAATACAAAAATTTACTAAAATGACATAACTGGAGTATAATCGTCGGTTGCAGTAACCATTTATCGAATTGTCTAATCAAATAATGTAAACGCAAAGAGTTGATGGAGTGGCGTGTAAGGCAAAATTTGTCTGTGACTGGGAGGCAGCAGCAGCAGATTCTTCTTATGAGAAAGGAAATTAACTTGAAAATCAATGGTAGCTTCAGCTAACGACTTATGCTGTGTTTAATACAAGCAACGATACCATTTTTGTCGGTGCAGTACTACTTGAATGATCTTCTGCCCATGGCTGATGGCTTATATTCTCAACAGAACTTTCGTCTCCCTCTGCTCTGCACATGGGAGGAGAGTGGGGAAAAGTTAAACTAAAGTGGGAGCTATTAGGGTGTAAAAAATAACTACCCCTCCGTTTCAATTTATGTAAATCTGTTTCACTGGGCACGTAGTTTAAGAAAAATGAAGACTTTTAGAATCTGTGGTCCTAAATAAGTCAAAAAGGGGCTCGGAGTATTTGTATGATTATAAAAGCTTTTCAGTAAGGATAGAATTATAAGTTTAAGCTAAATTGTTATCAAATTTAGAAAGGGTCATTCTTTTTGGAACGGACAAAAAAGGAAATAGGTTCACATAAACTGGAACAGATGGAGTATTTGTTAGGTGTTTGCCTAAGCACGGCAGATGCCGTACACTTGATGGCAAAGGAAAGCGAGACCTTACCTTTTTTTCTAGGCATGTTCCGACATACGGTTCCTACGGAAGATTCCGCCAAGATTTCTTCGTTAGTTGGGAGAAGAATCCGCCTGAATCGGATTTTTTGAGGAACGTATCGAGAGAGAATTTGTGTGTTTGTCCTGATTTTTGAAGAAAGAACAATGTATTTACCATAATTGATTTTTCCTTTTACGAAAAGGAAAATACAATTCTTTCATATTTTGCTTGTCCTTTTTTCTTGGAGGAAAATGTTTTGACTTTTATAACTGAAATATCATTCCTTCTCATTCGCAGCATTTACAATGTAGCCAAATGGGTCTTGTTTAGGGGGGAAATTTCTGGACATGTGTTAGCGTGCCACATATGTTTGCCTCTTTATAAGGTTATTCTCTTGATAATTTTGTACTCTTTTTACTCCCTCCGTTTCAATTTAGATGAGCTAGTTTGACTCTGCATGGAGTTTAAGAAAAAAAAAAGACTTTTGAAACTTGTGGTCTTAAAAGTTTAAGGGGTAAAAGCTTTATGGGGCCATGACATTTGTGTAGTTATAAAATCTTCTCATTAAGGGTAAAATGGGTAAAATGAAGAGTTTAAAGTTGAATTATTTTCAATTGTAGAAATATGTCATTCTTTTTGGAACGGACTAATAAAGAAAGTATGTCATCTAAATTGAAACAGAGGAAGTAGTAGATTGCTTATCTTCGCATGTGGACGTAGGTTAATTGATCGAACCACGTTAAATGTGTGTGTCTCTTTTGGTTTATTTCTTTTTTGTTGTTTGTTTTATCGTCGTTCAAGGTTTGATTTACCATCTTCCACATGACAACTGATTATTTCGATCCTAACAAGTGGTATCAAAATAAGATTCGAGACAAGTTCATCTAGACGAGTTTAATTTTAGTCACGACCCATTTTACGGTAATCATGATTTTTGTCTCATCAATTTGACTGGGGTGCTACTCACGTTGAGTCAAATATTGTGGTGAAAATTTGGAGATGCGACTTATTAAGGTTATATGAAGAAGGTGGATCAAGTTCATTTTGTCAGAAAATTCAGGCCAAGGGTGAGAATTGTTAGGTGTTTGTCCTTATTTTCTTAATATATTTGATTTTTCTATATTTTGAAAGAAGGGCAACATATTTACCATAATTGATTTTTTCTTTTACGAAAAAAAAAATATAATTCTTCCATATTTTGCATGTCTTTTTTTTTTGGAGTAAAAGATTTGACTTCTACAAATGAAGGATTTTTCCTTCTCATTCAGCAACATTTGTAGCCATATGGGGTTTAAGAATCTTGTTTGGGGGGAGAATTTTCGGGACAAGTGTTGGCGTGCCACTTTTGTTTGCCTCTTTGTGAGGTTTTTCGCTCGATAATTTTGTACTCTCTTTTGTATAGTAGATTGCTCATTTTCGCTTATGGATGTAGGTCAATTGATCAAACTACGTTAAATGTTTGTGTCTCTTTTGGTATATTTTTCTTTTACTAGCTTCCGCGTGACACTTGATTATTTTGATCCCAATAGTATTTTAAATCTCAAAAATAAGATAGATTACCTGCTATAATGAATAAAGGTGATCAGGTGATATGAAACATGCTTACACTAACGGACGTATATAACTATGGGCTTAAGTGCTTATAATTTTGAAGAAGAAAAAATATTTAAAAAAAGAGTTATTGGTTATAAAATAAACACTGTGAAGTAAATAAATCAAAGACAAGTATAGAAAGAGATCGATATATTATTCAATTTCAAACTGATGTACATAATGAACTGAGATCTCTTCTATTTATAGAAGAAAGAAAGTAGGTGTTAGGCTTTTCAGGAAGCAATTGCAAGGCTTTTCATGAAGCAGCTGCGTGACTTTTCTTGAGCTGATTGTAAGTTGTCTGCATGAGTTACTCGCAACCTGCCTGTTTAATAAGAAGTTGCTGCAAGTCATTTCATTGAGTTACTTGCAACCTGCCTGCATCAGCTGCTTGTAGATAAACTTCAAAAGAGTACTAAATGGATAATCTTTTTCAGAAAAATTATCTACAGCGGAGTAATAAATAGACATCTACAATATATATTTTCATAACATTATTTAGCTTTTTCTAATAGTAGTTATTTTCCAATTTACTTTTGTTAGCATTGAAATTTTAGTATATATTTATTCAAGAACTAAGGGATTGTTTGGTACAAGGGATAATTAAGGATAATAATCCACGATATAATTTGGGGTTGTATTTATCTCATATTTGGTTATAGGTCCAGGGATAAATTATGGGATTAGTTATTGACTTAATTAGTCAGCGTAGCTACTTTTCAACCCTGCTATTAGGGTTTGGCCACTTTTTATATTGTAATGATAAAATAACCGTTGATCCGATTAAATTGACATTTTTTGTCCCTCCCCTATCCCCAACTAAAATACAGAACACAACTTCAACAACTGATATTGGAGTTTGAAGATTTAACTAGTGGAACCCCAGTAAACTATACTGGAATTTTCAAAATTCAGCAATTTTGAACCTTTACTAGTATAAAATTCAAACTCCATGAATGATTCCTGATTTTTGAACCTTCACTAGTGCAAATTAAAAAACAAAATCAGGAACGATTCATGCCTTTTGAATTCACATTATACTTCAGTAATTTTTAACCTTTAAATACAATTCCAGGAAACAATTACTAGTTTTAAACCTTTACTAGGATAAAATTCAGGAACAATTCATGATTTTTGAATTTACATTATACTTCAACAATTGTTAGTTACCATTTTAGGTCATTCAAACTCCAAGAATAATTACTGGATTTTGAACTTATAAATATTCAAAGTCCAGTAATCGTTCCTGTAGTTGTTTCGTATTTTTGATAGGGTATTTTTGTCCAAACTTATATTTTCGCATTAATAAGTGGCTACTTTGCAATGATAATTCAAAATACGACTAAATTCTAATAGCCGACCTAAATAGTGGCTTTTTACTAACTTTTACTTAGTTATCCTATATAAAAGATGGAATAGCTAATCTTATAAGATATCTCACCCCATAAGAAATTCTTGTTTATCCCGCTATTGTATCAAACAACCTCTAACGCTTTACTGCAACAGTCAATAAGGCATCATGCATGGTTAAGGTAAACTCCGACAAAACTTGCGTACCCGTAGACTCATACTACATAAACAATTTGACCGAAAATGTCTACTTAAGTCTATTGACGAAAACTTTTTATTAAATTCTAACATATTTACAGATTACCTCTAACAAATAGTAATGCAAAGTCTTCATTCAATTCCTTTTATTTTCATATAGCTACAAGTATTATGTTAACAAGTAACATCAACAATAATAATAATTGTGGTTCAGTCCCAAACAAAAGTACAACAAAATAATAATAATAATAATAATAATAATAATAATAATAATAATAATAATAATAATAACAATAATAATAATAATAATAATAATAATAATAATAATAATAATAATAATAATAACTTAATCTTAACTAATATGTATTACCTATATAGATTTTTTTCTTTCATCATATCTTATCTTAGCTAAGTCTGCATTGATTCCAAGGATTTGCAAGTCTTTCATGCCAACTTCCTTCTATATAATTTTAGGTGGGCGTTTGGATATAAGAATTGTGAAATTTCAGAAAAAAGTAAAAAAGAAATTAAATGAAAATAGCATTTGAAATTAGAGTTATGATTGGACATGAATACAATTTAAAGCTATTTTTGAATTTTTGTGAATGATTTGAAGTGAAATAATAGCTTTTTGGAGTCCACTTCAAGTGAAACAATTCTAGTAAATAGTGTTAGGAGTTTAAATTTTTGACAAGTGAAACTCCAGTAAAATATGTTGGGAGCTCAAAATTTTTCTTGAAATCACCCACGTTCACACCATCAATTGCCCATAGAATCAGATTTAGGAAACATCCATTGTCAATATTTTTAATCGACCATTAGCATAGGGGTTATTGAACCTTATAACTGTAACGACCCGACTGGCCGTTTTGAGCCTTGAGGTTCCGTGAAGTGGTTCGAGGTCTTGAGTGGCTTCATATTGTGTAATATGACTTGTGTGCATGGTCGGATTTGATTTTCAGATGTTTCGGAATGTATTTGGATAATTGATTCTCACTTTAGAAGTTTAAGTTGAATATGTTGACTGAGGTTTGACTTTTATGAAAACGATCTCGGAACGGTATTTTAATGGTTCTGATAGGGTCGTATCATGATTTTAGACTTGGGCATACACCCGAAATTGAATTCGTAGGTCCGTAGGTTGATTTGTGTTGTTTTGCCGAAAGTTATCAACTTGAGGTTTAGAAGTTTGACTGCAGGTTGACTTCATAGCTATCGTGTTTAGATTTATGTTTTGGGACTTGAAATAGGTTCTTTTTGTCATTTGGAACCTTTCCGCAAAGTTTGGCGTCATTCCGAGTTGATTTGATAGGAATCTAACGCGCAATTGTGTTTTTAAAAGTTATTGAGTTTCATGTTGATTTCATCTGTTTTGGAGGTCCGATTCATGGTTTCGGATATTATTTTAATGGTTTGATCACGCGAGCGAGGTCATGTTATATTTTTAGACTTATGTTGATGTTTGGTTTCGAGCCCCGAGGGCTCGAGTGAGTCCGGTTGGGCGACAGGAACTGGAGGCGCCTGTTACTACCCATGGACTTCAGGAGACTTTAGTGCAGTTCCTGAGCATGTTTGGTACATTGGCTCAGGCGGGATTGATTCTAGCTGCCCCAGCTACTTCACAGATCGGGGAAGGAACTCAGACTCCCGCCGCCCGTACTCCAAAGAAACGGGTGTTATGTCAGCACAACTTATTATTCCGGTTCAGCCTGAGGTCAGGCCAGGGGTATCAGAGGAGGAGCATAAGAGGTTTGAGAGATTCAAGAAGTATCATCCCCTACTTACAGTGGCTTAGCTACCTAGGATGCGCAGGGTTTTCTCGAGAAGCGCCATCGTATTCTCCACACCATGGGTATTGTGGAGACGAACGGAGTTGCTTTCACTATGTTTCAACTGTCTGGAGTAGCATATCAGTGGTGGAAGTCTTATGAGGAGGGTAGACCAGGATGAAACGCCACCCACTTAGACTCAGTTTTCAGTGATGTTTTTGAGGGAGTTTATCCCCAGACCCTCCGGGATGCGTGGCACACAGAGTTCGAGCAGCTGCGTCAGGGCACTATGACAGTATCATAGTACGCCATCAAATTTAGTGAGTTGTCCCGTCACGCACCTGCTTTGGTTTCTACAGTTAGAGAGAGAGTCTGCAGGTTCATTGAGGGGATCAGTTATGGTATCCGATTCAGCATGGCTCGGGAGTTGGAGATGGATGTTCCATTTCAGCAAGTGGTAGAGATCGCTCACAGATTAGAGGTTATGCGGGGCCAGGAGAGATAGGACAGGGAGGCTAAGAGGCCTCGTGGACCGGGAGGATCTACCAATCCCTATTTTGGAGGCATGCTGCGTTATGGTAGAGGTTTTGTGGGTCAGCCAGTTCAGTTTGCACTTCAGGCTTCACGTGGTACTTCAGATATCCATGGGTCCTAGAGTACCCATACCGGGCAGCTTCCATAACCATGTTAGCGGAGAGGTTGCTTTGAGTGTGGGGATACCAATCACATGGTGAGAGATTTTCCCAGAATCCGGATATATGTATCACAGCGGGGTATTCAAGCTATAAGTTCCACTCCAGTTGCTGCTATACTTACACCTCCAGCTAGGAGTAGAGGTCAGGTGGGTAGAGGTCGTCCTAGAGGGGAAGGTCGGGCCCATTGTTATGCTCTTCCTGGTTGGGCAGTCGCTGGTGCACCAGATGATGTCATTACAGGTATGATTTTGGTTGATTATAGATATTATTTCGGGCCCATTTATTGGTACGATTCATCCTACCATGCTTCAGATATGGTTATGTTTTGTGATTCTTATATTATGTTCATGTGTTCACACTAGTTGGGGAATCCTATTGTGATAGCCCGTGTCTATCATTTTGGTTTGGTTGCTATTGAGGGTCATGAGGCTTGGGTGAATTTTCTGTTAGTTAATATGGTAGGTTTTGATGTGATTTCTTGGTGTTTTGGCCACGACTTTTGATTTGGGCGTTCTACGGGTATGAGAAGTTTGCGTCATGTTGTGGTTTTGATTTTACGGGATTGAGTTAGTAGAGTGTTTTAGTTGTTGAGATGTTTATCGTACTCGTGGTTCCGAGTGGAGGATGGGGACCTGGTGTTCTTTGTGGATAGGCGTGATTGTACAGGGCTACGCACCGCGGTGGGGTTATGTTAGGGTGAAATTCATTGTGGTCGTTGTGTGTGTCTTGCTTCTTCCTAGAGGAATGGATCCGTAGTCCGATATCGTCATGGAGTCATGCATGTTGGGTTTTTTGATAGTTATTTCATGTGTTCCTCTTCTCATATTCAGTCGTGTTCGAGTTATGCTTGTTGGGTTTGGATTGTGATGTGTGTGCTCGGGTGGCATTCGATGTGGATTGTGATCGGGTGAGTAGTTATGAGTTCCACATGTTTCTTTCTTCATTGTCAATGTTTTGAAGGTCCGGAACAAGGTTCTAGTCTATATGAGTCTGTTTGCCGGTACCGGACTTGGTAATGGACAGCTATTATAGTCAGAGTTGTTGCTCTGGGCATATGAGTGATGTGTTATGTCACGTGGTTATATCTTGTGGATGTATGCATGAGCTATTGCATCTAGTTGAGGATATTACAAAGTGTGTGTGGTGTTAGGGCACTTAGTGGATGTGGAAATTGATTCTAAGGCTTATCGGCATGAGTAGAAGGAATAATCTTCGATTGAGATGATGTTGTCGGGCCTATATGGATTGGGGTGACGTAGGATCATGGGTATGTGTATGGTGAGTTTATACCATGATTTGATGACTTGAGAAAGACTCTTGGCACGTTCGAGGACGAAAGTTTGTTTAAGAGGGGGAGAATGTAACGACTCAATCGGTCATTTTGAGCCTTGAGGTTTTGTTAAGTGGTTCGAGGTCTTGAGTGACTTCATATTGTGTATTATGACTTGTGTGCATGGTCAGATTTGATTTTCGGATGTTTCGGGATGTATTTAAATAATTGATTCTCACTTTAGAAGATTAAGTTGAATATGTTGATCGAGGTTTGACTTTGGTGCAAACGACTCCGAAACGGTATTTTGATGGCTCTGATAGGTTCGTATCATGATTTTGGACTTGAGCGTATGTCCGGAATCGAATTCGGAGGTACGTAGGTTGATTTATGTTGTTTTGCCAAAAGTTGGCAACTTGAGGTTTAGAAGTTTGACCATAGGTTGACTTCATAGCTATAATATTTGGATTTCTATTTCGGGACTTGGAATAGGTTCATTTTTTCATTTGGAACATGTCCGCAAAATTTGGTTTCATTCCGAGTTGATTTGATAGGAATCGGACGCACAGTTGTGTTTTTAGAAGTTCTTGAGTTTCATGTTGATTTCATGTGTTTTGGAGGCCCGATTCATGGTTTCGGATGTTATTTTAATGGTTTGATCATACGTGCGAGTTCATGTTATGTTTTTAGACTTGTGTTGATGTTTTGTTGGAGCCCTGAGAGCTCGGGTGAGTTTCGGAGTGTTTGATAGAATTCAAGTTTTGCTGGTTTTGCACAGGTGCTTAAGGTCTCGCATTGCAAGATATGGATCGCATTTACGAGATTTGCTGGGGTCTGCTAGGTTCGCATTTGCGAACATTTTGTTCGCTTTTGCGATGGGGATCTAGGCTAGGCAGTGATCGCAATTGCGATCAATAGGTCGCTTTTGCGATGTGGTCGTAGTTCGCGATTGCGAATAAATCGTCCCATTTGCGATGACAGCAGGGGTTTTAGGCTCTTCGCTTTTACGATCATTTACTCGTATTTGTGGGGTTCACGTGTGCGAACCCCAGGTCGCATTTACGACTGGACATAAGCGACTGGATATAAGCGACATCTGCGACTGGACATAAAAGCTGAAGGACGGGATTTTAGTCTCATTTTCATCTCTTTGAACCCTAGAATCGGTAGGAGGCGATTTTGAAGAGAGATTTTCTTCTACAATCATTGGGTAAGTGATTTTGATCAATTTTTAACTATTTGACATGATTTTATATAAGATTTAACATCAAATTTGTAAGAATCAAAGTGAAATTTTGAGAAACTTTGTCTATGTTTTGAAAAATGAGAATTTGAGTTTTGAGAGCCAAATTGGACTCGAATTTTGAAACAAAACACATATATAGACTCATGGGGTTATGGGTAGTCGGAATCTACCCTTGGACCCGAGTTTTGACTGGGCACGTTCGGGGTTGACTTTTGAGAAATTTTGCAAAGGTCATAGCTTTATTTATTGAAATTGATTTCTCTTGCATTATTTGATATTATTATGTCGTTTTTTGTTAGATTTGAACCGAGCGGAGGTGAATTGTAAAGGAAAAGCTATTTTAGAGTATTGATTGAGGGTTTTTTGAGGTAAGTATCTTGCCTAACTTTGTGTGGAAAAACTACCCCGTAGGGATTGGTTTGTTTGCACTATTTAAAGGAGTGTACTCGAGGTAATGAGTGTGTAGACTGCCTTATATATGGAAATTTGACCGGTTTAGACTCTTAAGGTTCCTATGCACAGTAAATTGAAGTTTTTCTATCATGTTATGTCTCCCATCGTTAAATTCACTCTTATATGCCTTATTTGAAATTGTTGGTTTATGTTCTATCTTTTGTTGCCAAATTTAGTCATACATACTTTAATTGTAATTGTTGCCTCTTTATTTCCATGTTATCTCTTTCATAGTTGAGTTATTTTTATTTGAAGATATAGTTACACGTTATCTCTTCCGTAGTTGATTATCCATATTTGAAGTTATTTTTACATGTTATCTCCTCCGTAGTTGACTATCCTTATTTGAAGTTATTGTTAGATGTTATCTCTCCAATAGTTGCTTATCCTTATTTGAAGTCTATGTTACATGTTCTTGACGAGCGCAAAATACACACTTAAATTGTGCTCGCTAGTCAAATATAGTATAGTATAATATCGTGTCCATGGGGATTGAATTTAAATAGTATTCTCGTAGTTTCTAGCTTGATTGATATCCAGGAGGATCAACAATTGAGATTTATATGATTAATAATAAAATTTTAACTAAGAATATGAAATCTATTAACCAGTGACTATTGAAACAAGGAATAAGCAATTAAGGTTATTAGTGGAAGAGGATAGGGTTTTGACAAAATAAGTGCAAGATAATTGTTCGGGATCTAACTCTAAATAACTCACTTCCAATATTCATGTGAGTCTCTCGAATTCACTCTATTATTAGTTCAAACGTTCAGCAAAAACTCTTCTCTCGATTAAGTCTTAACCTCACAAGATGAACCAATTTAAGCACTGTGAAGATATGCAAGAATGCTTAGTGGATCGGTCTTCAGGAAAACCTCTTTCGATTATTCTCTTAACTAGATTTAATCAATGATTCAACTAGTCTATTTCGATTATTTAGAAGAATCTATGAACTCAACCAATAATATAATGCAAAAATATCACAAGTTATACCTCTTTCGATTACAAGAACAAGTGAATATAGATGCAACAATTAAATCTTTCAAAAATGATTCAAATACATAAAAATAAAGTTATAATCCACAAACAATCATCAATATACCAAATTCATCAAAACCCAAAAGGATCTACTCCATAGACATGGAGAAGTTCTTCACAAATATAACTAAAGTATAGAAAAACATAAATTCAATCCAAACACGGATCTTGAGTGAGGAAAGAATGATGAAATTCTTGTGCGTGTGTTCTTCCAACTCCTCCCTAGCCTCCTTAGGTCGAAATTATATCAAAAGTCCCGAAAATGGTATTTTTTCGTGTATTTAAGCCATCCCCCAATAATCCCCGGATGAAATTACTCTTTTTAGCAGAATTGGGAAGTCACTCTAATATTTTTGGGCTACCGCACTGCATGCCGCGCCGCCCCATGATGCGCGCATGTAGAAATTCCAGAACATGCCAAAATATGATTTTTGGCCACTTTTTGTACTAGCGCCCCGCGGGGCGGTAGTGCAAATTATGGCCAGAAATGAGTTTTTCAAATTTTTGACATCCAGACTTAGTTTTCGACCCCCGAACGTGATCCCGGCTTAATTGATTGGGCTTCTACTCAGACTTCAAAGCTCCAAATAGCTCGAATTAGCTCCACAACATCTGTGAAAAATCACTACTACTAGAACCTTGAGAACCCCTAAACCCCGCCCAAGCACTAAGTGCTCTTACTCCCACAGTTCTTTAGATGATTAAGAATCAGAAGAAAAAGGAGTTGGAACATTTGGTCTAGCATGATTTAATGCAACTTGATAAGTATTAAAAATAGTTTGAGCATTTATTCTAATTGAGGCTATTGCTTCCGGAAGTTGAGACAATTCCTCATCTTCAAGTGCTAAACCATTATAAATAGTTTCATACCAAAAATGAGGACCTCCTAATTTCATACAAGGATTTAACAAAGCAGAAACACCATAAATAGGGGGAATAGGAAAAAAAAAATTATACTTTTTCCTCATAGAATCAATAGCAAGTTTATAAATTTCTCCACCCTCTGAAAAATGAGCAAACAAATTTGTAAATTCTAAAATATAAACTAAACAGTTAGAAATAGTAGGATAATATTGCCCAAAAAATTTATTTGTAGCAATATATCTCACTCTATTTGTAGCAAACAGGTAAACTTTTCCCCTCGGCCAAAGCTTTCAGACGAAAATATCTCTATCTTGAGGGTGTTTCATTATGTGTCTAGCCAAAGTTTCTGTCCCCCCCGTGATCTAAAATATTAAAAAAGTAACTCCGTGCCACAAGTTTTACACTTATCCTTATTTTCTGGAATTAGTTTAGTAAAAAATGGCCAAACGGGAGATGTTTCCGTCCGTTTGCTAGGTTGTCTAGAAAAAGTAGGGGAAGTAACAGGAGTATCAGATGGGGCATCATTTGGATTAGCAGGGTTATCACTAGTTGGGTTAACATCAGGAGCAGGACTAGTTGGTGTATCATCATCCGGTTGAGTTTCATCAAAATCTATTTTCTCGTCATCATTTTCATCAATAGTTGGATTAGAATAAAGAGCATTCATTAATTCATGGTCTAATTATTCACCAGCTCTAATATTATGGCAAAATTGACTTTCAGTAAATTGTAATAAAATATTATTGCTATCAAGAATAGCAGGTGTATGATGGATATGAAATTTGATTCGGGGAACCCGGAGTAGTGAAGGAGGAACAGATTGAGCACTAGATTCGTCACTCTTGGATTTTCCCTTATTTTTACCAAAACGTTTTTTTAAAGGAAGCCATCTTAATTAATAAAGTAATAGAAAATAAATAAAACAAACAAAATTATAATATTAAAACTTAAGAGTTGGAACGAGTTTACTGAATTGACGAACAACTTGTTGAAAATTGATTATCGTTGAAGATTTTAATTCACCAACTTCACAATTGTTTCACAAATTGTAACAATAAAGTAAGCAATAGTAGCAATTATAGAAGAAAATTAGAGAGAGATTGTGATAGATTGATAATTTTGTAAGAAAAAATGACAGAATGAGGGGGTATTTATAGTTGAAAATAGGGAAAAAGTATAATTATAAAAAGTTTGGGATTAAAACAAAGTTGGGGGGTGGGGAGGGGGGTTAAATGACTATTTTATAAATAGCCAACGGCTATTTTTGACAGCCCAACGGCTATATTTTTTTTAAAAAAAAAATTTAGGTCCGGTCCCAGTCCCTGGCGGGCTAAATGGTCCCGGGCCTGGCGGGCCAAATCATAGGACCGACCCACGAGACAAGCCCAGGCCCACTAAAACCGGGCCAAATGGTCATGACCCGTTTAGCCCGTTTGGCCCGCGGTCCCGGGCCTGGACCGCCCCACTTACCACCCTTAGTCGTGGGCTATATGTAGTTGTGGTATTGAAATTATTGTTGTGAAAATATTGTGGTGTATGAGCACATGTAGTGCGGGTTGTTATATTATATTGTTATATTTTGGCACATATGGTATTGTTGAAAGGATTATCGGGGTGTTTACACGTGGGTTGTCTGTGCTATTATTATTATTGATATTTGAACACGCGGCATGACAAGGCGGGCTATATATGTTGGGTTTGCTCATGTGGCGAGACACGGTGGGATAATTATTATACGTGTATGGTGAGACAAGGAGGGCATTTACTTTATTGTTACGCACGCGGCGAGACAAGGGGGCTACGTCGGGGATAATTAGTGATGACCTGGGGGCATTGTTATTGATGATATTTGTATGGTGGTGTGCCTTCCTTGTGTGAGTCATACATATTACTTTGTTGTGTTGTTTCCAATCTACCATTCGTTGTCTCTAATCTTACTTGTTAACTCGAGTTGTGATAGTACACTTGCACAAGCATACATCGTAGTCTGTCACTTATATCAGTCCAAGAATATGAACCTTGATGTTTATTGATCATTTACATGTATTCTTGTATACTTTCCTTCTGTGCGTGAGTTGTATTATTTGCACGTGAGTCTTCTGTGCAGATATGAGATATTGTTAATATTGGCATGTGAGTTGTCCATGCGGATATGTGATATTGTTACTGTTAGCACGTGAGTTGTCCGTGCAGATATGAGTATTAATTGTATTGGAACGTGAGTTATCCGTACAACACGTGAGTTGTCCGTGCGGTTGTAATTAATAATATGGGCACAAGATGCCAAGTTATTAGGGTTCGTAATTTGGGACCAGTGATTTATGATTATGATGTGTGGTACCTCGGGGTAATTCTTGTATAAACCTTATATGGAAGAGGTTATTTTATTGGGTTGTTACTTATTTTTCTTACTTGGTTTCACTAGAATTTAACTATATTGTACTTACTTTATGGCGTTATTACGTGCTTGCTCCTTGTTTCTAATTATTGCTTCATAGTTTTTATTTCAAGTATGGTAATACTATTCTCGCCATAGTTAGCCTTGTATTGATATTGTTCTCTGTTAGTTTTATATTCATACTTGTATATGTTATTATGTCTAGTAGGTGTCATGACCGTTTTTTGCCACTACTCCACCGAGGTTAGTCTTGATACTTACTGTGAATCGTTGTGGTATTCCCATACTGCACTTGCTGCATATTTTTGTGCGGATCCAGGTACCTCGGGGCGTGTTGGTCATTAGATAGTTGATCGAGTACTGTTGTGGAGACTTCAAGGTATACCTGTCTTGGCGTTCGCAGGTCTCAGAGTCACCTTCTGAAGTTTTACTTTGTACTGTTTATTTCTATTCCGAAACAGTTGTACTTAGAGATTTTCTAGCGAACTCAGTAGAGCTTATGACTTGTTCTACCGATTTTGGAATATTGTACATCGAATTTGGGTTGTTAGCTTTGTATAGAAATATCTGGTTCATATTTAATAGTTGATTGGTTAAAATCTATTATTAATTCAGTAAATGTTGGATTACCTAGTCTCAGAGATTAGGTGTCATCACGACTCTTAAGGAGTGATTTTGGCTCGTGTCAGTAACCCACCCAAAATTTGTAGCTTTCTTAGGCATGTGAGTCGAGTGATAGTTTTTACCACATTATAAAGTAATATACTGTTATTTTGCACAAAATGTCATCACCTAGGTCAAATGATGGAAAGATTAGACTTTCATTATATTTATTTCATTCATCTTATTATACACAAATAAATTGATAAATGAACAGGTAAATCAATTAGTACGTTAAATGATATTTATACAAAAACATCATTTGGTCATCTTGTATTATTCTGAATAAAGGCATGTCATCAATCATAAGTAAAAATAATAGACTCACTTTTATAAAAGAAATATTCCCTATTTGGATCTCTGGAAAGTAAATTTGTAAAAGCACGGAAGATTTCATGAATGTACAGATATCACAATCAAATTGACATATTGTTTGCTTAAAAGCACCAAAGCAAAGAAGAAAATATCCTCTTCTTTTTTACTATGGTCAATGCATTTTCAAATTGCAATCATTACTTGGAAACCGCTTTTCTATTACACAAAGTTGTTAAATTTGGATTTAGCACTTATAAATCATGGTGCCTGTAGAAACTCGCTTCACATTAGAGAAGCTAGATTGTGTATCAATGGAAATTTCTAGAGAAACAAGGAGAGAATATTTTCAGAGAAAAAAAATGATATCTATCATTTTATTAATGAGTACCTGTATATTTATATACATGTGTCGCCTAACCAACTAACATGTGCACTAATAACTAACTAACTCTAAGTTAAAATTAACTTTTGTACAGCTGAATATGAGCTGACGGCTACACATACACAGTCAGCTCTCCATATGCCAATACTTCCCCTCAAGCTGGAGGGTGTAACATGTTGAACATTCCCAGCTTGCCCATCAAATATACATATTGAGAACTACCCACGACTTTAGTTAAGAGATCTGCTTGTTGATCATTAGTACTTACGAAATGACTTTTGATGATTCTAAGTTTGATCTTTTCTCTAATGAAATGACAATCGATTTCTATATGCTTCGTACGTTCGTGAAAAATAGGATTCGCTGCGATTTGTAGTGCAGCCTTGTTAGCACTGAGGACTGTCACAGGTTGTAAAATTGGCACTCCTAGCTCTTGAAGCAGACCCAGCAACCAAATGATTTCTTTCATACCAGATGCCATGCTCTTATATTCAGCTTCTGCAGAGCTCCTGGAGATAGTCTGTTGTTTCTTAGACTTCCATAATATCAAAGAATTACCAAACTTAATCATATATCCAGTCACTGACCTTCTAGTGTTAGGACGCGCTGCCCAATCAGAGTCATACCAACAATTCAGTTCACGAGTTGGTTCTGATCTCAAAAGAACGCCTTGCCCTGGTCTCCTTTCAGATACCTTACTACTCTGATAGCAGCTTCCCAGTGCGAGAGCTTTGGGCATTACATAAATTGGCTTAAGGTCTGAACAGAGTAGCTAATGTCAGGCCTTGTTATTGTCAGGTACAACAACTTTCCCATTAGCCTCCGATAAGCACTTACATCTGCCAGTGGTTTGTCATTCTCTGTCTTTATTGCTTCATCATACTCTAGAGTTGTGAGCTTCTTGTTTGTTTCCAAAGGTATAGCTGCAGGTTTTTCTCTACTTACTCCCATCTCTGAGATCAATTCTAAGACATATTTCCCCTTATTCAGTAGGGCAATAGCTTTGGACTTCATGACCTCTATCCCCAAAAAAATATTTTAATTCCCCTAGATCCATCACTTTAAAATTTCTGTTGCAGAATCTGCTTGGTTGTGTCTACCAACTGACAACTGCTCCCTGTTATGAGCAAATCATCCACGTAAACCAAGATAATCACAATGTCTCCACATTTATTCATGGTGAATAGAGAGTAGTCATGACTGCTCTGAACAAAGCCTGCATTTGTCAAAGCCTCAGTCAACTTAATGTTCCACTGCCTAGAGGGTTGTTTAAGGCCATATAATGACTTGATAAGTTTGCACACTTTCCTCTCCCCCTGGCTTTCAAATCCCTCTGGCATTTTCATATAGACTTCTTCATACAAGTCTCTCTGCAAAAAGGTATTATACACATCCATCTGGAACAACTCCCAACCTTTTGAAGCTGCCAGTGCTATAACAGACCTCACTATGACCATTTTTGTCACAGGTGAGAAGGTCTCCTGATAATCTAACCCTTCTCTTTGACTGTACCCTTTTTCTACTATCCTTACCTTTAATCTCTCTACTTCTTCATTTGCCTTGAACTTGAATTTGTACATCCATTTTGATCATTTAGTAGTCTTTTCAGTAGGTAGATCAACTACTTCCCATGTGTTATTTTCTTCTAGTGCCTTGATTTCCTGCTTTATCGCTTCAATCCATCTAGTATCTTTAACAGCTTTCTTGAAGGTTTGTGGTTCAACAAGTGATGAAAACTTAGCAAGATAACACTGATATTTCACTGAGGTGTTTGCATATGATAGATAGTCCGATATGGGGTATAGGCTGTGTGCTTTTGGAGGATGTGTAATATAATCATTCATCCAAATAAGTTGTTTGAATTCTCTAGTTATTTTTCTTCTTTCATCAATAACAAGAATGCAAGTATCTGCTGTAGGAACTTGATCCTGATTCTGCTCCAATTCCTCATCTCCAGCACCCTGCTCATGCCTCAATTCCTCATTTACATCACCTTGTTCATGCTCAACTTCAGTAAATGGATGTTGTGAGTACCTGATTTTTGCCCCACATATGAAATTACTCCTAAAAATAATCTAAAAAATAATTTTAATTGTTTTATGAATTTTAGAAGTTTTTCTTTATTTGTTTTGCATTTATTCGCATTGTTTATGCATATTAGGAATATCGTAAATCATAAAAATTATAAAAATATTCAAATCTTAATTTCATAGCATTTTAGTTTTTAAATTGCATTTTTAGGATTTAATTGCATTGTTAAATGCATTATTTAAATATCTAAAAACCAAAAAATACATTCTTAGGCTAGTTAATTAATTAGGTCATTAGTCAATTAGTGAGTAAAATATATATAATAGTTTAGCCATACAAATTGGTTTAGTCAAGCCCATCCCTTTAGAAGCCCAATTTTCATGACCCGCCTGGCCCAACCGGATCCCCCCTCTCTTTAAAATACCCATTTTACCAAAAACCTAAAAAAAAAAGAAGAGAACGAACCCCCTCTCTTTAAGACACCCATAATAGACCCTTCCCCTGATTGTCTTTGACGCCCAACACTTAGCAGTGGCGCCCCCTCCCCACATAAAAGAAAAATCCCAGCAGCTCTGAAGAAAAAGGACTACTATCTCACCCTCACCATCTTCAACATAGAATCGGATCCCCTCTCCCCACATCTTAAAAAAGCAAGAGCCAGCAACGTTGCTGCATATTTTTGTGATTCTCAAGCTGTTCCTGGAATTAAAATCAAAGCTGTGAGTTGTCGCTGCGTATGTTTCTGGGATTCTCGAGCTGTGGGGTATAAGAAGTTGTTGATTGTTGCTGTCCCTGTGTGCTGAGTGTTCTTCTTCTTCTCTTTGCCTTTATTTGGCATTGTTTCTCTGTTTTATCTTGCATTTGATGTACACACAAAATCTTGCAATTACATTGATCTATAAAGTTGATTTGTTGATTTATGCCAGAATATGTCGAATAGATTCTATCGAGCTCGAAAATTTATTGTTCTTATGCATCTGAAGACTGCTTTCTTGGTTCGGTTTGTATGTTTATAAATTGATCGAAAACTATATGAATCTGGGTTGTTTGCAGAATGGTTATATAGAATTAGCACATCTCTGTACACTTAGTCATAGTTCAAAATTTTCAATTGTTCATATATAACTTCAAAGTCTAAATATAAGATATGGAATTGAAATTGTTGCAAAATGTTTGATTTCCGTATGTACCAGTTACGGCAAGTTTGACTACAGAACTTTGAAGTTACAGAGTCAAATGGGCTTAAGGTTAATTGGCCCTGCCATCCCAGTGAATACGTGTTCACCAAATGGTTCACAATGTAATATGATTTCAATTGTGGTGCTTCTTCAATAAATTCAATGCCATAATGTATTTAGTGATCCTATCCAAAAGATCAAACAGACCAATTCAATTGTTTTTTTTTTTGCTGATTTCTCATACTAAAATATTTGCTGTGATAGTGTCATCAATCTTTGTATGATAACACAACGTAGGATAAATGAATCTGCACTCATTTCATAAACCTTATCCATAATTCTTGATGTCCTCACATGCAATCTCAAAGTAGGAAGAGCAATTTTGAACATCGTAACTTGCTTTAGGCGCGATTAATAAATCATTGTGGCTATGGGTGCAGTTCCCGTGGCATGATCACGATACATAATCCCAATTCGAGTGTGCGTTTCACGTGACTCGACCATAACTTCAAATAATAATAAAAATAAACATGTTGTAAATCGTGGGTGCGTTTTACGTGGCGCGGTTTGCAATGTGTACCAAAATGACAAGTGTACGACATCGTGACTTGTTTCAGAAATAATTCCATAAATACTAAAAGCGGTTTAAAAGGTTAAAAATGCATAATAGGTTTTAAAAATATATTAAATCAGATAATTAGGTCGATTAATAATAGTTGAGCGACTGTGCTAAAATCACGGAATTCGGGAGTGCCTCACACCTTCTCCCGGGTTAACAGAATTCCTTACCCGATCTTCTGTGTTCGCAGATCATAAATAGAGTCAAATTTCCTCGATTTGGGATTTAAAATAAACCGATGACTTGGGACACCATAACTTATTTCAAGTGTCGACTCTGAATAAATAAATAATCTCATTTCGAACAATGTCACTTAAATTGAAAAAACTCCCTTA
This sequence comes from Nicotiana tabacum, assembly GCF_000715075.1. Lineage (NCBI taxonomy): Eukaryota > Viridiplantae > Streptophyta > Magnoliopsida > Solanales > Solanaceae > Nicotiana > Nicotiana tabacum. Next base: position 38,734,170 of record NC_134093.1, on the reverse strand, counting down.
TCCCCCTTCGGAAAAAGGAGGTGTGACAGATGTTTCTATGTCTCTGCAGGTGCAGGTATTTGAACTTGTTGCATAACTGTTATGTGTGTTGCCTCCATAAGTATCAGGGGCTCATCAGCATATAGATGCCCTGGTAGATCACTTGGAGATACCATCTTTGCAGAATCCTTGTGTTTGAAAGGAAAGATTGTCTCTTTGAACACCACATCCCTACATATAAAAAACGGATTAGAAGACAAATCCAGTAGTATGTAGCCCTTTTGACTTTCTGAGAAACCAAGAAGTACTGTTGCAGTGGCCCTTTGTGCAAACTTGTCTCCTTTGACCAACCTTGTAGCATAACACAAACAACCTAAAACTCTGATGTGTCCAAGAGTTGGTTTCTACTGATACAACATCTCATAGGGAACCTTACCATCCAAGACTCTAGAAAGTATCCTTTTTTATCAAATAGACTGCTGCTTGTACACATAGACCCCAGTATCTTATGGGAATACTTGCCTGAAACCTTATGGCCCTTGCCACATCTAGGATATGCATGCACTTCCTTTACACAACTCTTTTTTGTTGTGGAGTATATGAGCAACTACTCTGATATATTATCCCAAAATCATGTAACAATGTATTACATTGAGAGTTAAAAAAAGGTCATTCCATTGTTTGATCTTATCACCTTAATCATAGTTCCAAACTAATTTTAACCATGGCCAAAAATTGGTTCAAAACAACTATAACTTCAGACTTTAATTGCAGAAGATAAATCCATGTGTATCTAGTATTGTCATCCACAACAGTTAAGAAGCAATGCTTTCTGTCAAAAGTAGGCATTTTATAGGGTCTCCAAAAGGTCTAGATGTACAAGATTGAACAGCAAATCAGCTCTAGAGCTACTGATTAGAAATTGTAATCTAGACTGCATTGCCAATGGGCATACATGACAATTATTTGTACAGCACTACTAACTTTATTCCTTAGTCTGCTATATGCTTCATAGTTATAACATATGGGTGACCCAACCTCATGTGCCACATATTGTCTTCTTCACTATAATTGCTTATTGCAGCAGCTCTTATTCTAGCAATTCTGTCAGCATTTGAGTTCTCCTTAAGAATGTATAAGCCTCCTCTCTCTCTACCAATCCCCTTTACCCTGCCACTGTAAAGATCCTGGAATACATAGAAATCATGAAAAAATGTTGCAGCACAAGAGAGCTCTTTATTCAGCTTTGATATTGACAGTAGATTGAACCTAACATTAGGTACATATAAACATTCTGAACAACATCTTTGTCAAACAAGTTCACATCACCAACGTGAGTGATATCAGCTACTTCCCCTGTTGGTAGATACACTTTATCATTCCTAGATGTGCCTACATCATCATAACCTTGTAACATTTTTAAGCTAGCAGCAATATGATGAGTAGCACATGAATCTATGATCCATTCATTTGGTGTGTGCTCATACATCAAGCAAGTAACAATACCTGCAAAGTTTGCATGATTCTCCTTTATACAATTGGTCTGGTTCTCTCCTGGTTCTTTGTTCAATAATTCCAAAATAAAAAAAATAGTGACCTTTGTATTCAGATGTTCCCTGACTAGTTCTAGCTCGTTGCAATGAGGGAGATCCTTCCACATTGTTGACTGCTTCAAGAGGTTCTCTTCTCCAGCCATCCAAGTTTCCTGCTCGAAATTTCTTCTTAGGCTTGAAGTCCATGGGATAACCGATGATTTTATAGTAGTTCTCTTTTGTGTGACCATTCATCCCACAATGTTCACATTGAAGAAATTGTTTCTTTTCTTTAAATCCTTGGCCTCTTCCAGCTTGCATAGCTATAGGATCCATCTTATCTGATAGAACAGTAGCTCCAACAGATTATTGGATTACATCTTGAATTATCATCGCATAAGCTTGATTGAGACTAGGTGCATTAGTTTTCATAAGGATCTGTCTCCTTGTTTGATCATAGGAATCATTGAGGCCACATGATCCCTTGATTTTGGACAGTCACAGTTAGAAAAAGGCACTAATACATTATACTCAGGCCAAAGTTCCTTCAAGCGCAAAAAATACAATGAAACAGAGTTAGTGCCCTATGAAACGGTCGCAATTTCCCCGTGTAATTGTAAAATTTGTACTCAGTTGACTTTGTCAAATCTCTCTGACGTGCCTTCCCAAATTAGATGAGCATCTGATGCATAAACAATTCCACCAAGGAGTTCTGCCGAAACATTGTTCATTACCCATGAAAGGACAATCGCATTACAGGTTTTCCATTGCTCCAGCAAATCGCATGTGTACGAGTCCCTCTTACACTTTTCAGTGACAAACCATAACTTCTTCTTCCCCATAAGTGCAATCCGCATTGACCTACTCCATAGACCAAAATTTTCTGTTCCTATGAGCTTAACAGGAACTATTACTGAACTAGAGTGTCTGACGGACCAATATACAGAGGATGAGGGTGGTCGATTACAGTTTCTATCGTTGATGAGGATTTGTTGCCCATTGTTGGAGAGAACAAGCTTTGAAATTAATGAGAACAAAAAAAGCATAAAACAAATCAAATCAGAGGTTAGATCGCGCGAGATTCCAGCATCTCCCGCTCTGATACCATGTAGAAATTCGCTTCACAGTAGAGAAGCTCGATTGTGTGTCAATGGCGGAAGTTTCTAGAGAGACAAGGAGTGTTTTCAGAGAAGAAAAATGATATCTATCATTTTATTATATACATGTGTCACCTAACCGACTAACACGTGCACTAATAACCAACTAACTATAAGTTACAACTAACTCTTGTACAACTGAATATGAGTTGGACGGCTGCACATACACAGTCAGCTCTCCATATGCCAATAGTGCCATTGCCAAATGGCAATTGACATTCAATTTCGTCTTTATTAATTTGTTTATTGAACTTTTACTTTGTTGGTTGTGAGGGGTGCTTGTCGAAAAAAGGTTTTCACAAAATTTATCTCACGTCCGAATCAAATATCCCTTCTAAATTAACACAAGGCATTTTAAAGATAGAAATTCTATGAAATAGTTCAATCTTTCTAATTAATTTAGCATCCTCAAAATTATCATTGCCATTAATTATCATGACAACTTAGTACTATTAATGTCAATTGATATTCCATGATACGCAGAAGTAATATGGTAAAAAGTAAAATAACTATCTCCGACCCACATACGAAAATCACCCAAAATAAAATAACGATCTCTAGTAAGAAAACCATGCCACAGCCTCCAGCTGAGTCCAGCAAGTGTAGGGAAAAAGTTGAGCTGTAATGGTCTTATTCACACAGAAATTTCAATTGAGCGAAACAGATTTTGTATAGAGATCTTTTCACTTATATTACGTATTTACGTTAAAGTCAAACGTAGAGGTTGACTATTTGAGTTTTGAGATCATTTTCCCTTGTGAAAGCGCTCTAGTCTTTTCCCTCTTTGACCACGTTCCATCCCATTTTCGAATTTCAATTATGGGACACATTTTTGTGATTTGTGGTGACGTTTTCACTTATATTACAGTAAGTAAAGTCAAACTTTAGGTTAGGGGTTAAATTATTTGAGTTTTGAATTGTTGAAAGCGCACTAATCTAATTCCACTATCCTTCATAGTTTTCTTCCTTTGCAATTGACTTCAAAATTTTGAATTATTAGAAAATAAAAAGGAAAACAGAAAGCAATTTTATCAGATTACTAATAAACGTGCCATTATGTGAATACATGCCCCGCCTGCTCCTTTTTTTTATTTTATTTTTTCAGTCTGTACAAGAACGAATGTATGTTCCTAATGCGTACCATTTTTATATATATATTAGCTAGTTATGCGCTACAACGTGAATGCATTATAAATTGTCATTCCTCATGTAGCTATATATTGTCATTCCCCTTTCGTGACTTCGGGCGCAATGGCCTACAAAATATTTACACAAACATTGTCGATTTATTGTCATAATTCAACTTGTAAGTAAGTTTGAGTTTGGATTGCGCTAGCTAGTTTTAAGACTTTGGACTCCTATCTATCTATTGTTGTTTTCATTATGGATCGGTCGACTTGTCACAATTATTTACTCACACATAATTAAGGCAGACTTGGTCATAATTTTTTTTTTTTCCAAATTTGTAGCACGATAACTCCTCGAAGAGAAAACTATAAAGTATAGCCACTTCCAAAAACAATAGTCCGAAAAAATATATATTAATGTACAATATACATATTTTTTGTGTATTTGACTAGCAGATATAATTATTTTAGGCCGAGTGACTAAATATGTAACTTGCCCTTATGGCGCTTTTTTTTCCTGTCACGTTAATCTCAACTCCAAGCTTTTCAATATGGTGCAAACACAATAATACTAAGGCATTCCAGTTGAAATTTCCTCGTGTAGAAAATTCACCGCACTTGTCAATTTCTTAGTGCAGCAGATGAAGGTATGATAATAGAGTCGAAACACACGATTAGGTCACACCGTCTAAAAGGCAACTACTCTTGGGATATAAGCTCCATCTCAGCCTATTAATGCTATCTGATAATAGAATTGACTGGGAAAGACTTCAAAACAGTAGCTGTTTCGTGTACAAGTTAGTTATTCATTGCTGACGGCAATACCATCTACATAGATCAGTTCAATCAACAAGCCAAGGTACGTTCACAGAAACAGGGTTGCTGGATCGTTCCATTTTATTAGATTCGCTGCTTTGGGCCTAAGAAATCCCCAAGTCTACTCAGACACTTGCCCATCTCTTTATCATAATAGTAAGTAACTGTATTGACTATTTTCTGTAAAACTTGCAGTCTCCGAATAGGCATCTAAGCCGGGAGCGCAGGAGCATACCACAAGCAAGGATCAAATAAAATAGGCATACCACGACACTAGGCGAACTCCTCAAGAACAACCACAAACATCATGTACAAATGACTTACTAAACTGACACGCCTTACACAATTGAAATTTCATGACCCAAACTCAAATATGTGCAAGACTTCAAAACAATAGCCAGATATCACACACATCAAGGTAAAGCCAAGCCAAGGTGTGATAAATAAAAGTTGTAGTTTTCAAAAGAAAAACATCTTGCCATTTTAGTGGCAATCATGACTCCTAGCAAGTCAACCAATATCCACATCATATAGCCGGTTTAGCGAGGAACTTCTCTAACAATAAAACATAACCCTCTTGACATTCTCCTTGAGAGCAGGAAGGGGCCTTACAGCAGCACCAGCACCTGGTGCTTGCATGCTTCTTCCCATAGCTCCTACACCTCCTCTGTTTGAAGCAGCTGCGCTTGTGACTGATCCACTGTCAGATGTCTCTGGCTCCATGTAAAAGCGAGCACGGAAAGCTGCCAAATGTGCATAATAGGCTGGTGGAAATGCAAACAGCATCAATGAACTTAAGTTAGTAACATGCTACGAAGAACAGGCTATACGTGGAGAAATTCCAAACAAAAAAAGGATAAAGGGGGAGGGGGGTTGAGACTGGGAAATAAAATTAGATGCTGAAGAAAAGCCACTAACAAGTGCAGCGAACATACCAATGGAGACAGAACGAGTACACCTAGCATATCTGAAATTAATAACAATTAAGCCACCAGAATTAGAATGCTGGAAAATTTCAAGAACTATGGCAGCTCAAAAGTAAGCATACGTATAGCAGAGATTGTTAGTCAAAGACTGCAGGGCGTCAGCAGTAAAATTGTTCTCATCCCACAGAACATGATAATGAGCTGAGCGGCTAGTACCCTGCAGTATCACAAAATCCAGTAACTTACAACAGTCCTTAGTACATGACTATCATATGTTTATAGAATACCAATCTTATTACCTGAATGCCGGCATGGCTACAGAGATAGAAATCAAATTCAGTAGGGTGGCACATCTTTGAATCTACAAACACAATTACATTATAAAAAGGTTTTAGAACCATTTGCAGCTAAGCTAGTATAGAATCACTAGAGATACAGAGACTAATACTCACCAGGCAAAATGTTCCCACTCCGATCAACTGCATTTCTGTCGTGGTGGTTATTGGCAAACAACCTTGTATGATGACGTTTCTGAACCACAACAAATGTAACTGGGGGCTGATAGTTGGGTTCTAAAGATGCACATGCCTGAATTGGGTTCAAGTCAATTCATACCTTCTAACAAATAAAAAGGGTAAGCATGTTTTCTACCCATCTTCATGGTCCAAAAGATAGAGAGAAATCCAGAGTTTATAATAATGAGGCAGAGTAAGGATAACAGAAGGGAAAATACCTTGCGGATTGCATCAAGTTCAAAAAGAAGAACTTGATAAAATTGTCCTTCACTAACACCATCTCTGAAGGGAAAAGGATAATTCATTTCAGACAAAAAAGGAACAGAAATTTCTATAATGCAGGTATAGAGCGTTATTCAACAATACCTGTAGAATATAATTCTCTGAGGCTTCTGTGCAGTTGCTCAACGGAAGGAAATAAGCAATTCCCTGAGTTATAAATGAGATAGACTGTCAGTCAGAAGCAAAATTATGTCCATTAGCTAGAAACTTGAAAATCAAGACATGTTCTCTGAAAATGAGGAAAGAAAAAGGCGGAATACTTTATCATGCCACTAGTCACAGGTCCTCTAACTGGATCTTGCCAGGTCTTGTACAGATCTTGTATAAGCTCTTGCCTAGGCGCTTGAGCAGAAACCAAACCAGCATACTTCGTAATCTCAGGCCAATCTTGAGAAGCAGCCACCTGAAAGATATGAAAAGTTAGCACTTCTTTGCTTCAGATATATAGATGAAGGGAGTGTATTAATGAAACCAAAAGAATGTAGTCTACAGCAATTACCGCAGCAATTGACGGGCTAGAATCCTCCCCAGGGTGGGGATGGGTGACATCTGCACCAAAAATGATAGTTGGGCGGTCGCTGACAAGGGGAATTCGTCTAGAGAGCACATCAACCAGCACAGTATTTCTTCCTCCAACCTTCACATTTATCTTCAGGGGTACATTGGCTAAATACTGCTTGCTCATCTTAAATACATATTTTGTCAAGCAGCATTGTGAGACAATTTTAAGTTCAGTTTCACCTAGGAAAAGAAGCAAATATTTCAGCTGTAGCATATTCCAGGAGTTTGCAAAAGCACCATATGAATTTCACCATTCTAGGCTTGTACCATAAAGAGAAGAAAGGTGCAAATGTCTCCTCTCCTTCTGAGTCCTAGAAATCCCCTAAGCAGTTTAACAGAGTTATTTTTAAGAGATACCTCATTTTTATCATAAATTATCTCCTCGGATTCAAATATCTCCTCTCCTTCTGAGTCCTCCATCTCTTCGCACTCAAACTCTACATCTTCTCGTATTTCTTCCTCTGAGTCACTTAACTCTTCCTGCTCCATCACAATTTCTGCAAGAGACTGGTCTGCCATATAATCAACGTCATTTCCATTTTCTTGGTCGCTGAATAAAATCATTGCGGTAGCACCTGAATCATGGTGTTGCGTGGTTCTATTTGGAGTTCTATTGATTTGATGATTTTGATCTCCAGAATCTGAAGCACTAGTAGGTGATCTTCCCATATAATGGTCAGCCACTCCTCTGCTTCCCATGGCTTTCTGCTTTCTGGACGTGAAACTCAAGTGCATCTCCAAGTCAACCTCATTGCTTTTTCCCACAGGGCTAGAGGGTATAGAACAGGCAACATTTGAACTACTATCGACAGCATTCTGAACTTGAATGCACCTTCCTTTTGATGACTCTGAGATACATAAGGTTGGTGCAGCAGAGGATGCAGCTTCCAAGTCACAACTTGCATCATCATTTCTTTGCAGAAGAGGATGAAAGTCAAAACCAGATGATATTGAAGTTTTATCCCTGAGCTTAGAAGACTTGTCAAGAAAGTTAACAGTATGGGCTAATTGGCGTGGATGATGAAAGAGGCTAAGATTTAGTTGAGGTTGACAACCCGAAAAGAAACTGAACGAACTGGATGTACTAAAACTAGAGTTAGACTGATAATATGGCAAAGGGCCATCTTCAGGGGCCCGGAAGAGCAAAGGATGCATCCGTAGACCTGAATCATCTTTTCCTTCAGTAACATTCTTATTATCCTTTGACACACTGGTTTCCTGTAGATTCTGATTACTTATAGTGTTCCTCCCATCACTAATGCTAAACGGTCCATCTTTCACAAAATAATTCTTTGCAGCACTTGCAATTTTTGGGACTGTGTTGTCTGTCACAGTATCACCCGTACAAATATCCCCACCAAAAGCCCTTGGATACGTTCCACCATGATAGCTTTTAAAAGCTGACTGAGATATTACTCGAACAGATGGTGGAAGATTAACAGGAGGCAGGCCCGGAGCTAATTTGACTAATTGTCCATTGTTAAATTTACGGGCTTCGTATGGCCGCGAAAAGGACTCGGTTTCTGAGGCCCTTCAAGTCAGATAAGAAGCATAGTGAGTCATCACAATGTAGAAAGTCTGCCATCTTGAGAACACAAACACAAAAACAAAGGAGATGAAAAAGAGTAAGATGCAATGTGTACCTCAGAGAAGCAGGGAACTCGTTAGAGATGTGCGATTGCCCATTTCCAGAACGACTGCTATTCATCTCTTCAGCAACTGGAGAACTCTCATCTCTCAATAGCTGAGCAGGAGGAATTTTCTCTGCCAGGTCTGACATAAAATGATTCACTTGGATGCTGGATACAGCAGGCCTCCAATCTGCCAAAAAGGCCTCATGAACGTAAGCTTCCTCATCTCCTTCTGTACAATTATCTGCACCACTATTTTCTGTTACAGCATAGTCAGCAACATTATCCTGCATTTTTTTCATGAGAAAGGGAATTATAGTTTATATACAACTGCATCCAGTGGACGAATGTAGAAAAGGAACATTAAAGTTAAAGACCCTTCTCAAAAGCGTAGGGAGCCAACAAAAATCCGTTCATCATTCAATGAATCAACTATGTCTCAATCACAAACTAGTTGGGGTTGTACTATCCATTCCGCTTTATTCGGGACATTTTATTTAATACTAATGAATAATTTGACTTTTAAGAAAATTAGAAGTTTTCTAAAACTAGAGATCCTCTAAATCTCACATAAAACATCTATGTCATCTGTAGAAATAAAATTACGTCAGATATCCAACAGATGTAAACAAGAAAATTTCAAATTGTACTAATTTTTGTTTTCATTCAAATGTTTGTGGTTTGCTCCCACCAAATAACCCATAGAACAAAAGATGTCTCATGTTCCAAACACTACACTAACACTTATTAGCCACAGCACAATATAAAAACAAATTATTTATATTTGAGTCTCCTCCTAACACATGTAACAGTTGCCGCATATAGTATAAAGCCTCTTCGGCTTCTTTTTTTATTAGCCTCTTCTGCTTAAATTGTCTTAAGTTAGACATGCCTCATAAACTACTATCCAACCAAAACATGAAACTTCGGGAAGACCTCTAGTTTTGCGACAGTTTCCGTCGCCAATAGCTTCTACTGTCTGCATAACTGGATAGGGCGTCATAAGTACCTTACACAGAGAACAGATGTTTACTGTCAAATTTCGATCACAGAGAATCATTTCCCCCTAGAAACTGTTCCTTTATCTTCAATCTAGAGTTAGCCTAGTTAAACTATATAGCGAGAGCCTCCTGATCTTGGCAATTTCTTCAAAATTTAGTGTCCTATACTCTACTGTTCATGTTTTGAGCAATCGTTGACTCAGGACAACCTATAAAACTAAAAAGATCTGGAAATTCCAGTCTTAAGTGACGTGTTAAATTGCTAAATTTCTGGCCAGATTCTTGTTTTTCTGTAACTGACCTTAAAATGTGTGCATCTTATGAATTCCTCCCTTTGACCTCCCATACATTTCCACCTTAAACGAGCAGATATGAAAGAGCTCATTAGCCAACTCGAAAAGAGAAGGATTCCTAGGGCTAAAAAAGGGAAAACTGTAGAATTTCGTCTCCTCTTTTTGGTTTGGCAATAGAATGAAGGTATTTGTATAGAGGAAAATAATTGCCATTTTTTGGGGCCTGCCAACTTTTCAAGTATTTGCAGGACTTATACTTCCTAGTCTTCCCTCCAACTTTGATGATTAGATGTCTGAACACCTCTTTTCTACTCCCGAAGCACCTGTTCCACCAAATCAAGGAGTGGAGTACCTTTTTGTAGGCCCAACCTCCTTCCCTTCATGCCAAAATAGCAAAGGGCCCTACATCCTGACTTCTCCTTTTCCCTCATATATGAAGACTCGAACCTTGCATCTAAGGATGTGGTCTAGTGGTCAATGAAGAATATGCGAAACCAGGGTCCAAAACTCAGCAGAGACAAGAAAATGCTAGGTGAAATTTTTCCAATGCCTAAATCTGGTAGACAGAGTACCAGATAATTGGTGGGAGAATGGAGGTACTCGATGCAATAATCAAGGTATGCGCCAATCGGCCTGAACACAACCGTCATCAAAAATAAAAATTTAAAGAATCCCTAACCTTTGGGGGGGGGGGGGGGGTGTTGTTGTGACATGATCCATATGCATAACCAGGTAAATGGGTATGACCGATATCTAGTCAGCAAGACTTAGGTCCACTCTTTGCTCTTGTTTGCATTCCAATATGCTGAAGGCGGATTTAACAAAAAAAAAAAGTCTACAACATGATAGACAACTCTTCAACACCAACATATAAAGCAGCTATATGTGTAGCCTTGCAAGGTTCATGTATTCTCACCTTAGCTAGAATATTTTACGAAGTACAACAAAATCACTAACAGACCAGATCCTGTTGATGACATAATATAATTAAGTAAATAAAAATGTGCTCTATCTTTATGTTTTTCTATAAATAGGGTGTACTCTCTCTACTATCTTAAACTTTTAGATGAGATGGTCACACACTTCAATATTATCGGAGCATACAGAGCTTCGGGGTTCGAATCTCACTGCTACCCTTTATCAAAACGAATTTCCACTTGGGCTATGAAAGGAAGGAATTTTCACTTGGCCTGCATGTGAGGAGGCATGTTGAAGACATAATATAATTATGTAAATAAAAGTGTAATCTCCCTAACAACTTAAGCTTTAAATGAGATGGTCACACACTTCTATAAATCAATATATTCTACGGATTCAACTTAGAGGAGGCATAATGTTTAAGTGATCTATAAATCAATCAACAGTCAGCTGCACCTCAAGCAAAAACTATTACGGGACTATATGAATCCTCCGTATCCACTCCAATCTATTCTAACCCATTCCATTCCAAAACTGGAAAATACTTTGTTTTTTAAGGTAAACTAATGGTCTTTACAACAAGAGGTTTTCCAAATTCCATGCAAGTTTCCAATTAAGCTAAAAAGACTCCTACTCCTGGCAAACATCGGATCTAATGCAAGTGTAAAACTAACAACTGAGCTTTAATCACAAAAGTTGATGCCGAAAAAGAATCTTTTCCTTCCATTGTGTTTGTTCTTAGCTAATTCACATTGGTCTCAAGACATTACGTCTTTTGAGACTTCCCTTCATGTGATTACAAGCCTACCTTGTCCATTTTTAGGAGATTCAATCGCCATGATATATTTTGAAGTCTATGTAGGACATGATCAAATTATCTCGCAATCTTCTTTCATTTTATTATTCTCTACGTATGCTACTTTGCACACTCAGCCTGGTGCTACCGAAAATTCATAGATGATGAAAGCATGACGATTAGGAGATAAATGGTTACGTCATATTAAAATATAACGCAAAACGGCTTCTAGATAGAAGCATGAAATCCCTCCCATTTATTACTGATTACCCCAGACCTATATATAATCCATTATGTATAAACTCTATTTATTATATATCCATTTTTCCATCTCTATTCGACTACGTTCAACTTTAGCATTTGATTGGGAACATGTTTTAAAATCCAACCAATAAGCACTAATAGAACATAGCAGTGTTTTAAAAAGCGACGAAGCGATCGCTTTAAGCGAGAAGCGACGCAAAACGATGGCTGCTCGCTTTTCCATGCCTGAGGCGACTCGACCACACGAAGCGCTCGCTTCAGTCGAAAAAGCGCGAAGCGACCTTGAAGCGAGAAGCGCAGAATCGCTCGCTTCTGTTCAGAGAGGTCAGTTTTTTTAAAAGAAAAAGTTTGGGTCTGTTTTTTTATTATACAAAACAGATCCCTAAGACCAAAGTGAAGACCATTTCTCTCTTCTTCCCAAAATCAATTGTTGCTGAGTACTGCTAGGGTTCAAGTCGTCAGAGACCTCCTCCAATCCTCCGGGTAATTTTTCTTCTTTTTTTCTTCTTTCTTCTTCTTCTCCTTCTCCTTTTTTTCTTTCTTCTTTCTTCTTCTTGTTCCCGTCCAGGCGTCTGCTCACAGCTAGGGCAGGCACGATTTATTTTTCCTTTTATTCTTTTTATTTAGTATTTTAGCCTTTATTTATTAATTTGTATGTGTATTTCAATTTATAAAGTTAATTATTATATATATATATATATATATTATTTTCAGTTTATTTGATTATGTTTTTTTCTTATATATAAATTGAACTCTTTGATTATTTATATTGTGTCTTTGCAAGGTTTACATTATGTTTTTTAAGAATTGCGTTTCACTTCAATGAAGCGTGCGCTTCGCTTTGCGCTTCGTTTTTGAAGCGAGGCGAGCCCCTATCGCTTTTATGCGCTTCTCGCTCTCAAAAACACTGCAACATAGTGGGGCCACAGGTAAGTGGCTCTGCTGGGGAAACTGTAATTGAACCATAATAGTATAATACAATAGAAGACTTTGATAACTTTCTCTTCAATTTTTCTGAGAATCGTAATTTATTTTTCTTCCTCCTCATCCAACCACCGGCAGAACCCACTTATTATTTTTCTTTCTCCTCCTGTCAGCCACTGTCCACACAATTGCATCCTCAGCTCCATGTTGCTTGGCCCACACCCCAAATCCATCATGTTCTCTCCTCCTCCGCTAGTTCAACGTAAAGACATTCGGTTAGAGGATACCTTCATCCTTACAGAAATTTGCTTTTCTCTTGTGTAATCTCTTTTGCAAAAAGATTTTCAATTACAATCCTAGCTTTAGTCAAACAAGCATTAAACAATATCTTAGCAATAACATCTTTTATTATTTCTACATAGTATTAGATAAGTTAGATCACTCTTAGTCCAATCTAATTCTTCCGGTTCCCAGCCCATAGCCACAAGAATGATGAATTTCAACATGACTAATCCAGCCGAGCAACCAATAATCACATCCAATGCAAGTCTAAGCCAGCTGCAGCAACTGGCCTAATCCATAGTAACTGCAAGCAAGTCTAATCTACTTGATAATCATAGCTTACTAAAGAGAAAATTTAGATTTACAAACGGTAAACTAAATCCCTTTCAGGGAAAGTTGAGATTAGACTCAACTAGGGATTGTAAAACAAAGATTTGGTGCAATTAGTCACATTATATGATCAGGTTTAATACTATATAAGATGGAACCGTGTATAAAATAGTTCATGCTAGAGCAAGAAAAATCCATCTTATTAAGAACTTCTGCAAACAGTAATTAACCAAGATTCAGACAATAAATATCAATCCAACTTATAATTTCTAAACAGAACTACGATTCTTAGCAGATTTGGCATCATGACTATATTTCAAAACAAACCTACTTCCCTATTTTTACCAGTTTCATGCTCCAATTTCGTGGTAATAACTAGCAATTAGCAAGATGACATTTACTAATATGGTAATAAGAGAAAGAACATACTGCATGGGCGAGTTAGGTACTTATTTGACGAAGTACACCTTTCTAACGTGGAAAATGGATGCAGAATAATAGTTTGACTGAAAGACACAGCCTTACCTCCTTTTCGGAAGAAACATGCCAAGTTTCCAAAGCAGCAGCTTTTGCTTTTCTTCTCTCTTCATATAACCGGCGTTTTGCCTTCTTACTAGCATCAGATTTATACGATTTCTGAGTTCCAATAGCAATGCGCCACTGCCGGGGTAACAAGGAAGGATCTCTATAAGGAACAATAAACTTCCACACTGACATCCAGTCAAGCTTGAACACCTTCAGACCCTGCGTGATCATGACTATGTAAATAGTGAAGCAGCGATAAATGGAGATGGTGGTGCTATGGAAATTTAAGTTGCGGTGTAAACTTACCTCTTCAATACGTGCAACCTCTTCTGCTGTCAACGGAGAGTTTTTTATCCTCCGAACAGCCTACAAGATTCATTACAACATTATTTACCACAATCAATGACCACAACAATCATAAAACACACTGTGATCAAAAACCTATCATTCAAAACAAAATAAATGGCATCTCTAGCAACATATATATATATTTTGATAAGGTAAATAATTTTATTAACAATTGGAGGAAACCCCGTATACAAGTCGTATGCCAAAAAGAAAGAACCTACACAAATATATGGTTCTCAACAAGCCCAGTTCTCTATACAAGTGGGGACCTCATGAGTGCACCAAAAAGAAACTAGAAATAAAAAGCAACTTTGCAATTTTACAAACTCAAGTTCCGCCCCTTCAAAAGCCTCTTATTTCTCTCTTTCCAAATAACCCACATGATTGCTAAGGGGGCAACCCTCCAAGCCTTTGGACTTCTCTTCCCCCTCATGTGAGACCAACTATGCAACGCCTCCTTCACTATGCTCAGCATCACCCATCGCACCCCAAACAAATTAAGGACCAGATATTTTGGAAAATACTGCAAGAAAAGGTCATGATTCATGGATGAATTGCGATTGTAGGTTGTACTTTTATTAGGTGAATCGAGAAAGTCATTTTAGAGTTTAAAAAATCTTTGAACAGTTGAAGGGGTGATAGGAGATAGCTTAAACATTCAGCATGTCCCAACTGATAGAATGAATAGATTGCTAAAGTGGTTTAGCAGGCACTTTTCGGAAGAGGCAGTTAAAATGGGGCCATAGCGTTAATACTATGATTGTTTATAAATGTTGTATGCACACCAATAACAAACCTTTATTAGATTTTCAGGTGCTTTAGATGATGAGCGATTCTTCTGCCTGACAAAAATCTGCAGAAAGGGTCAAGTACTTCCTCACGTTAAGCACAACTAAATACCAAGAAGACAATGAAATCGAGAGGATAAATGACTGACAACACTGTTTCTGCAACTGGAAGTGCACATAAGAATCACCTGATGCTTAGATTTGCAAGGAAGATAGCGCTGCTGAATTGCCCTCCAGTCTGTATTATACTCCATCAAACCCAATGCTAATAATCTGCACCAGATGCCAAGGTAATATAACTAAACTTATTAGTAATGGCAAAAGCGAATATGGGTAAAAATGAAGATCATCCATGATATTAAAACCTTAAGAACCTAGTAGGGAATTGATGAAATTGCCTAAGGAAGTGGAGGATGAATGATACATGCTATTTACCCAAATCACAATGACTAAAACTGCTTAGGCTCTCACAGATATAGGTAATTAGCTTCATTCAATTGTTTTCGTACAATAGATGTAACAAAATTCTTTTCGCTTTAGGATAACACCCAATTTTGTATCATGATGATAAATAAATTGTACTAAAAGAGATCGTTTATTTAGGGGAAATTTCAGAATCCATTAGATTTTTGTAAGATGTGAATTCTAACATTCCAACTTTGCAACTCTAAACCCTAACTAAATTCACTACTTTCTCTGTTCTTCCTATAGCAAGGTTTTAGTTCACAACCTATCACCATAGCAGGAATGACAACTGTGGAGAAGATGAGAATACCAACTAATAAAAGCAAGAAGGCATCAAATGCCCCAAAGCAAGGTCAATGTTGCCTCAATTTTACAATCACGACCTACTCAGTAAAGCGACTCATTTCATATGAACCCTGATACTGCTACTGCACGAAAGGTAAAAGAAGACATAAAACTCACTCATCCTCTGCATCAGTAAAAAGCACCCGGTTTGCTACCGCTGCAGGGGGTGGCTTATGGGGATACAAGGCAGGATTAAACAAAGGAAAGAAGCGCTGGGCTAACTTAGCAATCTCCTTTGGAACAGGAGCAGCTGCCTGTTTTTTAGCTTTTTCTACTAATACAGCAGCCATAGTCTTCTTTGATGTTCGAAAACTTGATGAAGGAGGAGGCACAACATTTGAATACAAGGAAGCCTGAACATCAGGTTCAGCAGTAAAATGAATATTTTGCACAGGAAACAAGGGTTCCTTCTCGGAGAAGATATCATCCATACCTCCTACTTGCCGGTGTTGGTAATCTTGCATAGCTGTCAATAAGTATCACCCGTGATAAAGTAAATAAAGTATCCTAAACTCAGCAACCATAAGAAAACTAAATGAAATTTAGTGTTCTAACATGATATACCATGAGAAACGTCATTCATGAAGTCCTTGACTAATTTGATCGGAGCCACATCAAGAACAGATAGTATTGGACCATTAATATAAGGTACCCAGGAGCCTACAGGGCATCCCACTTGATTAAAAGCATCATGTCTTCCTCTTGAAGGGGAAATCCCATCAGAAGGCTGCACCATGTTAAGTCTAGATGAGCAGTCTCCCTGCGAAACATGTGCTAAAGACATTTTGTTGGTGATTTGGGCAGGCGAAATCTTCGAAGGTTCATCAGACACTGAGGGATGAACATATGGGAAGAAGCAAAAACTGGGATATGGCACACTCCTACTTGCTAATACTTCATCACGTTTATGAAGCATTTGTGATATCAATTCCCGAACATCAGAAGCAATGTGCCGTCTGGCCGGCTCAAGAACACAAACCGCAAAAACCTGAATAAGAAGTTGAACATGCTCTTGTATCAAACAATGTAATTGTCCTATCTGATGGGCTGTAAATCCATTGATAAAGCCATCATTCGCAGGCGACAGACTGAGTGAAGCTAGAGAACATCTTGGCATCGTCATGCTTTTTGCACCATGTCCAGAGTAAGGAGAAATGGGCAGATATGGTAACAAAGAGCGTAGTGGCCTATTTGACAGCCCTAAAACCTTCTTCTTATTCTCAAGAGAAGCTCTTTGGCGCCTAGTTTGCCTAGTCTTAGGTCTTCGACTAACAGCCTCGTACTCCTCTTCAACATCACCCTTCACGTGTTCATCAATGTCACTCTCCAATGCCTCCTCAATTTCAAGCTCAAAATCTGCATCGTTGTCTTCATCTTCATCATCAACATTTTCATTCTCTTGTACATTTCCAGAATTTCCATCTCCAATGAGTAAAACAGCTGCAAGAAACCTCCTGTACTCTTGATAGTCGTTTGCATTCTGAAGATCATCCTCGTCATCTGTTTCTTGAAGAAATGTCTCAAGTTCATCAAGTGTACGGCTAGCAAGTGAGTACCTCGCTCTAGTGCGCTTACATATAGCATCTTCATTATCCATATCTATGATGGATCTCCTTGAATTTGCAACTGAAAGATGTTCAATGCCCTCTTCCCCTCCACTGAATACAGTCCTCTTGTTATTTGAAATTCCACTTTCAGGTTCAGAAGAAGAGATTTTCTTCACGTCTTCTGGACAAGCTCCAGAAGAAGCTCTATTTTGCATCATTTCCTCACCAAGAGGGCGGCTCTAGGGCTCTTGCCTTAGGCCCCCAAATATTTAAGGCCCCAAAAATATAAAGCAGGCGATATTGGGGCGAGTCTTAGGACGGGGCGGAAATGGAAAGCGCAGGCGTACCTCTCAAATGATTAGGCGTTCGCCCAGCCGCGCCTTGCGCCTTAGAGAGAGACGCAAGCTTTCTATATGGACAGCGGATAGCAGATAAATAAGGGAAAAATAGGTACACCATTGCTTCTTCTGTCTCGATTTCAGAAACTTGGATCTAGGTTTGGACCACAATTTAGAATAGAAAATTAATTCTCAAAGCCATTACAGTCAAATTTTGGTTTGGGGGAGAGTAGCGAAGAAGATAGTGGATAATTCTTGAACAATGCCTTTTCTAATTCTATGAAACACCCTTCATAATTACCTATGGATTCTAAAAATATTCCATAATCTGGAACTTGTAATAGAATAACATATTCTACATATTTATTCTACGACAAATGTCTAAAACATAAACTCCAAAAAAAAGGTAGATTTCCTAAAAAAGGAGAATTCTATTTTGAAACATATCCCATAATTAGCTCATAAAAATTCTTCAGTTTATTAATTATTACTATAAAAGTCACTATCTCATAAAAATAGGCCAAATACATAGACCTCCCTTTAAAGTTAGTTTCAAATTCTATTTAGACACTCCAACTAAGACTTGTACCTATTACATACTTCAACCCTAATAGAAGTGTGCCTATTGAACCCACCAGCTGATGTGGCAAAAGAAGTGACTTTTACCTAAACTTTGAGCGCGTAACTACTTAAATATGATACTAATATTTTTTTCCTTTTTTCCTTTCTTTTTTATCCGTCATCTCCTTTCTCTGTCTAACACTCACATCAGATGTGGCCGGCGACATCGTCGATAGAGAGCACTGCAACAATTTTGAAGATGACCTAGTTTTGTGAAGGTGATGTTAAAGGGACGGTGGTCTTGAATTGACTGTCTGGTAATTGTCGATGATGCTCCCAAGAGATGGTGGTGAAGATGCAGTGTATTTGGTGGTGTATGATGGCCGAAAGAGACGATGGTTTAAGGTGAAAGCACAGTAAAAATACATCTTGGTAGTGAAATGATCTTAATGGGTTACATGGTTTGCTCAGATGGTTTAATTACCGGAGAAGATGAAGGCAATATTGATGCAACAATGGAGGTAATTATATGAAATAAAAAAGCAATGGTGGTATTGGTGGCGAAGAGGTGTTGGCAATGGAGTTAAGGTGGAGTTTTTAATTAGAAAATGTGATTCTTTTTTCACAAAAATATTGATTGTTTAGCTTAATTAGAATATAGAGTTAATATTGGAACCATTCAAGCTTCTGAATTTTTCCATTGAAAGAGAAGCTATTGATTGTTTGGTCGGAAGGCGGAATACATTGACATCACGGGGAGGGGGCGGAATAGCAGTGGGGTTCTTTTCTCTTTCTTTTGTTTTTTATTTTTTCCTAAGGCATTTTTTTTAGATTAAAAAACCATGTGGCTTGTTTTTATTCGTTAATTTTGCTATGTCATGTACGTACAATTTACTCGCCTAGTTTTACTTTCACACATTATGAGAGGTATTAAATAGGTACACTTCTACTGGGTTAAAGTGTTCAATAGGTACAAGTCTTAGTTGGAGTGTTTAAATAGAATTTGGGACAAACTTTAAGGGGTTGTCTATGTATTTGGCCATAGTAATACGTTGCATAATTTACGGATGAAAATTTCTCCATTCTTTCATCCTTTCATCATCTATACACACTATTAATAATACAAATACTATATGTTAGTATACAATATACAAAATATTATATATATATATATATATATATATATATATATATATATATATATAGCTATTATATGTACTATATATTTTATATAAGAATAATAATAATATACAGTATATATAATACATAATAATATACAATATATATGTTATGTATAATTATACAATATACAGATATTAATTACTTGCAAAAATACATAAAATAATTTTAATATAGTTTGCCTTTTAAGTTATAATAAAGTATTATACAATATCCTACATACAATATATAATATTTGTTTACCTGTAAAACGGTACAGTTGAATTCATATGTAGTTTATAGATAAGTGAATTAATTTGATCCAAAAATAACAGATGAATTAAACAAAAATATAAGACTTAGCCTTAAAATTGAGATAAACGGCACATATCTTAGTTCCGGGCATAGAACTACCGAGAGCAATAAGAACATTGCAAGTAAGCAAGAAAGTAAAATGTTATTTGAGCTTTTGATGAAGTATAGTATATGCTTGTCAGAAAATTCGTGTCTATAAAATGATGAAAGAACTCACTATTTATAGTTATACCTAGGGAACAAGGTCCTAAGATCAAGCTCCTTTTTAATGACAATTATGAGGGCCATTAAAGAATATGTAACGGTGGGCAGTGAATGCCATATTCTCTATAACGGATCATGCACTTAATGTTGTGCATTGAATGCTACCGGATGGCGGCATTTATTTTGTCTTTATGAGTATCATTCTCTCTGATGACAAGGAAAATCATTGCCTTCGGGTTTGGCTATCTTCTGTCTTCGGTTACACGTGCCGCTTTCTCATGCGATCATTAAATATGAACATATTTTATCCCATACAGATAGCCCCCTGCTTTCCGATGGCATAACTTTGTGTCGTCGGGAAGTTGGTAGAGATACCTTTCTTGGCGGAAAATTCTCTGACACACTCTAAAATATTTTTGACGGTTGATTAGGCGTACGTCTCTCTGCATTTAATGCCCCGAACACGCGTCATCCCACGATTCAACATCACTTTTTCCGGTTATCGAGGTAATTATGGCCACGATTTTAGCCGCCTATTCCTTTACTTATACGCATCAAACTTCTTCATTTACACTTCATAATTCTATAAACTTTCTCAAACTCTCTTTACTCAACTCGTACTTTGTTCTTCAACCTTTCTTTAACCTTCTTCTTGAGAAAAAACCTTCCTTTCTTTCTGATAAAAAATGGCCTATTCTTCCAGAAACCATAGTTCTTCAAAGAACAAAGGTAAAGTTGATGATGCTGCTCCTCCTTCGGTGAGCTCCATCATCCCAAAGAGTCTTGTCACAACTAAAAACTTTGAATAGGAGTATCCTTCTGCTCACCCTCGTACGTGGCCCGTTACCGTATACGCTTGTTTCATCCGTCCTTTCAATATTTCTGTTGTGAAGGAAGACTGCAATTGTCAAGATTTAGACATTATCGCTTGTAAGACCCCAATATTTTAAATAAGGACATATTAGATATTTAGCAACAAAAAAAAAACCAATAAAACAAAACAAAACAAAAAAAAGGGAAAAGAAAAAGATAAGGAATTGAAGCAAAAAGGGCCGAAGCACATTGAAAACCCCTATCTGCCAAATTGAAAAGGGATTAGGGGAAGGGGAACGAAGCAAAAACGCTTCAGGAAAACGAAAAAAAAAATACGAGCAAGGAAAGGACGAAAGAAAAGAGAAAAGAAGGAGGAAGAAGTTGGTGCAGTCTTGGTACCGAAAAATAAAACTCACACCCAACTGGATTTTTTTCATATTCTTGCGTCTCAATGATAAGGTAATTATATGTATTCTTCCTTCTTTAGAAAACACTATTATTTTATTTATATGATTCCTTATGGGACTGAATAGATATGAGGTTGGGATCGAACTAAGAGTTTAAAAGATAAAGTTAAGGAAATTTTGAGAAATTCATGAGACTTTTCAGTGAATTAACTGGGTATATTATATGAATGAGTTGTCTTTAATAGATTTTGAATTGGTTTAAGTTAACTGTAGCAGTGAGTTGGGATACTGAAATGGGTCTTGATATTTCAAGTAGAATAGGAGGGATTTGTTGAGTTATTATAATTCGGTGAATTAAGAGCTAAATAAGAAACTCTGAGGATTTGGGTATTCTAAATTAGCTATGAATTGGCCTAAACATGGAAATTAACATGAGATCGATATTATGTAATTATAGATTGATTGGAAAAATTTGTACGAATTGCTCGAGGTGAAGCATTTGGTATTTCGGCACGAGTACTGTGAGTAGTAATCTTACCGTATTTTATGTTTTCATAACTTGCATGATTTACACATAATTTTTAATATGAATATGTTATCGATTATTTTGAGTTATATGTGGGACAAGTCTTTTACTCGGTATGATATCGAAATGGTTATTTAAGATGATTACCGTTGTTTTAAATATTTTCGTTGTCACTAGATCTATTTTACCGTTACTTGAATTTACTATTATCGAAATAAAATTATATGATTTGATAAGAACCGAAATGCCCTATATTGTTTTAAAATATTTTCTACGAGTATATACGGATTACAGAGACAAGTATAAACGGGAGTAGACATTGAAGGATCTTGTAGCTAACGGCGGGTTCGTTAGACCCGGTGCACCTTGTAATTATAGATTATCGTTACAGCCCTTGCTAGTGGGAAGATAGAACTAGCATACCGTTACTGATTTCCCTCGAGTAGGGACTACCGTTATATTTGACTTCTTGCGAAGAAGTCCACAGTTTTATCGATTATATGATCCGTTCATTGAAACCTCCCAAATGTGAATATTGATATTATACAGTGGTTACCGAGCTTATTACTGAATTGTTAATTGTATTATACTACAAGAAAAATATGATGAGACTGAAAATTATTTATTGTTTCTGAAATGGCATTCTTATGATATTTTCTATTTAATATACTAGCATATTTCTGACTTATCCCCAATAAAAATGATTGTGGTTAAGTGTTATTACTCACCAAGCTAGCGACTCATTCCCCGCTAATTTTTTTTACATAGACAACAGTTGACGCAGGAGAGAATTTCGTTAATTAGAGCGCACGTGTTGATAGTTCTTGGTGAGTCTCGCACTTGTTCGCGTGGGCGGCAATTTTATTTATTGTTATGGTCTTTTCTTTGAACTCTTAGAGTCGCTCCATAGTCATTCTTTTTATAGTCTTAAGTATTCTTTTGTTATTATAGACTTATGTTGAGTATCGCTCATTCTTATCAAAGTTGGAGATAAAGTAATATTTTTAGTTGTTAGTGGGTGGACTATTAATGGTAGATATTTATTTTGGTTAATTAATAAAGTCATTGTCATTTGAATTGATATTAGGATGTTTGGTTGTTGATTTGAGACAGTAAAATTTTTGGGATAGTCCAAAAACAAGGGAAACTCTGTTCGATTTTCTGTAAAATAACGACGAGGCTTACTTGGGGGCACTTTCTCCTAAGTGCCGGTCATGATCCTAAATTGGGTCGTGACATCGCTCTTGACCTAGCAGAGCGGATAACCTTACCCAAGAAGGGCTTTGCGTATTTTTATACGTATCCCTTCAATTTGGAACCATTCTCTTTGAGTGGAGAGCTTGACTCCATCATCGTGGAGTTTTGCATCCGCTACCAGGTATGCCTGGCACAAATATGTCCTTCTGTGTGGAGGATTGTCGCCTGTCTTCGGCGTCTGTGCCAGGAGACGGGAGAGGAGCTAACCCTAGCTCGATTGATGAACCTTTATTCCCCTAATATCTTCCGCGGGGGAATGATAAATTTCAGCAAGCGTGGCCACCATGCTCTACTATCCAGCATGGATGATGACAACGACCATGGGTGGATTGAACGGTTCGCTGCAGTCGCCATCAGTGACATCATTCTGGCCACGGCTTCATGCTTTCCGGAATTATGGAACCGTACTCATAAGTTCTCCATTTGTCTTTCCTTATGTTAAAGATTGTCCCATATTGTTATTGACCCTTCTTCTTTCGCTTATTTCAGCAACTCGGTGGCTACCACCTAGAGTTGAAGGCTTGGACCAGTGGGTCTAGAAAATTTTGGACGTTACTACGCCCGAGAACCGCACGTGGAAAGAGATGGCCCTTAAATATGGGTAGAAGGCCAAAAATCATGGTAAGTCGAACTCATCTTGTTTTTACCTTTCGTATAAAGAAGTTGTTTAACCCTTATCCTGCTGAATTTAGGTCTACCCCAGGACTCAGTTGTTATCCCCGAGGAGGATGTTTTGGCTCATCCTGCTGATGCGGCGAGGCTATTGCAGGAGGCTTTTATGCAAATAGGTGTCTTCGGGTTTGCTTCCGGTGCAAGTGTTTCTTCTCGAAGTCCCCGGCCGGAGAACAAGCAACCAAAAAGAAGACGTTCTTGCGCGGCCGGGGAAAGAATAAAAAGGCAAAGAGTGCCACTCCCGAATCATCTCCGGAAGTTGTGGTGATGAGCCCCCCGCCCGAGCCGTCCATAGACACCTTGATGATTAACGATGATGGAGAAGCCAGCGAGGAGGGGGCTTCTCTACATAGAAGACGACGACCTTCCTCAACTCAACAAATTGCTCAATCTATTGAGTTACTTACACTAACCGAAAATGATGCCTCAACACTCTGGGGGGAGTATGAGATGGTGGAAAATGCCAACTCCTGCTTCCGAATCCCAGTCACCATGCCCGGTACTGTGAGGCTAAGTATCGGGTCCCTGATGTCTTCGGTTGATGAGCAACCAATGACCAGCATTGTGCTTTCCGCAACCACTTCTCATCCTTCAATGCCATCGTCTTCATCTCCCCTTTCTCCAATTCTGCCATCGCCATTAGCAACTGCTACATCATTTCTGCCAGTCGCAGCTGCCCGAGAGGAGGATGTCTCTCTTTCCCAGTCCCCGGTTCATGGGAACCTGGGGCAAAATTATGCTGTCCCCTCAGAGGATCCTCAAAGGAGGAGGAGCGTTACTCTCTCGATCTCTACCAGATGCAATATGTTATCCTGGTCGGTGAAACTTACTAACTACCTGAAGCCCCTAGCTTCAGAGAAAGATTGGGAAAAATACAAACTCTCTCGGGAGAGTGTTTGTTGAACAATGTCATGCACAATGCAATGTCGGTATAGTCTTTGTTTTCTCTGTTATTTCTTCGATTTGTATTATGGCAAAATTTTGAATTTGCATTCTTGTTTTGTAAGCCAACTTTCTTGCTTTCGAAGGCCTCCAAAGGTTGATTCGTGATAAGGAGGAACTTACCTCCAAGAGGGATCAACTTTTGGTCGAGCGAAATTAAACTGCTGCTCGCCCCTCGAAACTGGAAGCACGAGCTGCTGAAGCTGCTGAATTGGAGGCTCGGTTGCAGTGGAGTGAGCAAGAATTAGTGACCCTTAGCCAAGAGGTTGTCCCATTAAGGGCACAATTTGAAGAAACTAAGGCCAAATGGGCTGAAGTCCATATAGTCGCCCTTGCTGCATCCGATCGTGAGGCTGCCTCTGCTGAAAGATTGAATAACTTGGAGGCAGCCTTAAACTCCAAGGCTAAAGAACTTGCTGCTATCAAGGAAAAGCATGCCCGATTGGAGGAGAAACATAAGAAAATATTAGAGCATAATAAAATTTACATCTCCAATGTCCGTGATTTTGATGCCAGCCTCTGATCCATGAGATTTGCGTGAGACAACCTCTCTACTGAGGTTGGCCAGCTCAAAGGATAACTTCAGCGCCGAATGGTTTCTCTCATTGTTGAAAAAACATATGTTATGTACAGCATGGGGAGAAAAAACTTGGAAGAGGTCAAAACAGGTATCATTGACTTTGATGCCAAAATCGCTAAGGCTCGTGAGCTGGAGTTAGCTGCAAAAAGAGGTCTTCTAGATCAGCCTGATGTTACCGATTCTTTTTGTTCTGGTTCTGAGTTCGCAGGAACTGAAGAGGAATCGGAAGGCGATGATGCCGGAGGCCAAAATATCGAACCTGCAGCGGATCCACCTGCTTCCCCTGGGGCGTAGATATTTCTCTTCCTCCGGGTTCCGAAGATGCAGCAGCTTAGTTTTTGCTTTCTTTTTCAAAATTTTGTACTTGTGCTGTTTGGCACATTTATTGTAAATAAAAATACTTTTTCGCTCAAGTATCATATAAGTTTCCCCTTATGCGTACTTTCGTTTAAATGTTTGCGCAAGTTTGCTCTTTGCGTCTTTTTTTTGTTTAGGTATTTGCGCAGGTTTTACTGTTTTGCATCTAATTGTGCAAGGCTTTGGGTGTATTTTCCCCCAAAAGCATTTGGATTTCGGGCACAAGTGCTTCCGAAATCAACCCTTTATCATGAGGGTTTTCATAAGAGAGGGACCTCTTATGTTTACGTTCTCTTGAAGAGGACCTCTCCTGTTCATTACGGCACTAGCATTTGAAGTACTTGTTTAACTTTCAAATGATAAAATCAATTCATCGTTCAGACAAAAAATAAGATAGAAACAAAAGGACTTTACGTTATTCCTTCCATTTTTAAAAGTACATAAGCATATGTTATGCTAAAAAGAAATTGTTATTTCTTGTGGATAACTTGTACAACTTATTTCTACGGGGTAGGCCGTGCAGTCCCCGGTCTCGATGATATAACTATGTTTTCAGGTTTCGTATTCTGGTCGAAGTGGCAGTCGTTGTTTCTGTATCCTCATATCATTCCCCCAAGTGTTCGAATGCGAAGAATGCGAATTTGAACACTGGTAGCTTTACACCTTCGAGGATTCCATTAGTGAATTGCTAGATAATCTTCAGTTCGATAACAAATTTTGCTTCCCCTTAGGAATTTATGCTATCGAGCCAAAGATTATCTAACAATCCCCAGTGTCTTGCACTTGTGAACAGTCGGGTAATCTCTGTTCGACAGCAAACTTAATGTCATGACCCAAAACCAACCATCGTGATAGCGCCTATCGTGGCACTAGGCAAGCCAACTACTCAACCAGTTCAACCAAATAAAAACTTTAAAAATTTAACGGAAGCAGTTAATATTTAAGAAAAACCCTTTAAAACTGAAATAAAACCACAATGCAATACAAATCTCTCCCAAAAATCGGGGTGTCACCGCGTACATGAGCATCTATACCAGGATACAGCCTACTACAATGTCTGAGGAATAAGAACTGAAATAAAAATAAAGATAATAAAGGAGGGTCAAGGCCTACAAATGCCATGCAACTACCTCGATAGTCTCTGAGATCTCGACTCCTCACTCAGCAGCCGTCGTAACCGGAAGCACCTGGATCTGCACACAAGGTGCAGGGTGTAGCGTGAGTACAACCAACTCAATAAGTAGCAAATCCAAATTGTGGACTGAAAGTAATGACGAACTCAACCGACACAGTTCAATATAGAAAATAACAGTGCAGAAACGTAAACATGCTTTCAAGTCCGATAGATATCTCAAACAGAAAAATGGATTAAATCTGCATGATATGAAGAATATAACTCCTATACTTCTACAATGCCAATGCACATGCTGTATGTGATGCACCATGCTGACAGCCTCATGTACTCGCACTCTCAAATGCTCAATCACTCAGTACTGTATATGGCCCATACGGCCCAGGGAAGATCCATCCCGGAATATATACATCATTGACCATCAGTCACCCAGTACTGAGTAGGGCCAATCCAGCCCGTGGAGAAGATAGGTATATAATGCTTTGGACAAGATCTATGTCCAGGGAAGATCCATCCCTCAATATAATCAACCGTGCTCACTGGGGGTGTGTGCAGACTCCGGAGGGGCTCCTTCAGCCCAAGCGCTATCATAAATCAGTATAACCATTGCGGCGTGCAGCCCGATCCTATAAATGCCACTCATAATCAGGCCCTCGACCTCACTCAGTCATCAACCTCTCCAGTCTCTCTCTCACGGGCTCACAGTGTCATGATACTAGCCCAAAAACAATGATATGATGTATCAATAAATAACAACAGAGACTGAGATATGATATGAAATGAATGAATATGACTGAGTATGAAATATCAATGAAATCAGTAAGACAACAACAAGAAACGACCACTATGGGTCCCAACAGTACCGGCATAAAGCCAAAACATTATATCTAGCATGAGTGATAACTCAATTACTTTATCACATGATGAAAACACAGATATCAACAAGATAGAACCACTAGACAGTGCGATGGAATCGACCAGGTCACAATTCTCATGGTGTACGCCCGTCACTTGGCATGTGTGTCACCTTAATACCAATCTTATAACACATAAGTTTGGGGTTTCGAACCTTCAGAACCAAGTTTAGAAGTGTTACTTACCTCAATCCGAACAAATCCCTACTCCAATACGCCTTTGCCTCGTAAGTCGGCCTCCAAATGACCCGAACCTAGCCACAAGCAGTACAATACAATCAATACAGGCTAAAGGAATCAATTCTACAAGAAATTACGAAGTTATAACTCAAAATCCGAAATTGGTTCAAAACCGCCCCCCCGGGCCCACGTCTCGGAATCCATTAAAACTTACAAAATACGAAAGCCCATTAACTTACGAGTTTAGTCATACCAAATTTATCAAAATCCGACACCAATTGGTCATTCAAATCCTCAAAATTCACTCTCCAAATCCCTAGCCTCAAACCCTCAAATTACACCTCAAAAACACACAATCTAGGTGAAAAATCAGTGGAAAAACATAATTATTGAAGAAAAATGAACACAAGGAATATACCTCAAGAATTCCTTTGAAAATCCTCTAAAAGCCTCCAAAATCCGAGCTCAAAATATTAGAAAATGAAGAAAATAGTGGACCCTTATGTTTATATGTTCTGCCTAGTCAAACCGCACCTACAGTCCCAAAATCCACTTCTGCGGTGCAAATCCGCACCTGCGGAAGTCACTTAACTCAGCTAGGCTCGCACATGCGCTCTAGGTCTCACACCTATGGAGGCGCTTCTGTGGCACATGATCCGCTTCTGCGGAAGCAACCTACAACCCTCAACTCCTTCACACTCCGCTTCTGCGTCCTCTTCGTCGCATCTGCAGCCTCGCAGGTGCGGAAAGGATCTCGCACTTGCGACCTCTGCCAATTCCTTCCTGGCCGCTTCTGCAGCTCCCTTCCCGCTTCTGCGGGCTCGCATCTGCGGTTTCCAATCCCCAAGTTCGATTACACTAGTAGTTGCAAATCTTCATCAATTCTTCAACTTCAAACCTTGGTCCGTTAAGCACCCGAAATAAACCTGAGCCCCCCCCCGAGACCTTAACCAACATACCAACAAGTTTTAAATATCATACAAACTTAGTCGAGCCTTTAAATTACCTCAAACAACATCAAAAACCTGAATCGCACCATAATTCAAGCCTAATGAACTTTGAAATTTCCAAATTCTACAAATGACGCCGAAACTTATCAAATCACGTTCGATTGACCTCAAACTTTGCACACAAGTCACAATTGACACCACGAACCTACTCCTACTTCCGTAAAGCCTATCCGACCCCGATATCAAAAAGTTCACTCCCGGTCAAACTTTCAAAAATTACAACTTTCGCCATTTCAAGCCTAATTTTACTACGGACCTCCAAATCACAATCCGGACACGCTCCTAAATCCAAAATCACTTAACGGAGCTAAAAGAACCATCAAAATTCAAATTCGAGGTCATTTACATATAAGTCAACATCCGATCAACCTTTTCCAACTTAAGCTTTCCATTATGAGACTAAGTATCTCAATTCATTCCAAAATCTCGCCGGACCCGAACCAACTAACCTGGTAAGTCATATAATAGCTATAAAACACAAATGGAGCAGTAAATGGGGGAATGGTACTACAACTCTCGAAATGACCGGCCGGGTCGTTACACTTAACTTTTCGGTAGAAACTTTGCTATCGAGCAAAAGACTATCTAACTGCTCCATAGTGGTTCTTTGTTTGTGTGCCTTGTCATTTAAAGGTCTTATTGATAAAGCATCCTTCATAGTTTGCTTTTCGTTGCTTCGTCGTTAAAAACCTTGCCAGAAAACCCCAATTGGGACAAAAACTGGATGAAGGGAAAAAGAGTGCAGCACATACTTTCAGTACATGTGATGTTCATCAGCAATAGTATCTCTTGAGGTATGCCACGTTCCAGTTGCTTGGAAAATTTTCTCCATCTTGATTCTCTAACTTGTATGATCCTTTGCCAGTGACAGTTGAAACCCGGTAAGTAGGTGCATTCCCATGTTGGAACTAGCTTCCCTGTATTAAGCTCCCGGGTGTTCTGAGTTACTTTCGTTAAAACCAAGTCTCCTACTTTGAAATATCAGAGGTTGGCCCTTCGATTGTAATATCTCTCTATTCGCCTGCTTTTGAGCTGCCATCCTTATATGCGCCAAGTCCCTGCGTTCATCGAGCATCTCCAAATTGAATAACATTGCTTCATTGTTTGCTTCTTTGTTTGCCAAAAAATACCTCAGGGTAGGTTCACCTACTTCCACTAGGATCAGGGCTTCTGCTCCGTACACAAGAGAAAAAGGATTCTCCCCCTTTCTTGATTTGGTTGTTGTTCGGTATGCCTATAGTACACCTGGCACCTTGTTCATTGATTCTGCTTGGCCGTTTGCGCTCGGATGATAGGGTGATGATGTGATCCTCTTGATTTTCAAGTCTTCGAGGAACTTTGTGACCTTTAGGCCTATAAATTGTGGTCCGTTGTCGCATGCTATCTCTTTTGGTATCCCAAATCTGCAAATAATGTTCTCCCACAAGAAATCTACCACTTTATGTTCGCCGATCTTCTGATAAGGACCTGCTTCAACCCACTTAGAAAAATAGTCAATTAAAATCAAAATAAATCTTAATTTTAGTATCCTGCCCAAATCTTAATGTTCCATCCGGGGCCAATAGTATCGTGCCCTTATTAATTTTAGTACTAAGGAATCTGTGCCTGAGTGATTTCCGCAGATCACTTCGTGGACTTCTCGCATACATAATTAGCTTTGGAGGCTCCCAAACATCGGGCCAACGGGCCTTGGAAAGATTATCTATATAGTTGACCCCCCTTGAAGCTATATCGAGTTGCTTTAGAGCACAGTGCCCGAGATGCCTTAGGATCTTCAGGCAGTTTCCCATGTTCGAGGTAGTCAATAATTTTCTTTCTCCATTCCCAGACCAAATTAGTCGTGTTTACCTCATAATAGCTATTTGCATCCAGTACCGAGTGCATAAGCTGTACGACTATACCGGAGTCCGATCCTTTCATTTTCATAGACGAGCCTAGGTTAGCTAGTGCATCTACTTCTGCATTTTCTTCCCTCGGGATATATGTGATTGACCACTCCTGGAATTGAGCGAGCAGAGCCTGAACCTTCATTACGTATTGTTGCATACGTTCCTCAGCTTCGAAGATCCCATAGACCTAATTTACTACCAACTGGGAGTCACATTTGATTTTTATGACCTCAGAGTCCACTGCCCGATCCAATTCGAGCCCTGCAATCAAAGCTTCATACTCTGCTTCATTGTTAGTCAGAGGAACAATTCTTATGGCCTGCCTTAGGGTTCTCCCGAAGGCGTGGTTAATACTATGCTGAGCCCGGACCCTTTCACATTGGAAGCTCCGTCCGTGAATAAGGTTCAAACTCCTGATGTCGATTCCGACACCATTACTGCTTCTTTGGTAGCCAGAGGTAAAAGTCCTGGACTGAAATCGGCCACAAAGTCGGCCAAAACCTGTGACTTAATTGCA
This sequence comes from Nicotiana tabacum, assembly GCF_000715075.1. Lineage (NCBI taxonomy): Eukaryota > Viridiplantae > Streptophyta > Magnoliopsida > Solanales > Solanaceae > Nicotiana > Nicotiana tabacum. The sequence goes on along the minus strand of NC_134093.1, from coordinate 38,703,046 downwards.
GTCCTAGGTTTACATTCTATGTCAAATTCGCTCATTTCAACCGCCCATTTGTCCATCCTACCTGAGAGTTTGGGCTTATGAAGAATATTCCGCACGGGAAAAGTGGTCACCATGGCTATCGGGTGACATTAGAAATAAGGCCTTAGCTTTCGAGCGGCGACTACGAAGGCTAAGGCCAATTTTTCCAGATGTGGGTAGCGAGTTAGGTAAGACAACTAACAATAAACCAGTTCAAATGATATTTATAAAGAGAAGACTGATAATACAACTGAACTATTATACAAAAAATTTCCCAAGGACTGGTAGTACAAATCATGAGTGTCTAAGATTTAGATTTCTTTACAAAAATTGAATTGAAATAATTATAACATATGTTTGAAATGTAAATGAACTGAACTCGAATCTAATGCTACCAAGGACTAGTGATAGCCATAACTGGAACGCATGTACATCTTCTGATCCAGCTCCTGCCGTGCGCAACAACATCAACATCCAACATCTGCACGCAAGGTGCAGAAGTATAGTATGAGTACAACCGACCCCATATACTCAAAAAGTAACAAACCTAAACTTAGGTTGAAAGTAGTGACGAGCAGGGATAAGGGTCAGGGTCCAACTCCAATAACCAACAACAGTTCATAATAATATAATAAAAGAAGTATAAGAAACAACTCAAAGATATGATGCTCAGCTCATTCACAGTTAAGGAAAAATAGGCATGCTTTTTAAGTATAACAATAAAACCCAAATCTTTTACCGAAATCTCCAAAATATGAGTATATCAGAAAACTGTGATTTTTCCCAAAGACTTTCAACAACAAGAAAAATATTTAAATCTCAGATGGCATGAGAAAAAATACATTTCTATACCTACATGTCAATATATAGGTGAAATCATGAATGTCACCAAAACCGGGTAGCAGAAGGAAATGCATCTCTATGCATATATCTCAAGTACACATGTGAAATGTAATGCATCTCAGTGATGAACTCATGTACTCACACTCTTAGAGTACTCAACCTCACTATCTCACACTTTCCACTCATCACGCTTAATCACTCGACACATTCAATTACTCACAACTGTACATGGCAGATCCAGCCCAAACATAATAACTACTAGCAACTGCGCCCACTATGGATGTGTAGACTACGGAGGGGCTAATCCAGCCCAAGCACTATAATAAGCCAAATCCTGGCATGAATTAATAAAGCCTGATCCGCACGGATAATTCACGTGCTGCACGGACAACTCACGTGCCATAGTATCAATATCTGGATCCGTACGGACAACTCACGTGCTACACGGACAACTTACGTGCTATAATATCAACATCTAGATCTGCACGACAACTCACGTGTTGCACGGACAACTCACGTCTATAGTATCAATATCTGGATCCGCACGGACAACTCATATGCTATAGTATCAATATCTGGATCCGCACGGACAATTCACGTGCTGCATGGACCACTCATGTGCTATAGTATAAATATCCTCACAATCAAGGCCTCAGCCTTACTCAGTCATCAATCTCTCCAGTCTCTCGGGCTCACAATGTCATGAAAAATAAGCCCAAAATGATATGATGTGATGCATCAATAAATGGTAACAGAGACTGAAATATGATATGCAAAGAAATGCATATGACTGAGTACGTAATTGCAATGTAAACAAATAACTCAACAACAGAAACGATCTCAGTGAGCCCCAACAAGATAAGCATATAGCCTAGACATTATTTCTAGCATAAATTACAGCTCGAGTGCTCTAACACATAGAGTTCAGTAAAAATGTTCAGATAAGATAGCTATATAGTTCCATGGAATCGACTAAATCACAATTCACACGGTACATGCCCATACGCCCGTCACCTAGCATGCGTGTCACCTCGGCATCAATCACATAACACATAATTCGGGGTTTCATACCTCAGCACCAAGTTTAGAAGTGTTACTTACCTAGAACAAGCCAAATCCAATACAGAGCAAGCCAAATAATGCTCAAAAATGCCATCTTGCGCGTACCGACCTCCGGACGACTCGAAACTAGCCAAAAGCAACTCAAATGTATCAAATGAAGCCCAAGAAAATAATTCCAAATGATAAAGGTCTAATCTTTAATCAAAAGCTCAAAGTCAACCAAAAGTCAAACGGGCCCGCACCTCGAAACCCAACCATACTAGTTTCAATTACGAGTCCAACCATACTAGTTTCACTCAAATCCGACTCCGAATCGATATTCAAAACTCAAAAATTTACTCTATGAAACTTTAGACAAAACCCCCCAATTTTTCTCTTTAAAATTCAGATTTCAACTACCAAAAACGAAGATAGATTCACGAAATATAACCAAAACCAAGTAGAGTACACCTTCTTCAATCCATATGGTGAAAATCACTTCAAATATCGCTTCAATCCGAGCTCCATTTCTCCAAATATGATAAAATGGTCGAAACCCCCGAAACTAGAGTATTAATAATCACTGGGCGAATCAATGAATCGCGATCGCGAAAGTACCATCGCGATTGTGAAGAAGAAAAATATTGCTCCTGAAAAGTGCTCTACGCGATCGCATCAATAGACTCACGAACGCGGTACACAAAATTGATAGAGCTACGTATTCGCGGAAGCAACCTCGCGAACGCGAAGAGATAACCAACACTCTGCCCAGCTCAGCCCCAAATACTGCGCGAACGCGATGAAAACCATCCCAACTCTACGCGAACGCGGCTATCCAGTCGCGACCACGTTGAAGAAAATGCCGAGCTCCAGATTTCCTTTCCGCGATCTCATACCAATCTTCGCGATCGCGAAGGACAGTTGAGGCACTAGAAACCAGCAACAATCAAACATGAAGGAAAAATGCCCCGATTCCACTATGAAACTTACCCGAGCCCCTTGGGACCACGTCCAAACATTCCAACAAGTCTCATAATATAACATGGACCTACTTGAGGCCTCAAATCATGCATAACAATATTGAAACGACGAATCGCACCTCAAATCAAACTTAAATGAACTTTGAACTTTCAACTTTCAAAACTCGCATCGAAACATATCAAATCAACTCGGAATGGTCTCAAATTTTGCACACAAGTCCCAAATGACATAACGAAGCTATTTAAATTCCCAGAACCATAATCCGAACTCGATATCATCAAAGTCAACTCTCGATCAAACTTGTGAACTTTCCAACCTTTGAATTTTCAACTTTCGCCAATTAGCGTTGAAACCTTCTAGAAATATCCAAATGCAAATATGGGCATATGCCCGAGTACAAAATCAGCATCCGGACCTAACGGAACCATCAAAATTCCATTCCAGTGTCAAATACCCAAAATTCAAACTTGGTCAACTCTTCCAACTTAAAGCTTCAAACATGAGATTCATTTTTCCAAATCACTTCTGAATAACCTGAAAACCAAAACCAACGATTCACACAAGTCATAATATATCATACTGAGCTACTCATGCCCTCAAACTACCGAGCGAAGTGAAATTGCTCAAAATGATCGGTCGGGTCGTTACACCCCGGCCTGTGCCGCAACAACTGGCTAAACTACCCCAACTGGATGGCTGCTGGAGTATGATATAGGGGAGGCGCCTTCTCCGAGGTGTGAGTAGCGGGAGTCTATGATCCTTCCTCAGCCTAAGAGACGGCTGGTGTCACCGAAAATGCAGCAGTCTGGGCCACACTCTCCATAAGGCCCACCAAACGGACTAGAGTGTCCTGAAACACTAGAGTGGCTATGAATCCCTCCGAGACCTGAGCTACTTCGACAAGTGCGGTATGAGCTGAGACCTCCTCTTCATGATCAATCTGAGGCTCCACTACGGGTGCTGCTGCTCGAGCTCTAGGTTAAGCTCTCCTCTGCCTCGGCCTCTAGCTCGACCTCGGCCTCGACCTCTACCCCTGGTAGTAGCTGCCACGGAGGGCTCCGGCTCTTGTCTAGTTGCAGATGTTGTGCGTGTTCTCGCTATCTGCGAGAGAACAAGAATAGAATGGTTCAGTCATCAATGATAGAATGAAATCGCACGATAGAGAAAGAAAGAAGTGAAATTTTTCCTAAAACTCCATAGCCTCTGGAAGATAAGTACAGACATCTCCGTACCGATCCTCTAGACTCTACTAAGCTTGCTCATGACTTGTGAGACCTAGGCAACCTAATTTTCTGATACTAACTTGTCACGACCTAGAATCCCAACCTCGGGGTCGTGATGATGCTTAATATCTACTTGCTAGGCAAACCGACGTGAAACAAAAAATTAACTGATTTTAACCATTTAGAGCAAGATATTAACAATGAAAATGACATAAGTCTGAAGTATGGTATAATAATACTGAACAACGAGTCTAAACATAATCGAAAAACCGGTGTCACGAGTACATGAACATCTAGAGTGCTACAAATATGGTCTGAATAAAATACATTATTTTCAAACTCAGTAAAACAACAAAGATAGGAGGGAAGGGGACTTCAGGGCTGCGAATATTGTGCAGCTGTGCCTCAAGTCTCCGTCAACAACTGGATCCGAAAAAAGCCACTGAACACCCTAGGACCAATTCTGGTATCTGCACAAGAAGTGCATAGTGTAGTATGAGTAAAACCGACCCCATGTACTCTGTAAGTGCCGAGCCTAACCTCGATGAAGTAGTGACGAGGCTAAAGCGGGCCACTTATAGAGTACATGGGGTCGGTTTTACTCATACTACACTATTAATAATAATAATAATAATAGTAATAATAATAATAATAATAGTAATAATAATAATAATAATAATAATAATAATAATAATAATAATAATAATAATAATAACAGGGAAAGAAAGCAGAAACTGAAAGTAAAGCAATTAGTTTATGAAAATGAATTCAAACCTCACTATCAGAAAGCCCAGAATAACAAAACTCGTGATCTCATATAAAAATGTTGAAACTAACACAACTACAACAAGTACAACACACACAGACCGTTGCGGCGCGCAACCCGATCTCACTGTAATATCCTTTATCAATATCAAGTATAACGTGAATAATCTGTTGCAGCGCGCAACCCGATCCCACCATATCATCATTAATCCATATCATAATCCTCCCTTATTCGACCATATCATCATTATCAATATCAATTATTATGCATACAAACCGTTGTGCCCCGCAACCCGATCCCACCATATCATTATTTATTAATATCACAATCCTCCTTTATTCCACTATTTCAATTTATTATCCTTCAACTCCCGCTGCGGCGTGCAACCCAATCCACAAATAATTTCAATAAACATAAACAATCGAATAACTCAATTTTCAAGAATTTCTACAATCAAAGAGTATGAGTTCAAGGCAATAAAGAAACCACGTAATAATCAAAGGAATGCAACAAAGTATTACAAAAAATAACAGGACAAGTAATGCACATAATAATTAAGGTGTGCAAGTAAAACATTTAAGGCAAGTAGCAAATAAGCACGAAGTCATGGAAGGGATGAATAATTCAATACAAGAATAATTAAATGACAAATAACAATTACGGCATGGAAAACAATTAAAGCATGTAACAATTAAGGCATGGGATAAGATAATTCATGAAATAACAAGAAAACACGGAAACAAATAATTTGACAGCATATATACACTCGTTACCTCGCATATACCGTTTACTCACATATTCCATATGACACATAGTTTCGAATTTCCTAATTCCCTTAAGCCAAGGTTAGGTCCAACACTTACCTCGCTCCGTAATCAAATCAAAGCTCAACTGGGACCTTTCCTCTAAACTTTGCCTCCAAACAAATCGAATCTAACCAAAATTAACTTAATATCATCAGACAATTCTAGGAAAATCAATTACAATAGATAAAGCTAGGATCTTTATAATTTTTCCAAAAAGTTAACAAAAGTCAACCTGGGGGTCGCCCGATCAAAACCGAGTCCAATGGTAGATTCCGACTACCCATGACCCCACGAGTTAATAGATGTGATTAATTTTAAAATTTGAGTCCAAATCGGCTCTCAAAAATCAATTTCTTATTTTTCAAAAACTTGATAAGGTTTCAATATTTTGACTTTGATTCACATGACTTTGATGTTAAAATCTAAGATATATTGATGGAATATGATTAGAAATAGATTAGAATCACTTATACAAAGTTTGTTGATGAAAAATCCCTCTCCAATTTGTCTCCTACCGAGTCTAGGGTTCCAAAATATGAAAATGAGGCTAAAAATCCTGTCCCTCAGCTTTTTGTCCAGTCGCAGGTGTCACAAATGCAACACGGGGCTCGCAAATGCGAATCCCACAAATTGTAATGACCAGACCGATTATTTTGAGCATTTGCCTTTCGCTCTGTAGTTTGAGGGTATGAGTAGCTCCGTATGATGTATTATGACTTGTGTGAATCGTCGGTTTTGGTTTCAGATTATTCGGAATTGATTTGGAAGGGTGAATTTCATGATTTAAGCTTTAAGTTGGAAGAGTTGACCAAGTTTGACTTTTTAGTATTCGACCTTGGATTGAAGTTTTAATGGTTCCGTTAGGCCCGGATGGTGATTTTGGACTAGGGCATATGCCCGGATTTGCATTTGGATGTTTCTAGAAGGTTTCGACGCTAATTGGCGAAAGTTGGAAATTTAAAAGTTTGGAAAGTTCATAAGTTTAGCCGAGAGTTGAATTTGATGATATTGGATTCATATTGTGGTTCCAGGAATCGGAATAGCTTTGTTATGTCATTTGGGACTTGTGTGCAAAATTTGAGTTTATTCCGGTTTGATTTGATATGTTTCGGTGCGAGTTTTGGAAGTTGAAGATTCAAAGTTCATTAAGTTCAATTTGAGGTGTGATTCGACGTTTCGATGTTGTTATTTGTGATTTGAGTCTTCGAGTTAGTTTGTATTATGTTTTTAGGACTTGTTGGTATGTTTGGATGGGGTCCCGGTGACCCCGGGTGTGTTTCGGGTGTGTTTTGAACAAGATTGGGCATTTCAGCACTTTGATGATGTTCTGGAGCGAGTGAAGTACGGAGGGCACATTTTGGAGTGCTGAGGCAAAGCCTCATGTGCGGCCGCAAATTCCCAAAGTGCAGGGGCAGAGGAAAATGTACGGACCGCAGAAGGGGAAAATCTGCAGGTTGATGATATGACTTTGGAAGTTTATATCTCTTATTCTATAAGGAATTTAGAGATGATCCAAAAAAGAAAGTTGTAGCCCTTTGAGTCTAGTTTCCAGAAAAGTAAACCATTCATCATTTAGACATATATATAGAACGTTATGGCCAATTTACTGAAACTTGATAGTGTAGTCACTGCTGAAGTGCGACCGCACAATTTGGACCGCGACTGCAGAACTTGGAATGTGCGGACCACACAAAAAATGTGCGGTCTGCACTTTGGGAAATCAGATATGGTACTTTATAAATGAGGGTTTCATCTCATTTTTCATTGGTGGACCTAGAGAGCTCGGTTTGTGACGATCTTTCGTGGGTTTTTCAAGGAATTGATTAGGATAAGTGATTCTAACTCGGATTTGGTTAAATTACATGAATATATCCTTGATTTCATCATTTAATTAGTGGTTTGGGTTGAAAATTTGGGGAAAATGGAGAAAATGTCTTAGGCCAAATTTTGGGGATTTGAGCGAGATTTTGGTATCGGATTTGGGTAATTTTGGTATGGTTGGACTCGTGGTTGAGTGGATATTTGGATTTTGTAACTTTCATCGGATTCCAAGATGCGGGCCCTGGATTTGACTTTTGAGTTAGCTTTTTGACTTTGATTAAGAACTTAGCATTTTCATACGGAATTGATTCCTATAGCTTGAGTTGATCGTATCGAATTGTTTGTGGCTATATTCGAGGCATTCAGAGGCCGTTTCGCGAGGCAAGGGCTTGTTAGAGTAGAGTTTGGCACGGTTTGAGGTAAGTAACACTTCTAAACTTGGTGCTGAGGGTATGAAACCCTTAGTTACATTCTATGTGATTGATATTGAGGTGACGCGCATGCTAGGTGACAGGCGTGTGGGTGTACACCGTAGTAATTGTGATTTAGTCAATTCCATGGAATTGTGTAGCTATCTTATCCGAACATTTTTACTGTACTCTATGTGTTAGAGCACTTGAGTTATGATTTATGCTAGAAATCATGTTTAGGCTATATGCTGGTACTATTAGGACTCACAGTGGTCGTTCTTTGCTGTTGAGTTATTTGCTTAATTGCAGTTATGTACTCAGTCGTATTCATCATTACATATCATATCTCAGTCTCTGTTATGGTATATTGTCATATCTCGTATCATTGATTAAGGTTGCTTAGCATGAGTGTTGTGAGCCCGAGAGACTGGAGAGATTGATGACTGGGTAAGGCCGAGGGCCTGTTGTGAGTGATATTTATGGGATCGGGCTGCACGCCGCAGCAAGCTTTATTGATTCATGCCAGGATTTGGCTTATTATGGCGCTTGGGTTGGATCGGCCCCTCCGGAGTCTGCACATCCACAGTGGGCACATTTGCTATGGATTTTGGACTGGATCTGCCCTGGATTAATTTGCATTGGGCTGGATCTGCCATGAATTAATTTATGATTGGGCTGGATCTGCCCTGGATCTATTTATGTTTGAACTGGATATGCCCTGGGCTGGATCTGTCCTTTACAATACTAAGTGACTGAGTGTGCTGAGTATGGAGTATGGTGAGTGAGGATACGAGACAATGAGATTGAGTACTCTGAGAGTGTGAGTACCTGAGTTCATCACTGAGATACATTGCGTTTGTCATGCGTACTTGAGATTCGAGATGCATTTCCTCACGCTACCCGATTTTGGTGACATTCATGATTTCACCCGACATGTAGGCATAGAGATGTATTGTTCTCATGCTATGTGAAAATGAAACATCTTATTTGTTGTTGAAAGGTTTTTTGGGAAAAATCACAGTTTTCAAACTTACTCATATGTTCTTGGTGTTTTTGGTGAAAGATTTGGGATTTACTATTATACTTGAAAAACATGCACATTTTTCGTAACTGTGAACAAGTTCAACATCTAATTTCTGAGTTATTTCTTGTACCATTTTTATTATGTTGTTATGAACTGTTGTTGGTTATTGGAGTTGGACTCTGACCCTTGTCCCAGCTCGTCACTACTTTTAACCTAAGGTTAGGTTTGTTACTTATTGAGTGCATGGGGTCGGTTGTACTCATACTACACTTCTGCACCTTACGTGTAGATATTGGATGCTGATGTTGCTGTGTACGACAAGAGCTAATGTAACGACCTGATCGGTCGTTTTGAGCATTTGCATTCTGTTCAGCAATTTGAAGTCTTGAGTAGCTTCATATGATGTATTATGACGTGTGTGAATCGTCGGCGTTGGTTTTCAGGTGTTTTCGGAATTAGTTTGGAAAAATAAATTTCATAGTTGAAGCATTAAGTTGGAAGAGTTGACCATGTTTGACTTTTTAGTATTCGACCTCTAATCGGAGTTTTGATGATTCAGTTAGGTTCGGATGGTGATTTTGAACTCGGGTGTATGCCCGGATTTGTATTTGGATAATTCTAGAAGGTTTCGACACTAATTGGCAAAAATTAGAAATTTGAAAGTTTGGAAATGTTCATAGGTTTTACAGAGGTTTGACTTTATTGATATCGGGGTCGGATTTCGATTCTGAAAGTTATAGTAGGTCCGTTATACCATTTATGACTTGTGTGCCAAATTTGAGATCAATCCGACGTGTTTAGGCTTGTTCGCCGTTAGTTTTGAATTTTGAAAGTTCATTAACTTCATTAAGTTGATTCGAGGTGCGATTTGTGATTTGTGATTTTGATGTTGTTAAGTGAGATTTGAAACATTGAGTAGGTCTGCATTATGATTTGGAACTTGCCTACAAAATTCGGGGTCGTTCGGAGTTGGTTTGATGGCATTCAGACGCTTGGTTGTAATTATAAAAGTTTTTGAGTTCTCCCTTCAAATTTCTTGCGTGTTGATGTCCGATTCATGGTTTTAGGTGTTATTTTGTTGATTTGATCGCGCGTCAAGTTCGCATGATGTTTCTAGACTTGTGTGGATGTTTGGCGTGGAGTCCCGAGGGCTCGGGTGAGTTTCGGTGTGGTTTCGGACCATTTTTAGGCCATTTTCAGTTGCTGGTTTTTTGCTACAGGGGTGTGCATCCCGATCGCAAACATTTGATCGCGTTAGCAAAGAGCAAATTGCAGTTTAGGGCCTTGTGAATCTCGATCGCGAAAGCCTTTTCGCGATCGCATAGGAGAAATTTTTGTTGCACAAGACTGACTTCGGAAGCTTATATCTTGCAATCTATAAGAAATTTGGAGATGATCCAAAAATGAAAGTTGTAGTCCTTGATATCTAGTTTTCCGAAAGTTAAACCATTTGTCATTTGAAGTTTTATACAAAATGTTATGATCATTATACTAAAGGTTATCTGGGAAGAGTCTGGAAATCGCTGTTCAAGAATTTGTTCATCGCGATCGCGAAGGGATGTCCGCAATCGTGAAGAAGGAAGCCTGGGTAGTGGATTTAATGTCCAATTTCGGACCTTTGAGCCATTTATCCATATTTTAAGTTGGGGACCTCGGGATTTGGCGATTTTTGAGGCGATTTTCATCACATGGATTAAGGTAAGTGTTCTCTACTCGGTTTCGATTTTATTTCATGAATCTATCTTCGTTTCTGGCATTTAATTGAGGATTTCAAGAGAGAAATTGGGGGATTTTGTCTAAAGTTACATAGAGTGAATTTTTGAGTTTTGAACATCGATTCGGAGTCGGATTTGAGTGAAACTAGTATGGTTGGACTCGTAATTGAATGGGTTGCTGGATTTTGTAAGTTTTGTTGGGTTCCGAGGTGAGGGCCCAGATTTGACTTTTTGGTTGACTTTGGACTTTTGATTAAATATTCGACCTTTATTATTTGGAATTATTTCCTTAGGCATTATTTGATTTATTTGAGTTACTTTTGTCTAGTTTCGAGCCGTTCGGAGGTCGGTACGCACGAGATGGCATTTTTAGAGCATCGTTGGCTTGCTCAGTATTGTATTTGGCTTGTTCGAGATAAGTAACACTTCTAAACTTGGTGCTGAGGGTATGAAACCCCGAATTACGTGTTATGTGATTGATGTCGAGGTGACACGCATGCTAGGTGACGGGCGGGTGGGCGTGTACCGTGTGAATTTTGATTTAGTCGATTCCATGGAACTGTGTAGCTATCTTATCTGAACTTTTTTACTGAACTCTATGTATTAGAGAACTCGAGCTGTAATTTATGCTAGAAATCATGTCTAGGCTATATGCTTATCCTGTTGGGGCCTACTGAGGTCATTTATGTTGTTGAGTTATTTGTTTACATTACAATTACGTACTCAGTCATACTCATTCCTTTGTATATCATATCTCAGTCTCTGTTACCAGTTATTGATACATCACATCATCATTTTGGGCTAAGTTTCCTTGACATTGTGAGCCCGAGAGACTGTAGAGATTGATGACTGAGTGAGGCTGCGTGCCCGATTGTGAGGATATTGATACTATATAACGTGAGTGTTCTGTGCATCATGTGAGTTTTCCGTGCGGATCCAGATATTAATACTGTAGCACGTGAGCTGTCCGTGCGGATCCAGATATTGATGCTATAGCACGTGAGTTGTACTTGCGGATCCAGATATTGATACTATAGCACGTGAGTTGTCCGTGCAGCATGTGAGTTATCCGTGCAGATCAGGCTTTATTGATTCATGACAGGATTTGGCTTATTATAGCGCTTGGGCTGGATCGGCCCCTCCGGAGTCTGCACATCCACAGTGGATGAAATTGCTAGTAGTTATTATGTTTGGGCTAGATCTGTCCTGTACAGTACTGATTGACTGAGTGTGTCGAGTGATTGAGCGTGATGAGTGGAAAGTGTGAGACACTGAGATTAGGTACTCTGAGAGTGTGAGTACATGAGTTCATCACTGAGATGCATTGCATTTGACATGCGTACTTGAGATACACGCATAGAGATGCATTTCCTTCTGCTACTTGGTTTTGGTGACATTCATGATTTTAACTGTATACTGACATGTAGGCATAGAGATGTATTTTTCTCATGATATCTGAAAATGAAACATCTTATTTATTGTTGAAAGGTTTTTGGGAAAAATCACAGTTTTCAAACTTACTCATATATTTTTGGTGTTTCGGCGAAAGATTTGGGATTTACTATTATACTTGAAAAGCATGCCTATTTTTTGTAACTGTGAATGAGTTGAGCATCTTATCTCCGAGTTATTTTCTTGTACCACTTTTATTATATTGTTATGAGATGTGGCTGGTTATTGGAGTTGGACCCTAACCCTTGTCCGAGCTCGTCACTACTTTCAACCTAAGGTTAGGTTTGTTACTTATTGAGTACATGGGGTCGGTTGTTCTCATACTACACTTCTGTACCTTGCGTATAGATGTTGGATGCTGATGTTGCTGCGTACAGCGGGAGTTGGATCGGAAGATGTACCTATATTCTAGTTATGGTTATCACTAGTCCTTGGTAGAATTAGATTCGAGTTCTGTTCATTTACATTACAGACAGATGATGTATTTATTTCATACTAGCTTCGTAAACTCAAAATCTTAGAAGCTCATGATTTGTACTACCAGTCCTTGGGAAATTCTTTGTATAATAGTTCAGTTGTATTATCATTTCTTCTCTTAATAAACATCACTTGAACTGGTTTATTATTAATTGGCTTACCTAACGGTTTGGGTTAGGTGCCATCACGACTAGTTAGATTTTGGGTCGTGACAACTGGATTTGAAGATGTACATGTATTCCAGTTATGGCTATCACTTGTCTTTGGTAGTGTTAGATTCGAATTCTGTTCATTTACATTTCAAACAGATATTGTAATTATTTCAATTCAGTTTTGCAAAAATCTAAATTTTAAAAGCTCATGATTTGTACTACTAGTCCTTGGGAAATTCTTTGTATAAAAGCAATTGTATTATCATTTCTTCTCTTAATAAGTCTCATTAAATTGGATAATGTTTAATTGGCTTACCTAACGGGTTAGGTTAGGTTCCCTCACGACTAGTTGGATTTTGGGTCGTGACACAAATGCAAAAAAGTCATCGCAAAAGCGAACTCCTCACATCCATGCTATCATCGCAATTGCGACGACAGGTTCGCAAATGCAAACACTGGATCTTCGGAAAAGCGATTAAATGATTGCAAATGCGATCACTGCTGATCCCAGGCCACCTTCGCAATTGCGAACAATGGATTCGGAAATGCGACCCTAACAGACTAGGTCATACATCACAAATGTGACTTCCAACCTCGCATTTGCTAAGCCTGCAATACCAGTTCAGACCAACAACACCAAAACCCTCCCAAACACTCCGAAATGCGTCCGAAACTCACCCGAGCCCCTCGAGCTCCAAACCAAATATGCGCACAATTGTAATAACATCATAAAAACTCGCTCACTCGATCAAAAAACCAAAATGACATCTAGAACAACGAATCGAACATCAAAATGTATGAATTTTTCAATGAAACTCAAGAACTTTCAAATTTACAATCGGACGTCGAATCACGTCAAATCAACTCCGTTTTGCACAAAATTTTGCAGACAAGTCATAAATAGTAAAATGAACCTACACCAAGTTCCGGAACCAAAATCCAAACCCAGTAGTAATAAAGTTAACCTACGGTCAAACCTAAAAATTTTTTAAACCTTCAAATTACTTAATTTTCATCAATTCACGTAAAATCAAGTTAAGGACTTCCGAATTCAATTCCGGGCATACGCCCATATCCCAAATGATGTGGGACCGTCAAAATACTGATCCGGATATATTTTAACAATATGTTGACCTAGTCAACTCAAATCATTTTAAGGCAAAAATTCACATTTTCTTTAGTTTTTCACATAAAGACTTTCCGGTACAAGATACGGACTACGTACGCAAATCGAGAATTACTAAACGGAGCTAATCGAGGCCTCAAAATACGAAAATAAATGCTAAAACTCAAAATGGCCTATTAGGTCATCACAATTTTTAAGGTTAGAAAATAATTATCTATTAACCTTTCAAATGAATCGAATAGGAACTAGGAACGAAAATGGGGCAGAATCAAGCCGCTAGAAATAATTGATTTATACACAAAGCAGAGTCCCCAAAAATTAGTTTTCTCCAATAAATAAGTAAGTAAGTAAATAAATAACAGTAGTATCACATGACTAAATAGACAAGTTTTAGCTAGAGCATTTGAGGCATCCAACATCATTCTTCATTGCTTGCAAAAACAAATTCTGCTCCAATTAATTCACATGATAGGCTTGTTGACAAGACTGAAAAGGTGTATGATCTCTCGATTTCATGATATATATATACATTTTATCAACAATTCAATAATGTCTTGATTCACGTGGTTTTCGACAGCTTCCTTCTTTTCCTTTTAAATCAAATAGCTAGCAGTAAACAAGAAATGTCTTAGCTTACAACGACGTAATTAGAGAGGTTAAACAAGGATGAGTGTACCTATCAACAAATGACTCCTATCTATTGGTGTTTTCATTATGGATCGGTCGACTTGTCACAATTACTTACTCAAACATAATTAAGGTAGACCTGGTCATAGTTCTTTTTTCAAATTTGTGAAAATCAAGTATATCCGCCATTTCTCATTCTTCTTTTTTACCATGACCACTTCCAAAGACAATATATATATATATATATATATATATATATATATATATATATATATATATATATATATATATATATATATTTGTATATTTGAGAAAAAAATTTTCTTAAAGATGTTCTTGCCTTTGAAACTCTCAAGGGAAAGAATTGTTAGGTGTTTGTCAAGATATTCTTATCATATTTTGGTTTTTCTATCTGATATTCAGCATAAAGTATGCATATTTATGTGCATATCGTCTCGCATTTTACTCATATTGCGTGAGTTTTGTATGTGTAATGCAACGATTTGTTCTAATTCGTTGAGTTTTTATGTGTAGGAGTCAAATGGAAGTGATTTTGAAAGTTGGCATGCAAATTAAAGCAAAAACAGAAGAATTTGGAGGAAGTACGAGTTTGGTGTCCAGGATGGCGCCAGGCACCAACCAAAACGCCATTTACAGAAGACCAAAAAGTTTGGTGTCCAGGTTGACGCTAGGAACCAACCAAAATGCCATTTACAGAAGACCAAAAAGTTTGTTGTCCAGGTTGGTGCCAGGCGCCAAACGAGACGCCAAAGGGCGGATGTTGTCCTAATTCGGCTGGGACTTGGTGATTTCACCCCTACATGCCCCCAACATGTATAAAAGGGGTTCTAAACCTATTTTTTGGGGGTTGGACATTCTTTGGAGGCGAGAACAAGACACAGAACACTCGGGAGCAAGGATTCTCAGTTTTTCTTCATCTTTCTTAGTAGTTTCAATTATTCAAACACTTGTGAATTTATTTTGATACTATCATGAGTGGATAAAACCCATAGTTCTGGGGTTGTGATTTAGCCATGAATATTGTTGTTTAAAGTTGACTTAACCTTAATTATAATTCACCAATATATGATTGTTTCTTCAATTTTGTGATTAATTGCTTAATTGTCTGGCCAGCAGTTAGGTTCTTTTTACTATCTATGCTATGCTTGGGAAAGCCATGTTTAGATTAGAGAATAATTGAAGAGTGCACGATCTTAGCTCTGGGGGGGGGGGAGGGCAAGATTGTGGTTAGGATAGGAATATACCTAGTCATTATGCTTAATTAAATATCGTAATCTTAATGCATTCTCAATAGATTGATTTTATAGGAATATAGGCATTAATCTATTTTGAATAGGCGAGTAGTACTTCAGGAGAAGGTTACGAGAGCAATCGTTCGATTAATTAGCAACCATGAGTGAATTGTATAAAAGGGAGAGTTAACTAGAACACGATAGGATTGGTGAATCGATCACAACTAGTTAGAATTATTGTTTAGTATAATCACACTTTTGAACTCTAAGTGACTCGACTGAATAACAGTCTTGGTGAATTTAGTGGGTAGTTAATACAAGTCTGTGTGGGTTCGACACTTGACTTATCATTTTATTACTTGTACGATCACGTATACTTGCGTGTGCGTTTGGGAGCAACATATTTTTGGCGCCGTTGCCGGGGACTTGATTATTCAGTAATTTCTAGTTTTAGCTATAATTATTTATTTCGTCAAGTCTAACGTTACTTAATTTTTGCTATGCTCTCAGGAACCTTGATTGAATGCGAAGGGTCAGAAGCCAGGATAGACTTCAAGTCTTTGACCCCGAACCTGAGAGAAGATTTCACAGGAGGTTGAGGGAAGCAAGAGAGACAAATAATCTTCAGGCACTTATTCAATTTCCTGTGAACATGGCAGAGGAGCAACATATGGCGGTTCAGGAGGTGGCGATGCCCAGCATTGCTAATGTCACCTCCAGCATTGTGAAGCCCAAAATCACTGGGTACTTTGGGCTGAAACAGAGCATGATCCAGCTACCTCATACGAATGGGCAGTTTATGGGTCTTCCACATGAGGATCCACAACAACATATCCTGAACTTCATGGAGATTAGTGACTTACATCACTAACGGAGTCACTCTAGACTATGTGAGGCTCACACTTTTCCCATTCTCTCTGTTGGGCAAAGCAAAGCGATGTCTGAAGGCATAACCAGCTAATTCTATTACATCATGGAATGATCTGGCAAGGTTTTTCCCTTCAGGCAAAACTGCAAAGATCAGAAGTGATATAGTCGTCTTTAACTAGAAATTGGGCGAGTCTTTATACTCAGCTTGGGAGAGGTTCAAGCGGCTGATCAGAGAGTGTCCTCATCACAACCAAACAAACGAAGTGTTAGCTCACACTTTCATAAAAGGGCTACATCCTGAGATAAAGATTGTGGTAGATGCTGTAGCTGGAGGTCAAGTGTTGGAGAAAAGCTTTGATGAGATATATGCGTTATTGAACAAATTCTCCAAAAGAAATCCCGATTGACAAGGAGAGATGGGCAGACACACAGTGCAAAAATCTGCAGGGGTTCTCTAGTTAGATGTCGTCTCTGCATTATCAGCGCATATTTCCACATTGACCAACCAAGTCAATCATATGACCTTGGTTATTAACAAGCAACAAGCCCAGCCAGTGCAACGGATTCAATTGTTTTGTGAAGTATGTGGAGAGGGTCACACGAGTGACTTATGCCCAGTTAATCCAGAGTCTGTCTATTTTGTGGGTAATGCAAATAAGGGCCAGACAAACCAGTATGGGAACACTTAAAATCCTAACTGGAGGAACCACCCAAACTTCTCTTGGGTGGGAAACCAAGGTGCTCAGAATCAGTACAAGCCACAAGCACCTCAATAACAATATAGACCACCTCAGGTTAAACAACATGCAAACTCGACGAGTCACCTTGATGAGATGATGAAGAGATTTATGGCTGACCAGCAGGCCCAAGCAGCAACGATGAGAAATTTGGAGCGATAAATGGGACATCTTGCCAGTGACCAAAATACTCCACCAGCTGGGGCTCTTCCTAGTGATACCGAGCCTAATCCTAAAGCTCAAGTCAATGCGGTTACCTTGAGAAATGGAAGAGTGTTAGAAGAAGTTCCAAAGAAAAAGAAGTATACGGCTAGTCCTGAAGGAGAATTAGTTCCCAAGCCAGTTGAGGAGAATGAGAAAGAGAATAAAGGATTAGAGCCAGTAATTGTGACAAGGTCACCACCTCCATTTCCACAAAGACTGCAGAAGCAAAAAGATGATGCTAAGTACAAGAAATTCTTAGATATTTTAAGCCAAGTGCGTGTGAATTTGCCTTTGGTGGAAGTTTTGCAGGAAGTGCCTAAGTATGCAAGGTATCTCAGAGATATTGTGGCAAACAAGCGAAGACATACAGAGTTTGAAATAGTTGCACTCACTGAAGAGTGCAGTGCTAGAGTTCAGAGTAAACTTCCTCCTAAGTGAAGGATCCTGGGAGTTTCACAATTCCTCTGTCTCTTGGAAAACAAGAAAGCCCTGTGTGATTTAGGGGCTAGTATAAATTTGATGCTACCCTCTTTGTTCAAGCAACTCGGATTGGGGGTTCTTAGACCTACTAGAATTACTTTACAGTTAGCAGATATGTCTTTGGTTATGCCAGAAGGAATTATTGAGGATGTGTTAGTTCGAGTGGGAAAGTCTATTCTTCCTGCTGATTTTATTGTTCTTTATTACGAGGCAGATGAGGAAGTGCCCATTATTTTGGGGCGACCATTCTTAGCTACTGGTGGAGCGATTATTGATGTGAGGTAAGGGAAGCTGAAGATGAGAGTTGACGATGAGGAAGTCACTTTTAATGTGTACAAGGCACTTAAGCTCCCTAAGCATTATGAGGACTTGTGCATGATTACTGTGGTCGAATTGAAGGGGATAGAGAAGAATTATTATGTAAATTGTAGTGATCTAGATAAGACAACTGAGTTAGATGAGGTGGTGTTACAAGCTGAGCGTGTAAAGATGATTGAGAAAAGAGCCAGAGATGAAAAAGGAGATCTTCTGAGAGCGTGCAAAAAGGCTAGACTTCATGGGAGAAAGAAGAAGAGAAAGCACCCAGCCTGAGCAGAGTAGCAGAGTCGTGCCATGACTATAAATAAGGCTCTTGTTGGGAGGCAACCCAGCCTGTATTTTATTTATTTATTTATTTATTTTTATAGTGTCAAGTTTTGTGTTGTTTTCGTTTTGCAGAGTAGGGGAAGTCTGAGCACCCGAAGTTGAAGCTGCGGAGCATGTTTGAACTTAAGTGTGGTGTCATTCCGACCTTTAATATTGAGGATCATGTACGAGCTAGGCCCGAGAGGATCTCAGGGAGTATTTTTCACCCTTGTTTAATAATTTTCTCTATGATCATGCATCGAAAACTATGCATAATATAAGTGTGAGGTGGGGGAATTACTTTATGTGTAGTGTAATTGTATAACCATTGTTATTATTTTTCTTTTAGCATAGAGTAGTAGACAAAATATATAAAAAAATGAAAAACAAATCAAAAAAAATTCGGATTTTTCACGACGATGAATCTTTTGGACAATTTTCTTGAGGGAGTAAAGTCCGATTAAAAACATCAATTTTTTTTAGGATAGTTTGGTAGTATCCCTTGGTTTTTCTTTGTGCGCCGGTTCTCTTCCAAGGGTGTATCTCGAACCGGATACTTTATTTTTCTAGGAGTAGGTTAGGAAGAAACTGAATTGCTCTGAGGTACCTATTGACGTGTTTGGTGCTGGCACATTAGGTTAATGGCATGCCCTCTCTCTTCCCATACATTTGATTTGAATTGTGATGCCTGAGTAAAATAAATAGCCTACTCTGTGACGCCTTTTCTCAGTTGTTCGACTTGTATGCCACATTGTGCAAGATTGCTTAAAATTTCTCAATTATATGTTCTTGCTTGACTTGAGAGTTGAACAAAACCGTCTTGATTGAGTCATGTGCAAGGTGTATGTAAGGATTTGTGGTATTCTGTGCTATCCTGTGTGTTAATCGAAGCAAAATCATTAAGTTGTGCTAGTCTCGGAGATGACGTAGGCGTTTCTTGCTCGATCATAGATGTGCTTGTCACTTACAAATAAAATTTTCCGTTGCTAGCCCTTTTGGCCTATAGACCTTTTCTTTAGCACCAACTTTACAAGATGAAGCCATATTTTGTTCTTAATTTGAGATTGTTGAACCTTTACCGCCTAAGGCACTTAGTCACTAAAAGAAGTACGGTGTGAAATTGGGGAGTAGCTTTCGAGTGGAACCATGGAAGGACCCTTAAGGTGCACTAAAGCTGTGAAAAAAAAGGTCACTAGCTGATGAACCTTAATAAATGGTAGGTGTGTAGAAAAGAAGAAAAAAATAATTGCAAGAAGGAAAAAAAATGATAGTTCAAATAGTGTAGAAAAACACACATCTCCTAATCTTACTAATTCGTGCTAGTGGGGATGTGGAAGTGCTTAATTGAAGAAGATGGCTATGTTGTATATGGTTTGTAGCGAGTGAATTGGTTGAGAAGAGTAGGTGCTCGATTTTTGAGTGTAGTGTATTAAAGTGCTTAGGAGGGTTAGTCACTATTCCTAAATGTATCTTACCTCGTTCCGTAGCCTACATTACAACCTTAAAGTCCTAATTGATCCTAGATTTGGCTAACATAGATTAGTAGAGATGTACACTGCGGACAAGCTTATGGTACAACTACGGGATGCACATGAATTCTTTGTGAGAGGGAGCGATTTTTTGTTCAAATTATGTGATGTCCTTAATTTATGTTCAAAGTCATACTTGACTATGTGGACTATTCTATATTCACTCTTTTGGTTGTCGGTGAGGGCACATGATCTCATGACGGATTGGTGATGTTGTGAATTTCTCTTGTTGGGTGAGTGCGCGAGTTGGGAGTGCTTAGTGGTAACGAGTCAACTCTTGAGGTAGGGTGCTTATGGGTAGGTTGTTTGAATTGATTAAATTGAACTGTTTATACTTCGGCATGTTTAAAACGGGAAAGATGTGAAAGCCTTATGTCATGCTTGATTGCTAGTGTCGATCATAGTCAATGGTAGAGTGTATGATTAAAAATTGAAGTGCTCCTCTCTAGTTGAGATGTGTACATTGTTGGGGTGTAGTTGAGAGTTCCATTGCTCGAGGACGAGCAAGAGTTTAAATGTGGGTGTTGATATTTGGCATAATGTATGCATATTTATATGCAAATCGCCTCGCATTTTACTCATATTGCGTGAGTTTTGTATGTGTAATGCAATGATTTGTTCTAATTCATGGTGTTTTTCTGTGTAGGAGTCAAATGGAAGTGATTTGGAAAATTGGCGTGCAAATTAAAGCAAAAATGGAAGAATTTGGAGAAAGTACGAGTTTGGTGTCCAGGTTGGCACTACGCTAATAAGTGGGGATTTTGACTACTTATTAGCGCCTTTTAGCTTTCGTTTTAGTCCAAAAGCGTTTAATTGTGTTCCCGAAAACTGATGAAATGTGATTAACTGCAGGAATATTGGAAGATGAACTCCCGAGATGAAATCCAACTCAAGAAGGAGTAATCTGAACTCAAGGACAAAAAAGTCACAAAAGCTCAGAAGTGCAGACCGCAAAATATCATCTGCGGTCGAAGGTTATGAAGGAAAATCCATCAGAGACTGGTGCAAAGTGCGGTCCGCACATGAATTGTGCGGCCGCAGAAGCTGGGTCAGAGAAAAGTTCAGAGAAGGTGCATTCCAAGCCCCCAAGAAGTGCGGACCACACAATAATTGTGCGACTGCAGAAGAAGAGTTGTGCGGCCGCACATGTAAAAGTGCGGACCGCAGAAGAGCGAGGTGCGGCCGCACATGTAAAAGTGCGAAAGAGTGCAGTGCGGCCGCAGTTCAGAATTATGCGGCTACAGACTTCCAATCATGTCAAGCTGAAGAAAAGTGCGGACCGCACATGGAATTGTGCGGCCGCAGAACCTCCGAAAGGCCATTTTTATCCGAAATTTCCAGCCGTGTATAAATAGAAAAGTTTCACATTTTTAGGTCAACTTTTGACATCAGCTGCTACAATAGATGTTTCCTTTTACTCTTTTTAGTAGTTTTTCATATCTTGAGCTATTTGAACATAGATTTTATCATTTTAATTAGTAATATGAGCATTATCATTTCTTCTTCTTTTTCTTCCATTTCAAGCATGAGTAGCTAGATTTTCACTAGGGTTGTGACCCAACCCTAGTGTGTAAACTTAATGGGTGTTTAATTTAATGCTTATTTATGGTTGGGTGTTTATTATTTAGCCTTGTTCTTGCTTTTACTTGTGGAATTAATGGTTGCAAACATTATTTCATGCCTATTTGACTTGGTCTCTACTTGATAAAGAGAGACTTAGTCTAGGAAAACTTGGCTAAGAAGAAATTGGGTCAATCGAGAGATTGACAATCCCAATTAAAGGGTTGAACCTAGAGATAGTAACAACCCGACTTGAGCCTTTTATCAACCATTTTGTTCAATACCCATTTGGACTTGAGAAAGCCAAATTGGGAAAAATCACTCTCTGACCGAGAGGTATTGAGTGGGTAGTTGAGTGTTGATGGCTATAATACACCCCGACCGATAAAACAAACTTTAAAGTTTATATCCCATTAGGAAAACACCTAGGTGAAGGTCATAGCCCTAGGCCTTTTTACAACAGTTGAAAAATAACAAAAACAATCTCCTAGTTTTATTTCTCAACTTGCAATCGTAGTTTGAATTAGAATTCAAAATAACCAAATTTTTTGGAAGTGCAAATTTAGATATACAAACTCACACGCTACGATATATACTACTAACTCCTATCTATAGCTCCCTACGGAATTCGACCCCGACTCTTGTTGGCTACTATTATTGCATCGACCGTTTTCATAAACCTTGAATTAAGATGTGAACTTGGACGAGATCAATTTTTGGCGTCGTTGCCTGGGAGCAAAAAAACGGTGTTAGCTATATAGTATGTGTGTTTTTGGGATATATTCTTTTCCTTCCTTGTTATTAACGAATTAAGAGATTGTAGGTGCAATATCATGGCAAACAATGATCTCGGAAACATAGCTTAGGGGTACGTGGATGTTGAGGATGATCAAATGGATGAGATCCCTCTTGAACCTCAAGCAAACAGACGAGGCCGAGCGCCTCAAGACAATGTACCCGCTCCACCCCCACCTCCACCACGAACGGCTCCACACCGGGTGTTGCCGAATGAAGGGTAAGCAAGTGCTATAGTCCCTCCCCGTATTAGGGGCAACTTCCAAATAACCAACGTGATGCTCACTTTGCTCGAGCAACGAGGGTTCTTCACTGGTGCACCTAGTCAAAATAAGTATAAACACTTGAAAAGGTTCGTAGATATGTGTTGGGAGAGTAAACAAACTAATGTCTCCGAGGATGCTTTGAAGCTAAGGCTTTTCCCCTTCTCTCTATGGGGGAAAGCTTTAGATTGGTTGGAACGTTTGCCAAATCATTCCATTCATACTTGGGATGAACTAGCAGAGAAATTTATTTCTAAGTACTTCTCTCCCGGGCACATGGCTATTCTTCGGGATGAAATTCTAGCATTCAAGCAAGAGCCCAATGAACCACTACACGAGATATGGGAAAGGTATAGAACAATGGTGAAAGAGTGCCCTAACAACGATATGACAGAGAACATGATTCACCAAACTTTCTATCGGGGGATCAATACCACCAACCAATATGTAGTGAATATACTTGCCGGTGGGAACTTTATGACTACGCCTTATGCGGAGGCGTGTGATATCTTGGATGAGATGGCGGATACTTCTTTGGTGTGGCAATCTCGGGCTAATATTCTACAAGGTGACCCCAATGTGATTCACCTTCACAAAGAGTTGCATGATCATGGACAAGCCATAGCCGAGTTGACTACCACCATGAACCAATTGGCAAAGGCTCAACTTCAACAAGTGCAAAACCCAAGGCAAGTCAATGCAATGGAGGGAGTAAGTATGATGGTGAACAGGCGAAGAACAAGAAGTTCATAAGTGTAACAAAAAGTGGATAATTTTGGGCAAAATGTTAGTGGATTTGATCAAGATGAATATTACAATGACCAGAAAGAGGAGGTCCAATATGTGAACAACTTTCAAGGGCAAAGAAACAACTACCAAGGCCCTAGCCAACAACAATGGAGACCTCAAAATAATCAAGGCAATTGGAATTCTCACAACCAAGGTAATTAGAGTGGTGAAAACAATCAAAACAAATAAAATAAATCAACAGTCAAGGCAATTGGAGTGGAAGCAATAATCAAGGGAATTAGCATAACAACAATAACCAAGGCAATGTGGGAGGCAACAATCAAGGTGGGTGGAATAAAATCAAGGAAATCAGGGGTCGGGTTTTTAAAGCCCCCCGATGTATCAACAACCGCGAAATCTACCTCCTAATCCTTCCCATGGTCCTAGTTCTTCAAACAATGAAATTGGCTGTATTGAGAACATGTTCAAGCAAATGATGGTGAAGAACACTGATTCCGATGCTTAACTTGCTTCACATGATACCTCGATCCGTAACTTGGAAGTGCAAATGGGTCAAATCTCTCAAGCTTTAAATTCTCATCCTAAGGGGGTACTACCAAGTGATACGGTGGTGAACCCGAAGGGTGGGAACAATACGGGGGATGCCATGGCCGTTACTACAAGAACTGGAAGAGGTAGGAATGCACCCACCTCAAGTAAAGGCAACTTGTGGATGATGAGAAAGTGGTAGAAGAAGAGGAGATCCCATCCAATGTAGTGCAAGCAAATGATGAAGTGCGGATTGATATTGATGACACAGTGGAAGAGACTCAAGAGGAAATGAACCCGTCTAGGGAGCATGTGATTGACATACCGGAACCGGTAGTGCAAAAGGCTAAGGCACCATTGCCTAAGCCACCTCCTCCGTATCCTCAAAGGCTTGCCAAGAAAAATGGCGAGAACCAAATGCTCGGATACGTAAAGTTCATGAAGGACTTGGTGACAAAGAAGCGGTCGATGAATTTTAAAACTATCAAAGTCACTCAAGAAGTGAGTGCAATTGTGCATTCTATAGCTCCTAAGTTGGAAGATCCTGGTGCTTTCACAATCCCTTGCACCATTGGAAGTGCCGAGTTTGCCAAAGCTCTTTGTGATCCTGGGTCGAGTATCAATTTGATGCCCTATTCGATTTTCAAGTGGACTATGAGGTGCCGATTATTTTTGGAAGACCTTTACTTGCTACGGGGAAGGCTCTTGTTGATGTGGAAGCCAGAGAACTCACTTTCCGGGTGGGTGATGAAAAGGTGGTGTTCCACGTATGCAAATCTATGAGGCAACCGAATAGTAATGAAGTGTGTTCATTCGTGGACTTGGTGACCGATGTGATTATTGATGTTAAAAGTGCCACGATTAATGTGGGTGATATGTTGGAGGCCGTCTTGCTCAATTTTGATGATGACGAGATGGATGGCTTCATGGAATATGTTAATTCTTTGCAAGGAATGTGGTCGTACAGCTATGCACCCGGAAACTTTCCGTGGATCTTGAGAATAGGAAAACTCCTCCTACAAAGCCTTCAATTGAAGAGCCTCCGATCTTGGAGTTGAAGCCATTACCTCCACATCTCAGGTATGAATTCCTTGGACCTTGTTCTACTTTACCGGTTATTCTTTCCTCTTGCTTAACTAACGTGCATGTTGACTCTACATTGGCGGTGCTCCACAAGAGGAAGAAAGCTATTGGGTGGACTTTGGCAAATATTCGTGGAATAAGCCCCGCATTTTGCATGCACAAGATTAATTTGGAGGAAGATGCCAAACCCTCCATTGAACATCAAAGGAGACTCAATGAATCCATGTAAGACGTGGTAAAAAAGGAGATTATCAAATGGTTGGATGCCGGGGTGATCTATCCTATTTCTGACAGTTCGTGGACTTCTCCGGTGCAATGTGTCCCGAAAAGGGGGGCATAACAGTGGTCATCAATGACAAGAACGAGTTAATTCCCACAAGAACGGTGACCAGGTGGAGACTGTGTATGGACTATTGGAAGCTAAACAAAGTCATAAGGAAAGACCATTTTCCATTCCCCTTCCTTGACCAAATGCTTGATAGGTTGGTTGGCCGTGCTTTCTAGATGGATATTCGGGCTACAACCAAATTCTTATTCCCCCCGAAGATCAAGAGAAAACAAATTTCACTTGTCCTTATGGCACTTTCGCTTTCAAGTGGATGCCATTTGGATTATACAATGCACCGATAACTTTTTAACGGTGTATGATGGCGATATTTACGGATATGGTAGAAGACTACCTTGAAGTCTTCATGGATGATTTCTCAGTAGTCGGGGATTTCTTTGATGATTGCTTGGCAAATATGGATAAAGTATTGGCAAGGTGTGAAGAAACAAACTTGGTGCTAAATTGGGAGAAATGCCATTTTATGGTCGAGGAAGGCATTGTCCTTGGTCACAAAATTTCAAAGAATGGCATAGAGGTCGACAAGGCGAAAATAGAGGTGATTTCTAAACTTCCACCTGCAACCTCGATGAAAGGCGTGAGAAGTTTCTTGGGTCACGTGGGGTTCTACTGGCGCTTCATAAAGGATTTTTCTAAAATGGTGAACCCATTATGCAAGCTCTTAGATAAAGATGCTAAGTTTCACTTCAGTGATGATTGCATGAGAGCTTTTGAATTACTAAAGTTCAAGTTGACAACAACTCCCATTATCACTGCTCCTAATTGGAGTATTCCTTTTGAGCTCATGTGCGATGCTAGTGATGTAGCGGTTGGGGCACATTTGGGGCAACGTATCAAAAAGATTTTTCATCTGGTCTACTATGCTAGTAAGACCATGAATGATGCCCAAGTTAATTACACCGTTACTGAAAAAAGCTCATTACCATTGTGTTTGAAATTGAGAAATTTTGCCCATACCTGATGGGTGCAAAGATTATTGTTCATATGGATCATGCGACACTTCGCTATCTTATGAGCAAGAAAGATTCAAAAGCTAGGTTTATGAGATGGGTGCTATTGTTGCAAGACTTTGATATTGACATCCAAGATCGAAAAGGGAGTAAAAATCAAGTGGTAGACCACTTGTCCCGTTTGGAGGAGGAGAGAAGGCCGCATGATGGCCTTGAAATCAATGACTCTTTCCCCGACGAGCAACTCTTGGCTATTTCAATGAAGGAGGTGCAATGGTCTGCGGATCTAGCAAACTTCCTTGTGTGTGGAATCATCTCGGATGAGCTCTCTTCAAATCAAATGAAGAGCAAAATGTTATTCGTAAGGCTTGTCATTCTTCGCCTTATGGTGGTCACCATGGCGGAGCAAAAACGGTAGCTAAAGTGCTAAGTTGCGATTTCTATTGTCCCACTCTCTACAAATATGCAAGTGATATGGTGAAAAGATGTGATGAATGCCAACGGGCCGGTGGAATCTCGAAGAAGAATGAAATTCCTCTCACTATCATTTTGGAGATTGATATTTTTGATGTGTGGGGTATTGACTTCATGGATCCTTTTGTGAGTTCTTGTGGAAACACCTACATCTTAGTAGCGGTTTATTATGTGTCTAAATAGGTGGAGTTCATTGCTCTATCCAACAATGAAGCGAGAAGTGTGGTGGCGTTCTTGAAGAAGAATATTTTTACAAGATTTGGTACTCCGCGGGCTATCATAAGCGATGGGGGGTCGCATTTTTGCAACAAGGCTTTTGACACTTTGCTCGGCAAGTATGATGTCACTCATAAAGTTACGACTCTCTATCATCCAAAAGCTAGCGGTCAAGTGGAAGTCTCCAACCGGGAGATAAAGAGCATCTTGTCCAAAACAATGAATGCTAACAGGACGGATTAGTCAAAGAAGCTTGATGATGCACTATGGGCTTATCGGACTGCTTTCAAAACTCCTATCGGGATGTCTCCATATCGGTTGGTATTTGGCAAAGCTTGTCATCTTCCGGTAGAACTTAAGCACAAAGCCATGTGGGTATTAAAGAAGTTGAATCTTGATTGGGATGCAGCCACTAATTTACAGGTTGCACATTTGAATGAATTGGATGAGTTCCGGTACTATGCTTATGCAAGTTTGTCCTTGTACAAAGAGAAGATGAAGCACCTTCATGACCAATACATCCGAAACAGGGAGTTCAAGGCGGGAGATCTTGTGTTGTTGTTCAACTAACGATTGAAGATGTTTCCCGGAAAGCTGAAATCTAAATAGAGTGGTCCCTTTGAAATTGTGGGTGTGACACCTTTTGGTGCATTGGACTTCAAAAACAAAAATGACGAGGTATTCTAAGTCAATGGTCACCGGGTAAAGCATTATTTGGGACAAGTGGATGATGGCCACGTGGTGGAAGTTATTCATTTGAAGTGATGGTAATCTGCATCGTGCCGCGATGTTAAATCAGGCGCTTCTTGGGAGGCAACCCATGTTTTCTTTTTCTTTTCTTTTTCTTCTTTTGTAGATAAGTGTTATTTTGTGCTAACTGGATTTGAAGTGTGTTGCAGGAATGAGTGTGCTTTATAGGAACTGTGCTCAGAAAATTGACTAAGTGTGGAAAATGTGCGGACCGCACAATTGTAAATGCTACAACAGAAGGCAACTGCGACCGCACAATTTCAGTGCGGACCGCATAACTTGGAAATGGAAAATGCAAACTCTCTGAAGTTTGATCTATCAGATAAATGGCCAATCTGTGGCCGCACATCAAATTCTGCAATCCGCAGCCAAAATCTGTGGTCGCACCCTAAATTGTGCGGACAGCAGAAGGCATTTGAGCCCCAGGTAACAGAGTGCGGACCGCAGAAGGAATTCTGTAGCCGCACTACTCCTTTGTTCCTCGAGCAAGCCCGTCAGTATAAATAGTATCCTTAGGGCTACTGTATATTTTTTCCCTCTCTGAGCACTCTAAACTCTAACACTTTGAAATCATCTGTTCAATCATCTGCCATACTCCATCCACATCTGTGATCACTTAGCTGCACTCCTTCATATATGAAAATAGTGAGATCTTGAGGTTGTGGAGATACGTCAAAGGGGAGGGTAAACCTTCCAAAGGCCGAGGCAAAAGTACTTTACCCCTCGCCCTCCAAAAGATAATCGCAAAAAAGGCTACAGTCCGCCGAGGAAGAAATCCAGAGCCCTTCGAATCTAGTTCATATGCCCCATCTCGGGAAGCATCGGAGGGCGACTCAGTGCAAGAGTAGCCTGCTGTCCAATCACAGCCACATGGAAGGTATCAACTCTGGGACGAGCCTTCCTCCTCATATATCACCTTCGAGGGTTCGGAGAGTGCCAGTCAGGCTTCAGAGCCCTCTTCTACACCTGTCCCTGAGGCACCAGCCGCTATTGTTGATGATATTTCGGATGATGACTGAGGGGGTGATAAGACAGTTATCGGCCTTGAAAGGTCGAAAAAGAAAGAGGTCCAGGAGGACCGTTTTGTAAGTCTATCTGCCTTCAGCAGCTTCCGTGGGTGGTGGTCTGTGAGATCGCTCATTCTTGCACGATAATTCCAACTCAAAGATCTTGACAAGCATAATCCAGTTGTATTGATATAGTTACGAGAGCGGAAGGGGTGGATGTGGTTCACCCAGACTGTTGTGGATGCCAAAGAGTATCTGGTCCTGGAGTTCTACGCCAATGTGGCATACATAAAGAAAGAGACAAAAGTGAAGAAAGTAAGGAATATGAAGGTGAGATTTGACGAACATACACTGAACACCTATTTGGGGTTTGAGGATGTTGAGCCGACACAGTACTTGGAGAAGCTGGCGATGGGTGATGCAGCTTGCCCATGGCTAGCTGAGATTCTTGCAGCCCCGGGGCCGCCACCACCATGGATCACTGCAGGGGTTCCTATTCAGCAGAACACCCTAAACTTTGAGGTGAAGGGATGGCAGACCTTCATATGTAGCAGACTAGACCCGTGCCAGAATGAAACCAACCTACCTATTCCATGGGCAGTTCTAGTCGCCTCTATTATGGCCAAGTACTCGATCAATGTGGGTGCCGTGATATCGGCCAACATGTCAGTGGTCACTAGGAAAGCTGATACCTCCTACCCGTATCCCAACACCATCACTGAGTACCTTATGGATGCACGGGTAGAGCCGAGAGATTTTGGCACGAAGGATCGAGCTAAGAAGCTCTTCTCATGGTATTCTCTGATGGATGCACACAACCCGAAGAGAAAGGGTCAGCCGACCACCACCGTAGGCCAGTCTAACGAGCCATCGGTGGTAGCTGCAGAGACAGCCGATATGCCATCCACTTCAGTAGAGCCTTCAGCCAGTGCAGCTGCCATGCCTTCACCTTTAGCCTCAATGCCTTCCATCTCGCCTTTGAAGTCGGTACCTATGCCCTCTGCTCCACTCTTTGCGCTGCGAGTCTCCCAGAAATTGTCCAGCCTCAACAACTGGATGTAGACAGCTACTGCAAAGCTATCTGACATATCTGGTCGTGTTGCAACACAGTCATCTATTCCGGCACTCCAGATTCCCCCTA
This sequence comes from Nicotiana tabacum, assembly GCF_000715075.1. Taxonomy (NCBI): domain Eukaryota; kingdom Viridiplantae; phylum Streptophyta; class Magnoliopsida; order Solanales; family Solanaceae; genus Nicotiana; species Nicotiana tabacum. The sequence continues at coordinate 38,673,004 of NC_134093.1, read as the reverse complement.
TAGTTAAAGAAACCTTGAAGAAGCTTCTGGAAAATCAGAACACTATTATGGCCACTCTGGTACAGCATGGGGCGGTGATCGAAGAGTTGGGTAAAGAGGTAAATAAGATGAGAAAGAGGTAGGCCTCTAAGAAGTCAGTGGACGAGCTTTAGAGCCAGGTTACCAAGCTTGCAGCAACCGGAGACATTCCATTTGATATGCTGAGGCAGTCCGTCAGATGTTCATCAACCCAGCCACTCCCGGACTTAAGGATGATGAGATCCAATTGGATGAGGCTGAGGTCGGTGCCACTACTGGGAACACAGAGATGGCCACAGAGCCATAGGGAGTTTTCTTCACTCTCACCCTTCTTTTACTCTTATGTTGTTAAGCATTGGGGACAATGCTTATTTTTATTCTACTTAGTTTTATTCGGGGGGTGGAGTTTCTTTGACTCATTTTGATGATTATGTATTTTGATAACTATGAGACATTTGGCCTGTAATTAACTTATTACTATTTTCTTCTTCTTTCTCATTATGTATATATTCTCTCTTATCTCTCATTATGTATATATTCATTACGCCTTCAATAGTTTTTCTTTTGCTTTGTAGCTTCTTTATCTTTATGTTGTTTTCTTTTTGAGTTAGTAGCTTCTTGTTGATTTAATAGCTTTTGTCTATGTTTTAGTGGATAATAAGTCTTTGGTTTTCTTAATGCCACGGTTCTTTCCAAAGGTGATTTTTGTGTGAACCGGATGACTCTTCCCAACGATGGATGTCGTGACAACCTTCTTAAGGGATTCAGTCCATTTTGGTGTTTAGGTAATAATAGTAGTAGTAATGAATAACAAGGCCTAATTGTGTCATGCTCGAAGAGTTAAACATGCTTCACTTGGTACCAACACTGCATGCTTATAGTTAAAAATAAGGTTTTTGGAAAGAAATAGCTCTACTTAGTGACCTTGTGACTCTTATGTTGACTTGGGCTATCATCGAGTGGTTTAATCGAATCATAGTGATTTTTAATCTTGAATATGGTCGTTGTGGGCCCTCGACTCTATCCTCTTTAACAATCTAGCAGCATGAGAGGTGAGATGTTGTTGTTGCAAGTCCAAGTACCCGTGTGAATGGTCTAGAACTTGCCCCGAATGTGTTTCTAGGCGAAATTTTAAGTTTTGCTTGGCTTGAGAAGTGATTGTAGGCTCTCCTTGTCCCGCTTGAATTTTTCCATTGCCCACCAATGTTGTTATCCCTAGTCAACCCATTTGAGCCTAAAAACCTTTCTCATTTGATAACCATGTTACAAGCCTTTACCCATTTTGTCGTGACCTTCTCTTGGCACCCGGACTTTTCTTAACACTCTTGTGAAACAATTGGCTAAAAACGTAAGTTTGGAGGGAGAAACGAGGAACTTGAAAGAGGTATCAAGGCACAAAAAAAAGAAAAGAAATGATGAGAAGGAAAGGCAAGAAAAATAAAGAACAAAAAGAAAAATGCAAAAAGAAAGTGAATAAGTTGAAGTGTTGAAGGGATTCAAAGAAAAGTAATGATACAAAGCATGGAGAAATCAAATAGGTAGAAAATGAATGTCATGATCAAGAAAGAGTGATATTAAGTCTCTCTAGTTCCCCCAAGGAAAAGAAAATGCCTCAAAGAGTTGGCAAAGCATGAGCTTAGAAAAGAAAATGGAGTACTTAAGGAAAGATGAACCTGTTCTATCATAGCATATCCAACCTTAGTCCAAAAGCCTTCATTGCAATCCAAAAAAAGCCCTACTTGATTTCAAGTCGAGTGAGCTTATATTAGTGGTGATTTACATGAGGGGCAAGCATATGGTACTTAAAGTCGTACTTACGACATTCTTTTGAAAGAGATGAGTGAACTTTTCGCAAATCTTTAGAATGAGTGCTAAATTCTTATGTGAGATAGGCAAACGAAGAGTAGAGGAGGAGGAGGAGGAGTTGGAGGAGGAGGAGGAGTTTGAGATCCACAATGACCTACATAAAAGAGCGAGCTTCCTTGATGAATAAAATCAACTCTTGATGCTCAAGTGTCACATTAGAACTATTTGTGCTTAAAGGTTTAACTTGTTGCCTTGTTGATAATTCATAAGTGGTGTGGGTAATTGTTGGTCCCAATTGATATGTGAGTGACTCACTTTGATTTGTTGGAATGGCTCTTAACTTGTGGAGGTAGGAACCACTTTATTTGCTTGAGGACAAGCAAAAGCTTAAGTTTGGGAGAGTTGATAAGTGGGGATTTTGACTACTTATTAGCGCCTTTTAGCTTTCGTTTTAGTCCAAAAGCATTTAATTGTGTTCCTGAAAACTGATGAAATGTTCTTAATTACAGGAACATTGGAATATGAACTCCCGAGATGTAATCCAACTCAAGAAGGAGTAATCTGAACTTAAGGACAAAAAAGACACAAAAACTCAGAAGAGCGGACCGCAGAATATCATCTGCGGCCGCAGGTTATGAAGGAAAATCCATCATAGAGTGGTGCAAAGTGCGGTCCGCACATGAATTGTGCGGCCGTAGAAGCTGGGTCAGAGCAAAGTTCAGAGAATATGCATTCCAAGTGTCACGCCCCCACCTCGGGAAGCGTGACCGGCGCTCAACCGAGTGAACCTGGCCTAGCAAGCCTGTTAGATACTATCTACCCAATTAACCCATAATCAAGAAAAGATGTGATTTCATTAATTAGACAAAAGGAAGTTCATACATATAACATTAATCCGTTTCATTAGCTATTTCGCCTTTAAGTCTTAAAATACACTGATTCTTATATTTTGAGAGGAACAAGTGATCAAACACAACATATACTTGTTTAACATTCCCAACACCCATATACAACCCACAGAGTGTCTACAGAGCCTCTAAAGATACAAAAGAGAGTAAAGATGGTGTCGGCAACAAGGCCCCGGCTATACCTCAAAAGTGACCATAATATGAACAAAAGGTACAAATACAAGACCCCGAGATGAAATGGGGCTCACCGAGTCTGCTGTGAAGAGGATGCAGCACTATATGTGATCAACACTGTCTACTATGTAGCCACCTGCATCCATTTAAAGATGCAGCACCCCCGGCAAAAGGAACGTTAGTACCGTCGAATAGCACTAGTATGTAAAGCTAAACACCAACTCAATAGAATGAATAATAATACAAGAGGAACAGTCAAGAATTCAATAAGTGTTTCAAATAATATTAAAATAACAAGTTAAGGATCATATACGTTTTCGAGTCAATTTCCATATTATTAGGTTGGGTGGTCTTTAGTATCGATATTTCACAATTCACAATACCTCCATATTCTTACACGGTGTCCAATCTCGGCCCGATCGGCTAGGCCATCTCATTTGAGACATTACCACAATTACATTATAATTTTTAGCACAGTGCCACCATGTGTGCGGCATGGCGTCCAATCATGGCTCGATCGGCTAGGCCATCTCATTTGAGACATTAACCATTTTCACAATTTCATCCACAATACCACCGTGTTCTTACACGGAGTCCGATCTCGGCCCGATCGGCTAGGCCATCTCATTTGAGACATCAACCATATTCACAATTTCGCACACAATACCATCGTGTTCTTACATGGAGTTCGATCTAGGCCCGATCGTCTAGGCCATCTCATTTGAGACATCACCCATATTCAATCAGTTATCTCAATTCATAATTCTTTCACATACTTTCAATATAATGGCATGAGTGGCCCCAATTATAAAGTTATTCTTGCCGCTAAGCCGTATTTCATAATTCAAGTTCTTTTCCACATCCCAACATTATTATTATCAACAACAATAAGGCTTCCCATTCGAGACGTTAAATTCACATATGAGCAATTTAGGAAATCTTAGGCACATAGAGGCTTTTCGTACAATTTGGTATAACAACCATTATTTTGATCTTGACATGAAGTCTTAACATTGCTAGCACATATTCCACATTTTGAATGCATCCTCCAATAACAAGATATTATGATGAAGCATTTAGAATAAGGATTGAACTTACATTCTCCAACACAAACACATTAGAAATCGCCAATTCTATAATGATCATGGGCTTACTCCAATTATATGAACACCGTGGGGTTCGATTCTAAGAAGAAGGGGGTTTAGCCAACATACCTCAATTGAGCTTCTCAAACTCTAAAATGATCCGGAATTCTTAGGAACTTCAATCTATTTTTGAAATATAACAAGTTGGACCAAAATTAGGAAGATGGTCATGATTCTAGCTCATTTGAGTATATTATCAAACACTAGGTGTGCATCAATGTTTTAAGGCCCTTTTTGTGGAAAATTCCATCATTCCCCAACCCATTCTCTATCATTTTTAGCTCACAATCTTCCCACATACTACAAGGACGCATGCATGCAAGGTAAGCACTCCCATCCCCATGAATTACCTAACTAATAGCCCATTCTAGTTACATTTTGAAATTAAGAGTTTGGGTGATAGAATCTTACCTCTTAGGAAGAAGACCTAGGTGCCTCTCTTGATAATCTTCAAGATTTTAAGTGAGATTTAAAGAGCAATGTGATGAAAATCACTTCTCCCTCTAGGACCCTCTCTCTCACTCTAAAAATATCAGACAACATGATCAAAATGGTCCATGGGATGTGTTTTAACGAAATAGGGTCGGGTTTAAAAACCCCAAAATTGATGCTCCGGAACGGGTTCTGTGTTTCCATATGCGACCACATAATGGTTATGCGGTCCATGAAATGACAGCGAAAATGGGTGCCAGAGCTGGAAAGAAACTGACTTGGTCTGCGATCACTATGCGGCTCGCAGACCTGTTCTGCGGTCGCATAATGCATCGCAGAACCTCCCTCCAAAAAATCCCAAGGTGGGAAATGTGACAAGAATGTGGCCCGCGAAACGTTTATGCGGTCGCATAATGGCCTCGAAACTGGACATCAAAAATGCCCCAGAAATCTGCCCCACTCAGCGACCAGTCTGCGGTCCGCAGAGTGGTTCTGCGGCCGCAGAATTAGCCATAGAAATGCGTACTTCAGCCCAACATTTTACTTCAACTCCCAGCGCACTGTTCAATCCAAAAATTCCGAACCGCGGCGAACCCTCAGACGACCTATCTAAGATTAGGGGGGGATCCTCAGTAGTGGTGACACTTTCACTCTTTCACGGACTGATACATGTACCGAATGCTCATATGAGAAAGTTGGCTCCTGGGTCTGGAACCTGGGGGGTTGCTCCGAGAAATTCTTTCTTTCTCGTCCACTCAAGAGGGTGCGTACACACCTGCGCAGATTACAGGTGACAATTACAAGAATGGAGGGGAAGTTAACAGTACCCCTCTACGCCCACTTTGGCATCACGGAATCCGGGTTTTTAGAAAAAAGTTTACGGGGCCTTACACCAAGCCCCCACTTAAGATCATTCGTCCTCGAATGAGGATCAGGGTCCATTATTAGTACTTTGTACAACTCAGTTTTTCATACCTCACACCAGCAGTCCCAAATTTAACTAACTCCTCAAATTTCCAAAATATTTGCCAAAGTTTCCTTTGTAACTAGGCCCATTCACCTGTCAGAGAGCCCCAGAATCACATCCTAATAACATGTACAGAATCCAATGGTGTAGCATAACTCATAACAACACCAACCGTGGCCTCATGTAAACAACATATAATCAAAAGGAACACCTTTACATTAACTGAACAAATGATACAAAATTCATAGGTGACAAGTTCATAAAAGGATTACAAAACTATTCAAATAAGTAAGGATACTTCTTCTTCATCTCTTCCTCGGCCTTCCAAGTGGCCTCTTCAACCTGCTAGTTTTTCCATAACACCTTCACGGAGGCAATTTTTTTATTTCTCAACTTTTGGACTTGCCTACAAAGAATGGCAACTAGAATTTCCTCATATGATAATTCTTCATTAACCTCAATGGTCTCAACCGGCACAATAGATGACGGATCTCCAACTACCTTCTTCAACATAGACACATGGAATACCGGGTGAACTAATGATATTTCGGGTGGTAGCTCAAGCTTGTACGCCACCTGGCCAATTCTTTGAGTGATTCTGTACGGCCCGACATACCTCGGACCCAATTTCCCCCTTTTCCCAAACCGCATAATACCTTCATGGGGGAAACCTTCAAGAATACCCAATCATCTTCTTTGAACTCTAAGCCTCTGCGGCGATCATCTGAATAGAATTTTTGATGACTTTGAGCAGTTTTCAACTGCTCCTTTATGATCTTAACTTTTTTCATAGCCTGATGTACAAGGTCTAGCCCTATCAACTCTACTTCCCCAATCTCAAACCACACAATGGGAGATATACATCTCCTACCATATAATGACTCAAATGGTGCCATCTGAATACTTGTATGAAAGCTGTTGTTATAAGCAAACTATATGAGTGGCAAATGATCATCCCAGCCACCCTTAAAATCAAGAACACAAGCACGCAACATGTTCTCAAGCGTCTGAATAGTCCGCTCTGCTTGCCCGTCGGTATGTGGATGGAAAGTTGTACTAAGATTCACCCGAGTACCAAAACCTTGCTGAAATGTCTTCCAAATATTAGCCGTGAATTGAGCCCCTCAATCGGAAATGATAGAAACTGGAGTGCCATGTAGCCTGACTATTTCCTTGATATACAACTGAGCGTACTGTTCCGCTGTATCGGTAGATTTAACTGGGAAGAAATGTGCTGATTTCGTGAGTCGGTCCACGATCACCCAAATTGAGTCAAACTTGCGCGGAGTGCGCGGTAATCCTACCACAAAATCCATATTAATCATATCCCACTTCCACATTGGAATTTCTATGTTCTGTCCAACCCACCAGGCCGTTGATGTTCGGCCTTCACTTGCTAATAATTCAGACACCTTACTACAAAGTCCGCCACATTCCTTTTCATGTCATTCCACCAATAGATTTTCTTGAGGTCGTGATACATCTTTGTAGAACCTGGATGCATGGAATACCTAGAAGCGTGAGCCTCGGTCATGATTCTTTCCCGAAGACCATCTACGTTCGGAACACATAGTCGCCCTTGGTACCTTAGTGTACGATCATCCATGCCAAAAGCAAAAACCATAGTCTTATGTTTTTGAATCCCCTCATTCAATTGCACCAAAAATGGATCGTTGTATTGCTTCTCTTTGACTTCCACAACAAGCGTTGATTTAGCCCTATTTTGCACAATTACCCCTCATTCACTAGAGTCCATAAGACGAACTCCCAAACTAGCCAATCGATGGACTTCCTTGGCCAATGGCCTTTGATATACCTCCAAGTGAGCCAAACTACCCATAGATTTCCGGCTAAGGGCATCCTCCACAACATTGAATTTCCCCGTGTGATATAGAATATCGATGTTGTAATACTTGAGTAACTCAAGCCATCTTCTTTGCCTGAGATTCAGCTCCTTTTGTTGAAAATATATTGAAGATTCAGCTCCTTTTGTTTGAAAATATATTGAAGACTCTTGTGGTCCGTGAATACCTCCACGTGGACCCCATAAAAATAGTGACGCCAAACTTTCAATGTAAAAACCACCGCTGCCAGTTCTAAGTCATGTGTTGGATACTTCTTTTCATGATTTTTGAGTTGCCTAGAAGCATAGGCTAAGGATACTTCTTTTCATGATTTTTGAGTTGCCTAGAAGCATAGGCTATAACTTTTCCATGTTGCATTAATACACATCCAAGCCCAATTCTTGAAGCATCACAATATACCACAAACCCTTTTGAACCCTCTGGCAGGGTCAACACCGGTGCCGTAGTCAATTTTGATTTCAACTCCTGGAAGCTCCTTTCACAAGCATCGGACCATTGGAACTTAACTGCCTTCTGAGTCAATTTAGTCAACGGAGAGGCAAGAGTAGAGAACCCCTCCACAAACTTCCTGTAGTACCTGCTAAGCCCAAGAAACTTCGAATCTTGGTTGGCGTTGTAGGTCTGGGCCAATTCTTTACTGCTGAAATATTTTAATAATCAACCTTGATTCCTTCTCTAGAGACAACATGACCCAAGAATGTGACAGATTCGAGCCAAAATTTGCACTTTGAAAACTTCTCATACAATTGGTGCTGATGAAGAGTCTGCAAAACTGCCCTGAGATGATCGGCATGGTCCTCCCGACCTCGTGAATACACAAGAATATCGTCAATGAACACTATCACAAAGGAGTCGAGGAAAGGCTTGAAAACCCGATTCATAAGATCCATGTAAGCTGCCGGGGCATTTGTTAGCCCAAAAAACATTACCAGAAATTCAAAGTGCCCATACCGGATTATGAAAGTTGTTTTCGGAATATCCTGCTCCCTGATCTTCAATTGGTGGTACCCGGATCGTAAATCAATTTTGGAGAAGTATCCAGCACCCTGTAACTGATCAAACAAATCATCTATTCTTGGTAGTGGGTATTTGTTTTTTATTGTGACTTTGTTGAGCTGCCGGTAGTCAATGCACATCCTCAGTGATCCATCTTTCTTCCTTACAAAGAGAACCGGTGTGCCCCATGGTGACACACTCGGTCGGATGAAACCCTTCTCTAACAAATCCTTCAATTGTTCCTTTAGTTCCTTTAATTCTACTGGTGCCATTATGTATGGCGGAATAGATATAGGTTGCGTGCCTGGTATCACATCAACCCCAAAATCAATCTCCTTGTCTGGCGGAATCCCAGGGAGCTCATCAGGAAAGACCTTCGGAAATTCATTCACAACTGGCACTGACTCGAGTGTAGGTGCCTCAGCAGTGGTGTCCGTAACTCGTACCAAATGGTAAATACACCCCTTGTTAATTATCTTTGTGGCATTAAGGTAAGAAATAAACCTACCTTTTGGCATCACATTATCCCCCTTCCACTCAACAACTGGCTCATTAGGAAACTCAAACCTCACAGTTCTAGTTCGACAAACTGAGCTTGGAAAAACATGAATAAAGCCAATCCATTCCCATAATTACATCAAAATCAACCATCCCCAATTCAATGAGATCGGCCACGATGTCCCGACCACACACCGTGACAACACAACCCCTATAAACTCGTGCGGCCATAATAGACTCGCCAACCGAAGTAGATACAGAGAACGACTCAGGAAGCTATTCCGGTTCTATCCCAAATTCCATAGCAACATAAGGGGTAACATAGGACAAGGTGGAACCGGGATCAATAAGAGCATATACATCATGAGTTTGGACAGTCAATATACCTGTGACAATATCTGGGGAAGCCTCTGCATTCTGGCGATCGCTCATAGCATAGAAATGACTGGGTCCTCCTGAACTCTGCGCGCCACCCCTAGCTGCACCACGCCCTGTAGGTGCCGGAGTGCCTCGAGCTGGAGGGGGGCTGAAGATGTAGCAACTGCAAAACTGGATGGCTGTGCTATGCCCCTGCCCGCACCCTAGCGGGATGAATGACACTCCCTCTGAATATGACCCCTCAATCCGCACCCGTAACATACAGGTAAGTCCATGTAGCAGATCCCCGAGTGCATCCTCCCACACCTGGGGCATGGGGGCCTCCGCTACTACGGGAATTTCCCTCTTGATCGGCCTTGATGGTGGGGTCCCTGCTGCCTTGATTAGGCCTGAAGTGACTCCCCTACTGCTGACTGGGCCCCGCTGGTGGTGCACTAGCTGAAGACTGAGCATGAGACTGGGTTGGCCCAGATGAGCCTCCCCTGAAAGCTGATCTCCCCCCCACCAAATGACTCCCCAAAGTTGCCCGCAGGCCGGGCCTTGCTGGTACCCTCTAGCTCCCTCCCGTTCTTCAACTTGCGGTCCTTTGTAGCTTGAGCAAATGCTACCAGTTTCCCATAGTTCATGTCTGAATTCAAGGCAGTTGTAGCGGCCTCATTGATAACCAAGGGGCTAAGGCCCTGCACAAATCGGCGCACTCTAGCCTTCATAGTAGGCAACATGTGAATAGCATATTTTGACAGGCACACGAACTCTATGTGATACTCTCACACACTCTTACTCTTTTGCTTAAGATTCTCAAACTCTGCGGCACGGGCTACCCTAGTCTTGGCAGGCAAGAAATAGTCTATAAAGGCATCAACAAACCCACTCCATCTCGTTGGAGGACTCCTCTCCTCCCGAGAGTCCTCCCACAGCTCAAACCAAGAATATGCCACCCCCTTCAGATGGTAGGCGGCCAACTCCACTCCCCCCGTATCAGTAGCGCGCATCACCCGTAGAGTCTTATGCATCTCATCAATGAAGTCCTGTGGGTCCTCCTCGGGATTAGCACCCGTGAACATCGAAGGATCCAACTACAGAAATATGTTCACCCTAGAACTAGTAGAAACCCCTTTGTAGGCTAAACGAAGTGGGATGCAACATCCGACCTTTGGGCCTGAGAAGCCACTATCTAAGTCAGCATTTGAATAGCTCCCCTAAGACCTCCATCAGAAATACTACTGCCAAAAGCTGAGGCTGGAGGTGGAATCAGAATATCAGGTGGAGGAACCGTCGCACCCTCAGCAGGTGTAGGAACTGTTGTGGCCTGGGCCGGTGTAGTGGAATCAGGTAGTGTAGCAGTCGGGGGGATTATCTTCACCCCTCGGGTGTTCGCCCGCATCATCAAATAAAGGGTCAACTGCCACTCCTAAGGCGGCGTTGTCTCCTTGGCCAGTTCTTGCTCTCTTCTTAGGTGCCATATACTGAAAGTTAAAGGAATGCACGAGTTAGAGGAGGAACAATTGCACATTTAGTTTCATCGCACAATCCAGAATATCAAAGAAGGGTATTGTTCCTAAATGTCCAAGTAACCTCCAACTTATAGATGTGGTCGACAACACACCGATAAGAAGGACTCTACCAGACACGGCTCCGAGACATCCTAGGATACTTTAAAACCTTAGGCTCTGATACCAAGTTTGTCAAGCCCCAACCTCGGGAAGCACGACCGGCGCTCAATCGAGTGAACCCGGCCGAGCAAGCCTATTAGATACTATCTACCCAATTAACCCATGATCAAGAAAAGATGTGATTTCATTAGTTAGACAGAAGGAAGTTCATACATACAACATTAATCTGTTTCATTAGCTATTTCGCCTTTAAGTCTCAAAATACACCGATTCTTATAGTCTGAGAGGAACAAGTGATCAAACACAACATATACTTGTTAAACATTCCCAACACCCATATACAACCCACATAGTGTCTACGGAGCCTCTAAAGATACAAAAGAGTATAAAGATGGTGCCAGCAACAAGGCCCCGACTATACCTCATAAGTGACCATAATATGAACAAAAGGTACAAATATAAGACCCTGGGATGAAATGGGGCTCACCGAGTCCGCTGAGAAGAGGATGCAGCACTATCTGTGATCAACATTGTCTGCTATGCAGCCACCTGCCTCCATTTAAAGATGCAGCACCCCCGACAAAAAAAACGTTAGTACCGTCGAATAGCACTAGTATGTAAAGCTAAACACCAACTCAATAGAATGAATAATAATACAAGAGGAACAGTCAAGAATTCAATAAGGTCTTCAAATAATATTAAAACAACAAGTTAAGGATCATATACGTTTTCGAGTCAATTTCCATATTATTAGGTTGGATGGTCTTTAGTACCGATATTTCATAATTCACAATACCTCTGTATTCTTACACGAAGTTCGATCTCGGCCTGATCGGCTAGGCCATCTCATTTGAGACATTACCATAATTACATTATAATTTCCAGCACAGTGCAACCATATGTGCGGCATGACGTTCGATCACGGCTCGATCGGCTAGGCCATCTCATTTGAGACATCAACCATTTTCACAATTTCATCCACAATACCACCGTGTTCTTACATAGAGTCCGATCTAGGCCCAATCGGCTAGGCCATCTCATTTGAGACATCAACCATATTCACAATTTCGCACACAATACCACCGTGTTCTTACACGGAGTCCGATCTCGGCCCGATTGGCTAGGCCATCTCATTTGAGACATCAATCATATTCACAATTTCATCCACAATACTACCGTTACTTTCAATATAATGGCACAAGTGGCCCCAATTATAAAGTTATTCTTGGCGCTACTTTTCCACATCCCAACATTATTATTATCAACAACAATAAGACTTCCCATTCGAGACATTAAATTCACATATGAGAAATTTAGGAAATCTTAGGCACATAGAGGCTTTTCGTACAATTTGGCATAACAACCATTATTTTGATCTTGACATGAAATCTTAACATTGCAAGCACATATTCCACATTTTGAATGCATCCTCAAATAACAAGATATGATGAAGCATTTAGAATAAGGATTGAACTTACATTCTCCAACACAAACATATTAGAAATCGCCAATTCTATAATGATCAAGGGCTTACTCCAATTACATGAACACAATGGGGTTTGATTCTAAGAAGAATGGGGTTTATCCAACATACCTCAATTGAGTTTCTCAAACTCTAAAATGATCCGTAATTCTTAGAAACTTCAATATATTTTTGAAATATAACAAGTTGGACCAAAATTAGAAGATGGTCATGATTCTAGCTCATTTGAGTATATTATCAAACACTAGGTGTGCATCAATGTTTTAAGGCCCTTTTTGTGGAAGATTCCATCATTCCCCAACCCATTTTCTATCATTTTTAGCTCACAATCTTCCCACATACTACAAGGATGCATGCATGCAAGGTAAGCACTCTCATCCCCATGAATTACCTTACTAGTGGCCCATTCTAGTTACATTTTGAAATTAAGAGTTTGGGTGATAGAGTCTTACCTCTTAGGAAGAAGACCTAGGTGCCTTTCTTGATAATCTTCAAGATTTAAAGTGAGAATTGAAGAGCAACGTAATGAAGATCACTTCTCCCTCTAGGACCCTCTCTCTCACTCTAAAAAGATCCGAAAATATGATCAAAATGGTCCATGGGATGTGTTTTAACGAAATAGGGTCGGGTTTAAAAACTCCAAAATTGAAGCTCCGGAACAGGTTCTGCGGTCGCATATGTGACCGCATAATGGTTATGCGGTCCATGAAATGACCACGAAAATGGGTGCTAGAGCTGGAAAGAAAATGACCTGGTCTGCGGCTCGCAGACCTGTTCTGTGGTCGCATAATGCACCGCAGAACGGTTCTGCAGTCGTATAGTGCACCGTAGAACCTCCCTCCAAAAAATCCCAAGGTGGGAAATATGACAAGAATGCGGCCCACGAAACATTTATGTGGTCACATAATGGCCGCAAAATTGGACATCAAAAATGCCCCAGAAATCTGCCCCACTCAGCGACCAGTCTGCGGTCCGCAGATTGGTTCTGCGGCCGTAGAAATGCGTACTTTAGCCCAACATTTTCCTTCAACTCTCAGCGCACTGTTCAATCCAAAAGGTCCGAACCGCGACGAGAACCGCGGCGAACCCTCGTCATTGAAAGACAAGGTCCCTTCTGGTACGTAATCTCGAGTCTATTTTTCCCTCGTGATCGACACCTTGGTCATTTGAATACGGGCCCCTGAGGAATATCGACCCCTCCAACAATCATGTGGATCACGTGCTGCGACTTTTCTTGCTCATTCTGTCTATTTGAATCTCTGTTCTTGAAGTGGTTTTTAGCCCGATCGCTTTAGAATTCTCAAAGATGCCCTTCGTTAAACAAACGGGCTACCTCCTCCCTCAACTATCTGAATCTTCTGTTCTATGACCATGGGTGCCATGATATTTTCACATTTGACTAGGATTTCTCTGGTCCGGATTAGTCTGTAGAGGTCGGCGCCACCTGGTGTCTTTGATGCGCCCAATGGCTGATACAATAGCTGATACATCAACGTTGAAATTGTATTCCGATAGTCATGGTGCTTCTTTGGGTTTAACATTTCTGTCTAAACCACTCTTGCTCATGAGCCTTCGATAGCTTTGTCCTTGATCATTTCTTCTATCAATTCGAACGGGGTTGTGTCCAGGCCCGTTGTTTCTCCGATCTCCACCGTATGGCTGATATCGATCTTTGTTTGACCGTGGTTCCCGGTCAATATCCCTTTTAACTCAGGCGATGGTCCTGTTTGGATAAACGGATCTGGAAGAAGCCCCCAACTGGTCATCCTCGACCCTAATCTTTGACTGGTACCGATTATGCACATTGGCCCAGGTTACAACTGGATATTTGATCAAATTCTGCTTTAACTGTTGTGAGGCTACCGAACTTCGTATGTTTAGGACTTGAGTGAAAGCCTGAACGGCCCAATCGTCGGCCATCGGGGGAAGATCCATATGCTCCATTTGGAACCGAGATACGAACTCTCTGAGCATCTCGTTGTCTTTCTGTTTTACTTTGAAGAGGTCCAACTTTCTAGTCTCGACCTTTATCGCTCCGGCGTGTGCTTTGACGAAGGAATCTGTGAGCATGGCAAAAGAATCAATGGAGTTAGGTGGCAAATTATGGTACCATATCATTGCTCCCTTTGATAAAGTTTCTCCGAATTTCTTCAGCAGTACGGACTCAATCTCATCGTCCTCTAGATCGTTCCCCTTTATTGCGCATGTGTAAGAAGTGACATGCTCGTTGGGGTCGGTAGTTCCATTATACTTGGGAATTTCTGGCATGCGGAATTTCTTCGGAATGGGCTTAGGAGCCGCGCTCGGGGGGAAGGGCTTTTGTATGAAGTTCTTTGAATCCAAACCCTTCAAAATCGGTGGTACCCCCGGAATTTGATCAACTCGGGAGTTATATGTTTCTACTTTTTTGTCATTCGCTTCAATTTTCTTCTCCCCCGATTCAATTCGCTTTGTCAGCTCCTCGAACATTTTTAAGATAGCGGGGTCGGTCCCTGACTCATTCACATTTGACCTCCCCGGCACTGGTTCGGCCCTGTGAATAACTTCCTGTGATGGCTCGGGTTCGATCCTACTTGGTGCGTGGTTCTGATTTTGAAGTTGTGCTATTGCAGCTTGTTGAGCCTGCAGCATTTCGAATATTATTCGAAGGCTGATTCTGCCTTCTTTGCTACCCTGTGCATTCTGACCGGCTGATTGAACGTCTATGTGGACGCTATTTTCAGGGTTGACCCCCAGATTTGCATTCAGGGCAACATGGGAACTGACGTCGATGGGGTCTGCAACTGGTACTCCCTCGAGGTCAACTGGAAGCACTTCGTTTCCTGGGGCGGATACGTTGTTGTTTTCGCCATGAAAACCAAGGCCATTGTCGATGTGTGTGGGTACTGCTCGAGAGTTCGACATGTTGATCCTGGAATCAAAAACACTTACAAGAACAAGCGTAAAGCAATGTGTGTGTTATGAAAATTAGCACCAGGCAACCACTATTATCCTTAGCCCCACGGTGGACGCCAAATTATTTACCCTTAAAATCGGATAACAATTAAATTTATAAATGGTTTTAAGGATATGTGATTTCACTTGGCACAAACTGAGAAATATAAAAATTGAAGTTAGAATTTAACTTTAAAATAAAGCAAACCGATATATCATACAACTTTGGCCCATGAGCTAGGTTACCCTCGCACCAACTAAGTGTATTATTAAAGAGTAAGAACTGAACTACTGAATAAGAGAGCTTAAGAGAGAAAACGTAATATATTGGTTTGTTATGCGTCAATCTGTCCTTACAAAAAGATTGGAACCCCCTTTATATAGTAGAGGAGTTCTACATATAGTACAATTTTAAATACAGAAGGAAATCTCCTGATTGTCTAATCAACTGGTCTTGACTTGATACATGCCAAGATCTCCGCCACAATCCTCGCCCGGTCACAGATTCCTCGACTTTCTATTATTCGACTTGGCAGGCTTCCTTCAATCTCGCTAGATCTCTATCCTTGTCGGTCTCGACCTTAGCTGGTTTCGATCTCGATTGATCCCTGAATCACGAGCTAGGCAATATTTATTCATGTAACGATCCAATATAACTTGGGATTGAACCTCGTTCTGCCATCCTGGTCTCGATTAACCATACAAAATCGGGCAAGTACAAACACCAAACTTCATTATTATTGAAACCAAAAAACCAGTACTACTAATTAAAGGAAATTAAAGCGCACCCACATGCATGACTATATATATTTTTCATATAGATTTTAACTTGTATAGAATGACAAAATATAACTGTCACTAAAAGTGGAACTAGCTAGCAAACTGGTTACTTGCTACACCTAGTTAAAATACTATTAGAGTTTCACACTTAAGTGTCAAATCATTTTCCCGATAATATTCAAACGGAAGAGTGAGAAATGCAAAATGATGGTTTTATAATTTGTGGTTCTGAAATTGCAGTATCTTACGCTTCTAGCCTTTGAATTTGGCCGATGGAAACGTTTCTTAATTTTCCGGTGAGTTACAGAGGCGTCGCCGACGCCGCTGCTGGAGGTAACTGTTGGGGTTTTAAGCTTAGTTTAGCTTAAAAGAGGGTAAACGGGAAATGGAGGGAAAAAATAAAATTTTGATTTTCCCTCCTTGATAAATGAACATTGTCCCATATTGGAGGAGTAAAGCTCATTTGTTGAGTATATATATGATTATACTTCTTCTGGTTCTTAAAAAGTAGAGAAGAAGGCAAGCCTCGAGCCGTTGTCGTCGCTCGACTTCGGTCAAATGATCGATTGATTGAAATTTTTAAATTCTTCTCTTCCTTTCTGCATTGTTTTCTTAAAAAACAAACAACGTAAGTGTGATTTGCTTAAGGAAACACTGTGAATTCAGTGGGCTCGGATTAAATTCTGTTTCTTCTACATTTCTGTTTATATGTTGGTTTTCTTATCCATAATTATTTTACAAAAACATGATATGAACAAGCTTAAGAAACTTAATTTTATATTCTGTATTTGTGTTATACATATTGTTCTGGATACTAAATCCTGTGTGGTTTTCTACTTCCGTTTTGGAGACTAAAGCCTTCGTGATTTTCTACTCTAATTGTTTACTTTAACGTATATTCTGTTATTTGGAGATTAAAATCCTAACGATTTTCTACTCCATTGGAGATTAAAATCTACGTGATTTTCTACTCCAGTTTTATTTTGTTTGAAGATATAAAAACTTCGTCGTATATTAAACATTTATTTGTGTCATTTTTTTTTACAGAAATGACGACTGAGAATGGAAATCAGCATGTTCCTATGGTGACTGCCAATGCATCGACAAGCCAAATAATATCGGCATTGGCACCGGCACCGACACCGGCAGAAAAGCCCGAAAAATTTTCCGGGATTGATTTCAAGCGGTGGTAGCAGAAGATGTTCTTCTACTTGATGACTTTAAGTCTACAGAAGTTCATTAAGGAAGATGTTCCTGTTCTGCTTGACGAAACTTCAGAAAATGAACGCTTTCTCGTGACTGAGGCATGGAAGTATTCTGCTTTTTTGTGTAAGAATTATATTCTTAGCGGACTGGAGGACGAGCTGTATAACATCTATAGTAATGTGGAGACGTCAAAAGAACTGTAAATTGCGCTTGAAAAGAAATGCAAAACTGAGGATGCAGGATTGAAGAAATTTGTTGCCGTAAAATTTTTGGACTACAAAATGGTAGATAGCAAGTCAGTTATTACCCAAGTCTAGGAATTGCAAGTGATTATTTAGGATCTCCTTGTTGAAGGTATAAGTCGAATTAAAACTTTTGTTGAAAGTATTAATTATATAATTATTACTAATATAATTTTCATTGAACGTCTTGTCATCAATGAAGCATTCCATGTTGCAGCAATAATTAAGAAGTTGTCTCCTTTGTGGAAGGACTTCAAAAATTACTTGAAACAGAAACGCAAGGAGATGTCGCTCGAATATCTCATTGTTCGGTTGAGGATCGAAGAGGACAACAAAGCTGCTGAAAAGAAGGGTCGTGAAAACTCAACAATAATGGGAGCAAACATTGTTGAGGAACATTATTGAGGATATTCCACAAAATAATAAAAAGAGGAAGAAGCCTTCTGGACCAAAAAGCAACCCAAGAAAGAAGAGGTTCAAAGAAAATTGCTACAACTGCAGGAAAGCTAGACACAAATATGCAGATTGTCGTGCTCCAAAGAAAGAGAAGAAGAAGGGTCAAGCAAACATGGTTGAAAAGCACGGGGATATTCATGACTTGTGTGCTATGCTTTCTGAATGCAACCTGGTGGGAAATTCTAAGAAGTGGTGGATTGATTCTGGAGCCACCCACCATGCTTGTGATATTAGAGAAGCGTTTGCTACATATGCTCCCGTTGGACCCGAAGAGACGCTTTCTATGGGAAATTCTGCAACGGCCAAGATTGAAGCATGTGGCAAGATATTTTTAAAAATGACTTCTCGCAAGGTGGTGACTCTGAACAACGTCCTTCATGTTCCTGAAATAAGGAAAAACTTAGTCTCTACTGCACTTTTCGTCAAGAACGGGTTTAAGTGCATTTTTGTATCTCATAAGGTTGTAATAAGTAAGAAGAAATATTTGTAGGAAAAGGTTACCTCACTGAGGTCCTTTTCAAACTAAACGTAATGGTCATTGAGAATAATAAAATTTCAGCTTCTTCTTACTTACTTGAGTCAAATAATTTTTGCCATATACGTTTGGGACATGTCAATTATAAAACCTTGCGAAAAATAATTAATTTAGAAGTATTGCCTAAATTTGAATGCGACAAATCAAAATATCAAATATGTGTGGAATTTAAGTATGTTAAACATCCTTATAAGTCAGTTGAAAAGAGTTCAAATCCTTTATACTTAATTCACACAGATATTTGCGACATGAAGTAAATACCATCTCGCAGTGGAAAGAAGTATTTTATAACTTTTATTGACGACATTACTCGATATTGCTATGTTTACTTACTTAATAGTAAAGAGGAAGCAATAGATGCATTCAAGCAATACAAAAATGAAGTTGAAACGCAACTTAACAAGAAAATCAAAATGATAAGTGATTGGGGTGCTGAATACGAATCTCCTCATGAAGAAATATGTTTAGAATATGAAATTATTCATCAAACAACGCCCCCTTACATGCCCCAATCCAATGGGATTGCGGAAAGAAAGAACCGTTCATTAAAGGAGATGATGAACGCTTTGTTGATAGGTTCTGATTTGCCACAGAACTTGTGGGGGGGAAGCCATTCTTATGCTAACCGGATACTAAATCGAGTACCCCATAGCAAAACGTAATTCATTCCATAAGAAAAATGGAACGGAAGGAAACCCAACTTGAATTATTTTAAAGTGTGGGGGTGTTTGGCAAAAGTGCAAGTTCCTAAAACCAAAAGGGTAAAGATATGACCGAAAACCATTGATTGTGTTTTCATAGGATATGGGACCAATAGTAAAGCATATCGATTTCTGGTTCATAAATCAGAAAATCCCAAGATTCATAATAATACGGTTATAGAATCAGATAATGCTGAATTCTTCGAGAATTTCTGAATTCTCTTCTTCCTTTCTGCATTGTTTTCTTAAAAACAAACAACGTAAGTGTGATTTGCTGCCACCATTTGTGTTCGCTGAAACACTGGGGTTTGAAGTACCGCTATACCAGTATATAATCCATTCTATCCTGAGAGGAAATAATCCACAACCTCAGGTACTATGAGGGGATTAAGTTACTTAAGGAAACACTGTGAATTCAATGGGCTCGAATTAGATTCTGTTTCTTTTACATTTCTTTTTCTTCTACATTTCTGTTTATACGTTGGTTTTCTTCTCCAAAATTATTTTACAAATACAAAATACAAACAGTAACACCGCCTCCCGTATTCCATTGATGATCTTTACTGGGAGAAACCAATAGAAAATCAATAGCAATAATAACTCGATCGTGTAGTAGTAGTAGACGACCTTGTTTTCATAATATTAATTGTACTTGAAATTCAGTACTTATTAAAAATGGTTTTTAGTAATCACACGAGTAAAGACTTGTAATGAGAAGCGAGTGCTAAGAACTAAATAGAAAATGATGAGGTGGAGGTGGTAAGAGTTTCTAGTTTAGTATGGTTAGGAAGAAGAATATTACTCCCTCCGTTTACTTTTACCTGGCAGGTATACAAAAAATAGATTTTTATTTTTACTTGTCACTTTACATATATCAGGAAAAGATAAATTATTTTTTTTCTGTTATACCCACAGTATTTATTACTCATTTCAAATCATTTTCTCAAATCCAATAAAATATGTATCAATTAATATGTGTATCATGGTAAATTATGCACTTCATTTATTATTTTTAAAGGGGCGTGAAAAGTCAAAACGTGTCAAGTAAAACTGAACGAAGGGAGTATAATCTAATAAGAAAACAAAGAAGAATTAATGCAGGGATAATGATAAAGATCATATATCATATATCATCATATATACTATACTATATATATATTATTATAAGTGGGAAGACTTTAAGTATAAAGCTGAATTACATAAATATTCTTTAATAACTAAATGACATTTTTACCCCTCATCTAAACACTATTTCTATTATTTGTACCAAATATTGAATTTACCTTCCAATTAATTATTATCAATGAATCAACTATATGGTAAATCAACCACTGGATTAACCAATTCATTATGTTGTAAGTAACGAGAATTTGAGGAGTTACAAAAAAAAAAAGTTCATGTAGACCCGATTCATGTGATCCATCTGAATGGTCATTCTTCGTTATATATTTAATGATGCATTAAAGAAAGAAATATTAGAAGTCTGAAACGTATAGGATTAATCTAGATAAATAGGGTGTGATGTTGGTGACAATTCATACAAATTCTCCCTGCTTTTATACATATTCAAAAATATAAAACGCTTTCTACCCATTTGAGGAGCTAGATGAGTGAAGTTCTTCCTCAGAAATGGATTGAGTAGTGTTTCTCATGTAAGAACATTAAAAAGTAACTAATATTGCGTGTCTTTTATTGCAATCTAGAGTCTATTCATGAAATAGTAAAGTAATTGTATGTTTGTGTTGCAGAAATGGATAATGCATAAGCAACTTAATTGACAAGGGCCCTTGTTGAGTTCAAGGAGAATGATTTCAAGCCTTTTTTACGCATATATACATTTATAGATTGAATCAAGGTTACTGCATTGGTTTATTATGTGAAAAGAGATTTTATCTCTTGATGCACGCTATTACTTTGTTGTTTTGATTTTCTTCCCTGAAAGTTTAGCCTTTAGGTTTGCGAGACTCACTACAGCGAAATTTAGAAGGGGCAAGCAACAACATTTGTGTTTATATATTGATACTCAACATATAAATTGGGGAATGCTACAATCGGAAAATTTCATCATTTGCTTTATCTTTGAGTAAATAGGTATAACGAAAGCACTTTTTAAGTTAGTCATTTTTAATATGCACTCTAAACCTATACCTATTAGCATTTGTTTGCAACCTACTAATAATTTTTATTCCACTGTTGTGATGATCCGATAGGTCATCTCATGTTTTAAAACCTAATTCTGTGATCCGAAGCCTTAAAAATTATGTTTTAGCCTTCTTCAATTTGTGTGCGCAGTCCGGGCGTCTTTCCGGAAAGCTTTTATGTTAAAAAGTGAGAAAAATATGAAATTTTGCCTTAAAATCAACTTGAGTTGACTTCGGTCAATCTTTTGAGCAAACTGTGATGACCCAAAAGGTCATCTTATGTTTTAGAACTCGATTCAGCGCTCTTAAGCCTCAAAAATCTTATTTTTACCTTCCTCGATTTGCGTGCGCAGTCCTGGCGTGTTTTCGGAAAACTTTTATATTGAAAATTGATGAAAATAAAAATTTTTGCCGTAAAAGTTTATTTTTGTTGACTTCGATCATTTTTTTGGTAAATGAGTCCGGATCCGTATTTTGACGGTCCCGGTGGGTCCGTATAGTATGCCCGAGTCAGCCTAGGTTTGCATTTGCGATCATGAGGTCGCATTTGCGGAAGGCCAGTGTCTGCATTTGCGAACAAAGCTTCACATTTGCGATGGGAGCTGGGGAGGGAGATTCTTCGCATTTGCGATTATTGGGTCGCATTTGCGGTTAATTCAGTGTTCGCATTTGTGAACTTTTCATCGCAAATGCGATGATTGCAGATGTGTGGGAGTCTTCACAAATGCGATGGATTTCTCACATTTGCGAAGTCCAGGTCGCAAATGCGACATCTGCAACTGGAGGATGTCAAGTATTTGCGCTGAAATTCGGGGGTTCACTATGTCTTCATGTTCACAAATCTTTAAGTCTGTCAGTCTTCAAGTCGAAATATTTAAGCCTCCAAGTCTTCAAGTTGAGGTCCTCAAACTCGCCGGTCTTCAAGTGGAAATATTTGAGCCCTCAAAGTCTTCAGGTTGAAGCATCAAAGTCCGCCGAATCTTCAAGTCCATCAAATTTTCAAGTTTGTCGGTCTTCAAGTTGAAGTCTGCAAAGTCCGCCAAATCTTCAGAGTTTTTCAAGTGTTCAAATCGACGTCGTCAAGTCCACAACCTTGTCAGAAGTCCACAACTTGGCTTTCTTTTTTTAAAGGTGTTCGTCTCGAACTTTTATGGATCTTTGCCACAAATTTTAAAGGTGTTAATCACGAACTTTTAAAGGTTTTCACCGCGAACTTTTAAAGGTCTTCGCCGTGAACTTTTAAAGAACTTGACCACGAGCTTTTAAGAATCTTTGCACGAGCTTTTATGGGTTTTTGCCACAAATTTTAAAAATCTTCGTTGGAAGCAAAATAAGTGGACAAAGTAATATGATCATTGATTGTCCATGTCATGACAAATTTGACAATTTAAAAATCATAATGTAGTGCCATTTGTCTCACGTGAGAAACATGCACTGAAAATCATGATTCAAAAATAAGGATATAAACTTTTCACAAGAGAAAAATAGAAAAGTTTTATAGTTTGCTTGAGTAATCGAGTGTAATTACTATACTTCAAACCCATTCTTTAAAAGTTTAGACACCCGATAAGTCTTGAAGTATGGGCCATTTGTAGGTATGCAAAATTTATTAAATTCATGTTCAATAAATAATTTGGATTATATTTTAAATATACTAGTCCAAATAAGTATTATGGGCTAAAATAATTGGATTAATTACGTAATTCAATATATATGGATTAAACAAATAGATCCAAATTCATTGGGCTAGCCCATTTAGTTGGGCTACATATGATGAGCCAATTTCTTTAATCCCGAGATATCATCTTCCTAGAGGCTCAGTTTGGTGCCATAAGTGAAATAACGTGGCACGTCAAGTCAAGCGGAAGAGCCAATAGAATCATGCCACGTGTCAAAATGACAAGGCCATGCCAAGTCAAATTAAAGGGCCAATAAAATCGTGCCACGTGTCAAAATGACAAGGCCATGCCAATCAAATGCGGTCTTATCACATTTCAATTTGATTGGTCCGAAAGAGTTTGTTCTTATCATAACTCTTTCCTCCCACAACTATAAATAGGGGTCTTCATAACTCAGAGAAGACACCAGAAGTTATAACAAGAAGCAAAAAAAAGTTTGTGGATCAAACGCTGCAAATTCCTCCATAAGTTTTAATCTTCAAGCAATCAAGTTCAAGTTCAACAAATCAAGTTCAAACTCAAGAACGAAGAACAAATCAAGATTTAAGGAGTATGAGTTCAAATTAAAATTTGTGCTAGTTAAATTCAAGATCATCGTTTGTGACAACAAATATAAGTTCAAGATCAAGCTCAAAGGCCCTTGAATTTATTTACTATTGAAAAGAAGAATCAGAGGATTCATAGAGATTGTACACTCAAATTACTTGAAATCAAATACTACGATTGTTGCAATATTTTTCGGTCTTGATTTTATTGACACAAATTTATTGTCTACAGACATAACGGACTTAATCAAATTTTCAGAATCGAATTCTGACCCCGATATCAAAAAGTCAAACCCGCGGTCAAACTTTAAAAATCTTTAGCCTTTAAATTTCTAGTTTTCGTTAAATGGTCATAACTTGACCTAGGGACCTCCAAATTAAATTTCGGGCATACACCCAAGTCCAAAATCACGATACGGACATACCAGAACTGTGAAAACACTGATCCGATTTCGTTTGCTCAAAATATTAACCAAAGTCAACTTAATTGAGTTTTAAAGCTTTATTTCATATTTTAATCAATTTTTCTTATAAAAACTTTCCGAAAAATTATACGGACTGCACATACAAGTCGAGAAAAGCTGAATGGTGCTATTTGAGGTCTCAGAACACATAAATAACTATTAAATTTAAAGATAACCCTTTGGGTCACCACACTCTCTTATAAATATACCAACAATGGAGATATGCTACCATTCATATATTCCCTCCATGTTATTCAGAACCATAAAGTTGCTCCAATAAAAATACAAAAAGTAACTACTTCTGTAACGATCCAACTTGTCGTTTTAAGAATTTACGCCACATTCAGTGACTTAAAGTCTAGAGCAGCCTCGCAATATGTATTATGACCCGCGTGTTTGGTCGAGTTTGAATTACGGATGATTCAGAGAGATTTGAGACACTTAGTCCCTGAGATGGAAGTTTAAGTCTTAGGATTTTTACCGTAGTTGAAACTGTATGAAGACGACTCCGGAATAGGGTTCTGTCGGTTCTGTTAGCTCCGTTGAGTGATTTTGGACTTAGGAGCGTGTCCGGACTGTGAATATGAGGTCTGTAGCCAATTTAGGCTTGAAAGGCGAAAGTCGAATTTTTTGGAAGTTTGACCGGGGGTTTGACTTTTTGATATCGGGGTCGGATTGCGATTCTGAGAGTTGGAACAATTCCGTTATGTTATTTGGGACTTGACTGTAAAATTTGATGTCATTCCGGTTGGTTTGATAGGTTTCGACACGAGTTTTAGAAGTTGGATGTTTTGGAAGTTCATAATTCGATTCGATGCGCGATTCGTAATTCAGGCATTGTTTGATATAGTTTGAAGCCTCGACTAAGTTCATATGATATTTTGGAACTTGATGGTATGTTTGGTTGAGGTCCCGAGGGACTCGGGTGTGTTTCGGGGTAGTTTCTGACCAAATTGGAGTTGTTTGGACTGTTGTTGCTGAAGTCTGGTTTCCTTCTTCGCGAACGCGAAGGAAGTACCGCGCTCGCCAAGAGGAATTTGAGGGACTGATGGTTTGGTCTTCGCGAATGCAAAGCTATGGACGCTAACCCGAAGAAGAAGCAGGGCAAGCCTTCGCGAATGCGGCCCAAGCAATGCGAATGCGAAGAAGAAAGGAAGATTGGGGCCTGGGGTCGTTTGACCTTCGCGAACGCGAAGGAGTTGGTCAGCTGGTCATCTCGAACGCGATAAGGAGTTCGCGAATGCGAAGAGGAAATGATGGGACAGAAACAGTTGGCCTTCGCGAACGCGACGAGGAGGTCGCGTACGCGATGAAGGATTTGAGGCAGTTGGATTTTGGCCTTCGCAAACTCGAAGAAGGCCTATCTGGGCAGAATTAAAAGTCCCAAAAAGGGGGGTTTGAGTTCATAACTCAAAATCAAATTTGGAGCTCGGTAGAAGGCAATTTTTGGAAAGA
The DNA here is from genome assembly GCF_000715075.1 of Nicotiana tabacum. NCBI lineage: Eukaryota > Viridiplantae > Streptophyta > Magnoliopsida > Solanales > Solanaceae > Nicotiana > Nicotiana tabacum. Next base: position 38,647,583 of record NC_134093.1, on the reverse strand, counting down.
TTCTTGCGTGGGTGTTTGGGGTAAGTGATTCTTATCCAGTTTTGATTAATTTTCATGATTATGTCTTTGAATCCATCATTTAATTCGGATTTAATGGAGGAAAAAACAAGATTTTTGTAAAATCTTCAAAAAAAAAATTTAAGATTTGGAAGTCGAATTGTTATTGGAATTCGATAAAATTGATATGGTTGAACTCGTAACGGAATGGGTGTTCGGATTTCATGAAAATTATGTCGGGTTCTGAGAGTCGGGTCCCACGTTGACTTTTGTTGACTTTTTGGAATAAATTTTTAAGTTGACGTATTATTATCCGATATTATTTCCGACGAATTTTAATGGAGTTATACAATTAATTTGGATAGATTTGAGCTGTCCGGAGGTCAATTCAAGCAAGAAGGCTATTTTGGAATATTGGCCTAACTTCAAAAAAGTAAGTGTCTTGCTTAACCTCGAGTGGAGGAATTTTTCCTTAGGCATTGAGTCTTATGTACAATTTGTGTAATTAAAAACCATGTACGCGAGGTGACGAGTACGTACTTGGTTTATATGTGCAAATTTTATTGAGTTAAAGTCTTGAGCATATTGTGTAATAAATTGGATAATTATTGGCATATATTTAATCATCTACTTGTCGTGCCTAAATCCTTGTTGTTGACTCTGTTGTTATATGACAATGTGATGTGATTGTTATTTGATTAATTATGAAATTTCGTGAATTTGCTGGTTTGATAATTATTGAAATTTAATTTCATTTTGGATTTTTTCCTATGCAAATAATTAATTAAATGAGCTTAAGAAGAGGTGTTTATATAATTATTAAAAATTTGATTTTTATGAAGACTTTGCTTTATGTTGAGTAATTTCTATCTTTATTGATTGTTTTGGGTGTTGTACACATTGTGTGGATCTTTTGGCTATTTGTTGTGAAATTAATTAATTTTATTATATCTTTGGAATTTCGGTGTGGCCATTGGGCAAATTGTGATATGAATTAATTTTATTATATTGCCGTGTTAATTTCCCGTGTAAATTATTGTGTGGTGTGAGTTACTATTTTGGGGAGATAAGGGTAGCATTTCACCGTTGATATTATTGGGGTATAAGGGTGGCTATAGAAGCGATAAGGGTGGCTATAGGAGTGATAAGGGTGGCAATAGGAGCGATAAAGGTGGCTATTGTCAGAGACGATATGTGATGATGTGGGGTTGTGGTGTTGATAATTTTCATGTGATGTTGTGATTTTCTTATGTTTATTTCTATACCTTGTGCAACTTGTCTTGTTGTTGGTGAATTGATAACAATCTTATTTATGTTGAAAATGAGAGCATGTAGCTATTGCCACGCGGATTATAAAATAAAATGTGGGCACGAGGTGCCGTGAGTAAATAATGAGAATATTTGGTACGTTAATTATCCGTGCAGTTGTGATATAAAATGCGGGCACGAGGTGCTGTGATGAAATGATAATGATAATTAGCACGTGAATTGTCCGTGCAGTTGTGATATGAAATGAGGGCATGAGGTGCCGGGAAAATATGATGATTTAATTATGGGCACGAGGTGCCGTAGAAATATAAAAATGGGCTGAGACCCATGTTTACGAAAAATATAAAAATGGGCTGAGACCCGTATTTTTATGATTTCGAAATGAGGTGTCACATGGTGACTTTTTAATTGAAAGAATTATATTTAAAATATTTATTTGGAAGGATTTTTACTTAAAAAGTATTTTATGAAAGAATTTTATTTGAAAGATATTTATTTGAGAAAATTATATTTGAAAAGATTTATTGAAAGAATTATATTTGAAAAATAATTATTTGAGAAAATTATATTTGAAAGAGAGTTATCTGGAAGAATTATATGTGAAAGACATTTATTTGAAGGACTTGATTTAATTTGGTGTACTTGTGTTTATTAATTGTTGAGTGATATTAATGGTATTCTTGTTGTCTGATGTGCATATCACTGGTTGTTTCATGTTGTCCTATTGTTATTTGTTTACTATTATTTTGTATATTATATTGCACAGGTTATTAGACTAGTGAGTGTCTTGACCGTACCTCGTCTCTACTCCATTGAGGTTAGTCTTGATATTTATTAGGTACCGACCGTGGCGTACTCATACTACACTTTTACACATTTTTGTGCAGAGTCAGGTATTGAAGATATCGGACTTGAACAGAGTTAAAGCGCGATCATAAGGATTCAAGGTAGATCTGCTTGGCCGTCCCAATCCCTTGGTGCCTTTTCATTTCATTGTACTGTTAATTTGTAATCAAACAGTATTGTATATTCGATCCTCGTGATCATTCCATGTATTCAGTTAGAGTTCGTGACTCAGTACTACCAATCTTGGGAGGTTGTATATTCATATTTATTCCGCCGTTAGTTTTGGTTACTTATTTAATTCAAAAAAAAAAATGGCTTCAAAATGTAATTGAAATCGGCTTACCTAGTCCTAGAGACTAGGTGCCATCACGACGCCTGTGGTGGGATTTTGGGTTGTGACAAGTTGGTATCAGAGCTCTAGGTTCATAGGTTCTACGAGTCACGAACGAGTCTAGTAGAGTCTTGCGGATCGGTACAGAGACGTCTGTACTTATCTTCGAGAGGCCACAGAACTGTTAGGAAATTTTTATTTCTTTCTTTCCTGTCATGCGGAATTTGTTGAATTTGAAATTTGAACCTTTGTATCTCCATTCTCTTACAGATGGTGAGGACACATGCTACTGGGTTAGCTGAGCATGCATCCGCACATACTGCTAGGGCTGCAAGAGGCGGGGGCCGAGGTAAAGGCCGAGGTAGAAGTCGAGGAAGGGCACGTGTTGCGACTAGAGCACTTGTCAGAACAACAATTGAGGAGCCATTAGTAGCTTCCCTTGGGGGACAGGTACCAGAAGTACCTGTTGTTACCCCCGGACTTCAGGAGACCTTAGCACAGTTCCTAAGTATGTTTGGTATATTAACTCAGGCGGGATTGATCTCTGTTGCACCAATTATTTTGCAGATTGGGGGAGTAACTCAGATTCCTACCACAACTCCAGAGCAGCAGGTTCACGTTGGTCAGGTTCCGGGTGTAGTACCGGTACAACCTATTATTTCGGTTCTGCCTGACGTCAGGCCCGAGGCATCAGAAGAAGAACAAAAGAGACTTGAAAGGTTTAAGAAATATGATCCACCAACTTTCAGCGTCACAACTACAGAGGATGCCCAAGAATTTATAGAGAGTTATCACCGTATTCTCCGCACCATGGGTATTGTGGAAGTGAGCGGAGTTGCCTTTACTATATTTCAACTGTCAGGCGCAGCGTATTGGTGGTGGCAAATCTACGAAGAAGGTAGACCAGCCGATGCAACACCACCAACTTGGACTCAATTTTCGAAAATGTTCTTGAAAGAGTTTGTTTCCCAGACTCTCCGAGATGTGTGGCGCACGGAGTTTGAACGGTTGTGTCAGGGAACTATGACAGTGTCAGAATATGCTATCAGGTTCAGTGAGTTAGCCCGTCATGCACCTATCTTAGTTCCTACAATCAGAGAACGAGTCCGCAGATTCATTGAGGGGCTCGATTAAGATATTAAAATATGTATGGCTCGAGAGTTGCAAACTGATGCCCCATTTCAACAAGTAGTGGAGATTGTAAGGAAGATTGAGGGTGTTTTAGGCGAAGAAAGAGAGTCTAAGGAGGCTAAGAGGTCTCGAAGATCTGAAGGGTTTAGTGGATTTTACTCTTCAGCTAGAACCCATTATAACGGAGGCTCGAGCAGTCGGTCAGCTCAGTCCGCACATCAGATTTCTCGGAGTGCTCCGGTTTACAGTGCACCACCGACACGAGATTCTTACAGTGGTTATTCCAGTTATCCGACACAAACTCAGTACGAGCAGCCGCGACCTCAGAGGGGTTGTTATGAGTGTGGTGATACTAGGCATAATATGAGAGATTGTCCCAGACTTGGGGAGGGGTGGATTTCATCAGAACACTCCAACTACAAGCTTTATTCCAGTTGATACTCCACGTGTACAGTCAGCTAGAGGTGGAGGACAAGCGGGTAGTGGGCACCTAAGAGGTGGAGACCCGACCCGTTGATATAATTGCTATGATTTGGCTGAGGTCAATACACCAGATGGTGACCTGATTTTTGTCATAAAAGAATATTTTCCCTTAATTTGATTCGATTTTGAATATTGAGGTGAGTCCTACTATTATGCTCCACTTATGGGTGAGCTTCGTAAAATTGTGACCCACTTATATATTTATCCCTGTTGGGAGATTTAAAGATATAAACCCGTGTCTGTCATTTTATTTTGTACACCATTGAGGGCTATAAGTCCAAAAGTATTTTTTTTATTCATTATAATGGGTTAAATGTGTTTCGGAATAATTGACTCCAATTGTTTTATGAATTATGTGCCCTACCGGTATGAGGGTTCATTATATGTTATGAAAAATTATTTATGAAATATATTGAAAAGAAGAAAGAAAGGAAATTGAAAATTTCAGTTGGAACAATGTGCAACATACTTGTGATTCGGAGTTGAGGACGAGATCCTCGCATTTTTACATGATGTGAAAAATTTAAACCGGGCTGCAAGCTGCGATAGAAGTTATGTAAGGACGAGGTCCTTGTGGTGAAATATTTATGAGTTTAAAAATTTTTTCTTTGTGAAATTTAATTGTACAATGGTATTAATAGGGAGTCTTGCCTGTTAGGCTTATTTGATAATTCTTGTATATTTTTCTGTGCATATTCAGCCATTTTGGTGCTGTAAACATTGAGTTTTAACCTATGAGATGAGTGCCCAAGTGGCGTTAAATGTAACTCATTAACCCGAGTAAGCAATCATGTGGTCTTCATGCCTCACATTTTGTTGTAAGTGTTGTAAAAATTCGAAATGAGGTGGTGGTTAATATGGGATTAATTGATGATGTTGGAATTAATTATGAACAGCTTTTAAGACCAAAGATGTGGTGGTGAGCATACATACGATGTGCTTCATATCCTGATATCATTATGATAATGCAGTGCTTGTAATGCTGAGATTTGTGTTATTGATATATACCTTGTGGTATTGTGTTGGGTTGTGGATGTGTTGTTAGGAGTTGTTTTGGTGTTACTCTGGCAGGTGGATAGGCCCAATTACAGGGGAGACTCTGCCAAAATTTTTGAAAAATTTGGGAGTTAGTAAAAGTTTGGAGGATTGAGATTTTCATAGGAAGAAAAAAGTTATGTTATGTGTTTGAGGGCGAATGATCCTACGCGGGGAATAATGCAGCACCCCAAAGAAAGTTTTGAATTACTTCAACACTATCGAGAAAATTGATGTGTGCATAGGCACGAGTTGCTATAGCCAGTTGAGACTAATATTGTGCGTTGTTGTGAGAAATCAGGCCTTTTGAAAATATTGGAGCGTAAGAAAATGGCCTTAAAGATTTTCAAATATGGATAAAAGAAATAATCTCAAATGAGATAATGTTGTCACGCTTATCTCAAATGCGGTAGCATGGAATCAACCGTGAGTATATGTATAAAAGTAAAATCATCAATGTGGTAACCGCGAAATAATTTTTAGCACGTTCGAGGACGAACGTTTGTTTAAGAGGTGGAGAATGTAACGACCCGACTTGTCATTTTAAGAATTTATACCCCGTTCAGTGACTTAAGGTCTAGAGCAACCTCGCAATATGTATTATGACCCGCGTGTGTGGTCGAGTTTGATTTACGGATGATTCGCAGAGATTTGGGACACTTAGTCCCTGAGATGGAAGCTTAAGTCTTAGAATTTTTATCGTAGTCGGAACAATGTGAAGACGACTCCGGAATAGAGTTTTGTCGGTTCCGTTAGCTCCCGTTGGGTGATTTTGGACTTAGGAGTGTGTCCGGACTGTGAATCTGAGGTCTGTAGCCAATTTAGGCTTGAAATGGCGAAAGTCGAATTTTTGGGAAGTTTGACCGAGGGGTTTGACTTTTTGATATCGGGGTCGGAATGCGATTGTGAGAGTTGGAACAGCTCCGTTATGTTATTTGGGACTTGCCTGCAAAATTTAACATTATTCCGGGTTAGTTTGATAGGTTTCAGCACGAGTTTTAGAAGTTGGAAGTTTTGGAAGTTCATAATTCGATTCGGTGCGTGATTCGTAATTCCGGTGTTGTTTGATGTGGTTTGAAGCCTCGATTAAGTTCGTATGATGTTTTGGGACTTGATGGTATGTTTGGTTGAGGTCCTGAGGGGTTCAGGTGTGTTTCGGGGTGGTTTCAGACCAAATTGGAGCTGTTTGGACTGCTGTTGCTGAAGTCTGGTCTCCTTCTTCACGAACGCGAAGGGAGTCACGCGTTCGCGAAGAAGAATTTGAGGGACTGATGGTTTGGTCTTCGCGAAAGCGAAGTTGTGGATGCGAACGCGAAGAAGGAGCAGGGCAAGCCTTCGCGAATGCGAAGAGGAAAGGAAGATTAGGGCCTGGGGTCGTTTGACCTTCGTGAACACAAAGAGTGGAACGTGAACGCGAAGGAGTTGGTCAGTTGGTCATCGCGAACGCGACAAGGAGTTCGCGAACACGAAGAGGAAATGATAGGGCAGAAATAGTTGGCCTTCGCGAATGCGACGAGGAGGTCACGAACGCGATGAAGGATTTGAGGCAGTTGGATTTTGGCCTTCGCGAATGCGAAGCATCTCGAAGATGCCCTTCGTTGAATAAACGGGCTACCTCCTCCCTCAGTTGTGTGCTATCTTCTGTTTTATGACCATGGGTGCCATGATATTTGCACATTTGATTGGGATTTCTCTGGGACGGATCAGTCTGTAGAGGTAGGGGCCACCTGGTGTCTTTGATGCGCCCAATGGTCGATACAATAGCTGATGCATCAATGTTGAAGTTGTATTCTGATAGTCGTGGTGCTTCTTTGGGTTCGACATTTCTGTCGAAACTTCTTTTACTCATGAGTCCTCGAGAGCTCTGTCCTCGATCATTTCTTCTATCAGTTTGATCGGGGTTGCGTCCAGGCCCGTTGTTTCTCCGATCTCCACCGTATGGATGATATCGATCTCTGTTTGACCGTGGTTCCTGGTCAATATCCCTTTTAACTCTATCGATGGTCCTGTTTGGATAAACAGACCCGGAAGGAGTCCCAACTGGTCATCCTCGACCCTAATCTTTGACTGGTACCGATTATGTACGTCGGCCCAAGTTACAGCTAGATATTCGATCAAGTTCTTCTTCAACTGTTGCGAAGCTACCGAACTTCGTATGTTTAGGCCTTGAGTGAAAACTTGAACGGCTCAATCGTCAGCGACTGGGGGCAGATCCATACGCTCCATTTGGAACCGAGATATGAACTCTCTAAGCATCTCGTTGTCTTTCTGTTTTACTTTGAAGAGGTCAAATTTTCTAGTCTCAACCTTTATCGCTCTGGCGTGTGCTTTGACGAAGGAATCAACGAGCATGGAAAAAGAATCAATGGAGTTAGGTGGCAAATTATGGTACTATATCATCGCCCCCTTTGATAATGTTTCTCCGAATTTCTTCAGCAGTACAGACTCAATCTCATCGTCCTCTAGATTGTTCCCCTTTATTGCGCATGTGTAAGAAGTGACATGCTCATTGGGATCGGTAGTTCCATTATACTTGGGAATTTCTGGCATGCGAAATTTCTTCAGAATGGGCTTAGGAGTCGCGCTCGGGGGGAAGGGCTTTTGTACGAACTTCTTTGAATCCAAACCCTTCAAAATCGGTGGTGTCCCTGGAATTTGATCAACTTAGGAGTTATATGTTTCCATTTTTTTTGTCATTCGCTTCAATCTTCTTCTCCCCCGATTCAATTCGCTTTGTCAGCTCCTCGAACATTTTTAAGATAGCGGGGTCGGTCCCTGACTCATTCACATTTGACCTCCCCGGCACTGATTCGGCCCTGTGAACAACTTCCTGTGATGGCTCGGGTTCGACCCTACTCGATGCGTGGTTTTGGTTTTGAAGTTGGACTATTGCAACTTGTTGAGCCTGCATCATTTCGAATATTATTCGAAGGCTGATTATGCCTTCTTCGCCACTCTGTGCGTTCTGACCGGCTGATCGAACGTCTCTGCGGATGCTATTTTCGAGGTCGACGCCCAGATTTCATTCAGGGCAACATGGAAACTGACGTCGATGGGGTCTGCAACTGGTACTCCCTCGAGATCAACTGGAGAAACTTCGCTTCCTGGGGCAGCTACGTTATTGTTTTTGCCATGAAAACCAATACCATTGTCGATGTGTGTAGGTACTGCTTGAGAGTTCGACATGCTGATCCTGGAATAAAAAATGCTTACAAGAACAAGTGTAAAGCAGTGTGTGTTATGAAAATTAGCACCAGGCAATCACTATTATCCTTAGCCCCACGGTGGGCGTCAAACTGTTTACCCTTAAAATCGGATAATAAAAATTTATAAGTGGTTTTAAGGAAATATGATTTCACTTGGCACAAACTAAGAAATATAAGAATTGAAGTTAGAAATTAATTGCAAAATGAAACAAACCAATGTAACGCGCAACTTTGGCCCTCGAGCTAGGTCGCCCTCGAACCAACTGAGTATATTATTAAAAAGTAAGAACTGAACAACGTAATATATTGCTTTGTTATCAGTGTCCCCTTATAAAATGATTGGAACCCCCTTTATATAGTAGAGGAGTTCTACATATGGTACAATCCTAAATACAGAAGGAAATTTTCTGATTGGCTAATCAACCGGTCTTGACTTGATATATGCCGAGATCTCTGCCATAATCCTCGCCCGATCACGGATTCCTCGGCTTTCTGTTATTCGACCTACCAGGCTTCCTTCGATCTCGCTAGATCCCTATCCTTCTCGGTCTCGACCTTAGCTGGTCTCGATCTTGATCGATTCCTGAATCACGAGCTAGGCAATATTTATTCATGTAACGATCCAATATAACTCGGGATTGAACCTCGGTCTGCCACCCCGGTCTCGATTAACCATACAAAATCGGGCAAGCATGATTTTGACCATATACCATAGTACTACCTATTTGATTGAACGAAACTTTTAAAATATGTTACAATAGATATCTGACTGTGATAATAGTAGTACAAAACTGTTCAAGGATATATTCATTAGTCAAAAGAACTGATTTACTCTTATCCCAAATTGATATTCGCTTTGTATTATTTTCAATCAGTGTTGGCCATTGAATGCATACATACTGTTTATCCGAATTTATATTACTTAGACACTACTTTTACTAAATAATGACTATAAGATAAGAGGTAACCACCTCCGATCCGCACGGCTACAGAAAAGCACCCAAAATTAACTAGCTAGTGACTCGGTAAAATCATATACAGCCCCTAGCAAATATAAAAACAAGACAGAAAAAAAACAAAAACTCTGAGTTGAAATGGTCTTATTCTCACGGAATTTGAATTGTGAACATATTGAGTTTTGTGATTTATTGAAAGATCTTTTCACATTCAACTTGCCTCGCCTCACCCTACAAAGATTTGCCCCGCCCCAATCTGCATAACAGTCTTTTCTGTAAAATGCTATGAATTGTAAATGTTCATTTAGTTGTCTTTTCTATACGTTACTAATTACTAATATGTAGAAATGGGAGTTAAGCTATACGAACAAGCTGTACGAACAAGGGTTAATGTGGTATTATAATTGTTTATTATGGGCATTTTGGTATTTGACTTTCATTTTGGTCCACGTGTTTAGTAGCTTTAGGATTTGGCTCACCTCCTAAAGGTTGGTTAAACTAAATATTCTTGCTGGATTAGAATGAAAAATAATTTTCTTTTGCATATTTTTTTTTCTTAGGCAGACAAAATTAGTTAGTCAGAGAGGAAAAATATTTTCTTACCAAGATTAAAACTAAAAAATTCTATATTTTTTCTTTTGAATAATTTTTTTTCATTCTGATTGGGCAGACAAAATTAGTTAGTCAGAGAGGAAAAATATTTTCTTACCAAGATTAAAACTAAAAAATCCTATATTTTTTTATTTGTCCTCTCAGAGAGGAAAAATATTTTTTTCATTTGTCCTCTTTCAGTTTTAGTTGGGCAGACAAATGAAAAAATATAAGATTTTTTAGTTTTAATCTTGGTAAGAAAATATTTTTCCTCTCTAACTAACTAATTTTGTCAGCTCATTCAGAACGAGAAAAAGAATGTGCAAAAGAAAATTATTTTTATTTTAATCCAGTAAAAGAATATTTAGTTTAACCAAGATTTACTCTAAATAAACCTTGGCCCTTAGATCCGAAAAATGACAAGTGTCATTAAATTAAATGTGCATTGATGAAAATGGAGAGATTATGTACGGGAGGTGATCCAAATCCGTAACTGTATATTTATGTGAACATGTGGCTTTAACATCACTTTTATTTTCCGTTCTTTTTCATTCTCTGTTCTTTCTATTATTACTCTCCCTTTCTCTCTCACTTACATCTTTATATCTTCTCCCTTTCCCTCTCACTTGCATCTTGATATCTTCTTTGCAACTAATTCTTTCTATAAAAAGCTTTGCTCTTATTCAGTCTTAATATGCATGTTTATGCTGCATTTGAAAGGTGAAAGAGAAAATTTAGCCATAATATTTTTAGTATTAATTTTTGCATATCTACATAGACCTGCTCATGCATGTTTGGAATATATGCCTAGATGTATGATTCTGTAAAATTGATGAATACAAACTCTAATTTTTAGAGCAACTGGATTCCTTTGGCACACTGATGCAGCCAAGGTGCTTGATGATATGACCCAAACAACTAGCTTTTCTCTGTTACAGGTTGATAAGGAGGGTGCATCTGTATCATTTTACTTTCTACATGCATGTTTCATGATCTATGTGATGTAACTCTACTATGTATTATATAATAAAATGCCTCACCTTACTTTGAGTCTCGCGATATGTTGAGCCGATTTCTATTGTTACATTTGATCGAAAGATCTTTAGAGTGTTTAATCCTGTATATTTAATCGAATGTAGGCATACGTATCTTGGAGCACAGATCTTCTGAAATTGCAGCAGCGATGGCAATGTCTGATTCAGTTTATCAGGGAAAAGCATGACACATTGAAAGGCCAATGCATTGCTATACTTCACAGAAGTACAAGCTGTGAATTTGAGCAGCGCCATACATGATATAAGGCTCTTTAGAGGTATTACGAACTTTTCCTTTGCTCTTGGTTCTTGAGGTATTTGTTTATTCTCTAATTAAAGTTTTTGGAGTTAATCATCGATTGAACAAGATTTTCTCTATGGATAATTCATGTCCGCACAGGAACTGGGGGTTTTCCTATCATAAGGTATGAGTACAATTCCTTTCTAAAACATGGAACATGGGAATAAAGCTGAAGCATAAATCTGATATAGTAAGAGATGATACATTATATCTGTTTTCCGAATCTGAAGTTGATTCCTGCTTCAAGATTATAAAAGTATTAGAGCTTTATTTCAGATTTTCTTTTATATCTATTGAGAAGAGATGTGACAGAGGGTTGTGCAAGAATTGCAAGGTGATTCCGAGTGGGATACTCAAGACGCAACATAGGCTCTTGGTGGTGGACGTTGGTATTATGTTAAAGAGGAGGAAAAGGTCTACTCGAGAAAGACCGAGAATCAGGTAGGGAGCCTTAACTAAGGATAAAGCCCAAGCGTTGGAGGGGCGGTTGTTGGCTATGGGAGCTTGGAGGAGCAGTGGTGACGCGAGCACTATGTAGTCAGCGACAGCAGACTGTATTAGGGAGGCTGCAAGAGAGGTGCTAGGGGTCTCGACGGGCGTCTCTGGTGGGCACAAAGGAGACTGGTGGTGGAATAAAGTGGTCCAAGGTAAAGTGGAAGCAAAGAAGGCGGCGTACCTGAAGTTAGTTGAGAGCATAGGTGAGGAGGAGAGGCGAGTGTGCATGGAGAGGTATAAGACAGCTAGGAAGGAGGCTAAGCTGGCGGTCACAGAGGCTAAGACTGCGACTTATGGTCGTATGTACGGGGAATTGGGGAAAAAAGGTGGGGAGGAAGAAGTTATTCCGGCTGGCCAAGTTGAGAGAGAGGAAGGATCGGGATTTGGACCAAGTGAGATGCATCAAGGACGAAGATGGTAGAGTATTAATGGAAGATGCCTAGATTAAGAGGAGATGGCAGACTTACTTTCATAAACTTTTGAATGAAGAAGGGGATCGGGATATTGTGCTAGGCGAATTGGAGCATTCCGAGAGTCACCGTAACTTTGGGTACTGCAGGCGTATCGAGGTTGAGGAGTTCGTGGGAGCTATGCATAAGATGATTAGGGGCAGAGCAATCGGGCCAGACGACATTTCGGTGGAATTTTGGAAGTGTGTGGGGAGAGCAGGTTTGGAGTGGTTGACTAGGTTGTTTAATATTATTTTTAAGGGGAAGAGGATGCCGGATGAGTAGAGGTGGAGTACCGTGGTTCCATTTTATAAGAACAAAGGTGATATCCAGAGTTGTAACAATTATAGGGGTATCAAATTACTGAGTCATACCATAAAAGTGTGGGAGAGGGTGGTTGAAGCGAGGGTGAGGATGACAGTGTCTATATCCGACAACCAGTTCGGGTTCATGCCGGGTCGTTCGACTACAGAAGCTATACACCTTGTTAGAAGGTTGGTGGAACTATACAGAGAGAGGAAGAAGGATCTGCACATGGTGTTTATTGACCTAGAGAAAGCGTATGACAAGGTTCCTAGAGAAATTCTCTGGAGATGCCTAGAGGCAAAAGGTGTGTCGGTTCCGTACATTATGGCGATTAAGGACATGTATGATGGGGCTAAGACTCGGGTTAGGATAGTAGGAGGAGTTACACCAAGGTTCTGCGCTCAGTCCGTTCTTATTCGCTCTGGTGATGGACGCGCTAACACACCATATTCAAGGGGATGTGCCATGGTACATGCTATTCGCCGATGACATAGTTCTGATTGATAAGTCGCGAGTCAGTGTTAACGAGAGGCTAGAGGTTTGGAGACAGGCTCTTGAGTCTAAGGGTTTCAAGCTAAGCAGGACGAAGACGGAATACCTGGAGTGTAAGTTCAGCGCTGAGCTAGGGGAAGTGGGCGTGGATGTGAGGCTTGATTCGCAGGTCATCCCGAGAAGAGGCAGCTTTAAGTACCTTGGTTCGGTTATCCAGGGAGGGGAGATCGACGAGGATGTCACACACCGTATTGGGGTAGGATAGATGAAGTAGAGGTTAGCATCCGGAGTCCTGTGTGACAAGAGAGTGCCACCGATACTCAAAGGTAAGTTTTATAAAGCGGTGGTTAGACCGGCTATGATGTATGGGGCTGAGTGTTGGCCCGTTAAGAACTCACATATCCAGAAGATGAAAGTAGCAGAAATGAGGATGTTGTGGTGGATGTGCGGGCACACTATGATAGATAAGATTAGGAATGATGATATTCGGGAGAAGGTGCATGTGGCTCCCATTGATGACAAAAGGTGGGAAGCGAGGCTTAGATAGTTCAAACATGTTCAGAGGAGAAGCCTAGATGCTCCGGTACGGAGGTGTGAGCAGCTGGTTGTGGAGGGAACGAGAAGAGGTAGAGGGCGGCCTAAGAAGTATTGGGGAGAGGTGATCAGGCAGGATATGGCGAGACTCCAGATTTTCGAGGACATGACACTAGATAGGAAGATGTGGAAGTCGAGTATTAGGGTTGTAGGTTAGGAGGTAGTTGAGTCGTGCTTTACTTCATACCATTGTGGGACTAGCCATGTATGGTTTTTGTCTAAGATAGCTAGTGGCAATGTTGTGGCTTACTATTTCACTTTTCAGTGCATGTCCTATTTACTAGCTATCGCTTTTTCTTTGCATCTTTCTTCTAGATTTCATGATGTTCCTATTGTTCTTATGATTATTGTGGTGATACTAATATTTACTAATATTGTCTCCCTTTGCTTTGCATCCTTCTTCTGGATTTCATGGTGTTTCTATTTATCTTATGATTGTTGTTGTGATACTAATATTGTCTCCTTTTTGTCCTTTTGTCTTCTTTTTTTTGAGCCGAGGGTCTTTCGAAAACAGCCTCTCTACTCCTTCGGGGTAGGGGTAAGGTCTGCGTACACACTACCCTCCCCAGACCCCATTAGTGAGATTTTACTGGGTTGTTGTTGTTGTTATTATTGAACGTTATATCATTGCTCCTGATTTCTAGAATATTTATTACATATTATTGCCACTGTCTGACCGGATCCACGCGACATTTACTATTTTTCTTTATATAATACGCTACCGATCACTTAATGCTCTTAGTTTTCTTGTCTATTATCATTGCAAGCTTAATTCTCTCCACGCAGTGCTTCAATTTAAATGTTAATTTGAGGTTAAATGTGTTTCTGAATCATCTAAACTCTTAAACTCTTGCTTCAACTAACAATTCTTTTCCAAAGCTTCTTTTCGTAGTTTATATAGTTGTCTTTAATATAAAATGTAGACATAGTTTAGCATTTTCAGATCAAACTTTTTTTTTGATGTTGATAATGGTACATGCTTGTGCTCACAGAAGACTTATATGAGAGAGGCTTCGTTATATCTCTAAACTTCCCGCCTTTCTTGGCTATGACTTCAATACTATTAGATAAAAATTATATTATGGCGTTTGAATTTTAATTTTAACATGTGCAGTGACGGAACAGAGGAATAAAAGGAAGCTTGATTTAGTATCTTACACCAAAAATGTTGATTAACGTGTTATACTTCTTTGATCATGTGTACTTTTGATTCTTAATGTCAAGGGGGAATTTTGCGGTGATGTTTTTGTCTTTCAAAATGAAGTTTGGTTTTAGATTGTACGGCACTTTGATTTGTTTTTATATTAATGAAAGAAAATGTTCGATTAGTATATACACCAAAAAGAATCGTACTGCAAATATAAGATGACTAAGTTCTTAAATGCATAGAAAGTCTGCTATATGCATAGATAGGCAATGCATTATAATGATTTGTTATACATGATTATGGTGTAAGAGTAAGTATGTTATTCAAAAGGGTATGTTATCATAGAAAATGCCTATAAGAATCTTATAGTATGAGATACCTATATGTATTGTTATCTTTTTGACGAAACTTCTTATGAAATAACTCAAAGTGATTTTAACTATTACCAACTCATATGGTACTTGTCATGGCAATGATGACATTATGGTTCGGTACTTCCGCCAACATTTGCCTGTAAACAAGCTTTTAACGGGAGAATTGGCAAAAAGTTTTTTAGTTTTTCAGTGGAGAAACTCTTTGTATTTGTTGATTCTGCAGTGGTACCTCTATTGGTTTTCTAATCTTTCTATTGTGCCTTTCTTTTAAAATATTTTACATTGAGTAAGAGTTCCTTTATACGTTTCACCTTATAAAAAGAACTGAAGAAGTATCTTTTATACAAATCAAAATCTGTAACATCAAAGTGCTAGATGTTTCAAAACTTATTTTATGTATTCCTTAAATACATTATACTTTCAGGAATATATGTCTGATGCACAAGACAACTATGATCTTGGCTGAAGAGAGTATGTAAGTGGAGGTTCCCAAGATTTAGGCTGCCTGAGGTCCCATTTTCTGGTGAGTTGCACTGCTACTGGAAATCCTTATTGATTTCTTTATGTTTTTGTTCTGTAGCATATTTTAGTGAAGTTAACTCTGTGGAAAAGAGTAAAAGCTTCCCTATAGCGAGGGCAGGAACGAGAATTGTGCCTCATATGTTTAAATGGTGATAAGCATGCAGAAATTGTGGGAATTGCTATATTGGATTGTGCCTCTGTTTGAATAGTGAATGCATCAGTTTTTTTCTCTTTTTTCTCTTTCGATAAAGCGACTTGCATTCCAGATTTGGACATGAGTTGAGCACATCTTTTAGAGTGATGGGCTATCACCTTAGTTAAGGCTCCTCAATACATTGATGGCTAAGCTATTGTTCTGCTGGGCATGTTCATGATATTTACACATTTAAGTTCTGATTATTTCCTACGATGTCTCCTTACATATTAAACGGGCTGTTTCTTTTTCTCAGTACTATTTGCCATTGTTCTTGATGATACATGAATTTGCTTAATTTCATAATACTGAAGTTGTTTCGGAAGGTAATAGAGTACACGAGTTGTTAGAAGTTTAGTTTATGACTGTTCATGTTGGGTCCGTGCTTTTGCACATGCTACAAATTAAAAATAAAATTTTGTACATCTACAATAACATATAAACTAAAAAAAAATTATACAACTAATTATATAGTATAAAACTTATTTATAACTTATCTACAACTTTCATACATCATTTTACCCAGTTAAATACAACGACAACATCATACAACTTAAATACAATTTTCATACAAATATGTCTTTTGTATATATTTTGTATATTCTTTGTATATATTTTGTATGTGGTGTGTTTATCTTCCTCTCTAAAATTCCAATCAAAACTCTCTCTCTTAATACAATTTTGATACATATCAACAACTTTATATAAAAAAAAAGTATTTATAACTTAAATACAAATTTCATACAATGATTCATACATTATACAACTCTTTTTTAACTTTCATATAACATTCAAATAAAAAATATATTTAACTACAACAGAATACAACTTAAATATAATTTACATACAATTATAATACAACTTTAATACAATTTAGTATGTATATTGAATATCATATGTTCTTCGTATTTTAATTTGAAATCCAGCTAAAATAAACTCTAATCTACACCAAACTGTCACGACCCAAAGATCACTAGTCGCGATGGCACCTAACTCGACCCGCTAGGTAGCCAACTAACAGACAATACAATCCAAATTAAATTTGTAGGAAAATAATGAAGAATTATCAGAACTTTTACAAATTAATCCAAGAACTAGTAGTACAAATCATGAGTTTCTAAGACTTAGAATTTATGAAGCTGATACAAATAATTACACGATCTGTTTGAAAGCTACATAACAAATTAACAAAAATCTAAAACCACCAAGGACAAGTGGCAGCCATATCCGGAATGCACGAATATCTTCAGAGTCAGCTCCCGACATTACCAGCAGCTCCGCTCCAAAAGTCTGAACGCAAGGTGCAGAAGTGTAGTATAAGTACAACCGACCCCATGTACCCAGTAAGTATTTTGTCTAACCTCGTCGAAGTAGTGACGAGGCTTTTTAGTTAAAAGATGCTCACTGATAAAATTTGCAATGTAACTAACAATAGAACTATACTACAGTATAACAGAATAGAGCACACGAACGAATGTACAAAGCAATAACAAAGTACTAGAAGAGATCACAATCCAAAAGTTTCCAATATCTCGACCAATCTTTTCCTTAGAACGAAACCCAATGAACCACAATAATCACCTCAAAACTTTCGTAGTGTGAGAGAAACACTCAAGACATCAAATTCAATGGCACGGCAGCACCCTTCGTGCATTCATCTCATTCTCACCAAATATGCGTAAAACAGTACCAACTGAAGGGCAGAAATACGGATAATAGAAATGACAAAGTAGGAAATACGCAAGTAGTAATAATGAACGAGAATGTACATAAGGATGTCAGTATCAGACTGGGCGGAAAGCATAAAGGTAATGACGACAATTA
The DNA here is from genome assembly GCF_000715075.1 of Nicotiana tabacum. Taxonomy (NCBI): domain Eukaryota; kingdom Viridiplantae; phylum Streptophyta; class Magnoliopsida; order Solanales; family Solanaceae; genus Nicotiana; species Nicotiana tabacum. The sequence goes on along the minus strand of NC_134093.1, from coordinate 38,630,007 downwards.
GGAAAAAGGAATGTAACTTCAACTAACTAGCATGGTGGAGGCATAGAGATAGATATAACAATAAGAAAGGGGACACGTGATCTTTATAAGTTAACAAGTAGAGACATAAATGACTAACATGGAAGAAGACATGTACCTAAGTGCAACAAAACAAATATGACGTTGATGCAATTATAACAGCAGGAAGTAGGCATGATATTTACAAGTTAAGCAACTAGAAGGCATGGGTAATACAACAACAATTGAGATAGAGAATAAAGACAGAACAGTGACGACAAGTCACATAAGAACCATAAGTAAGACAGTAACAATTCAAGGTAAAGACATGAAGATATCTGCAAGAAGAGGATATCACAACATAATGCATGTCCCTCATCCACACTTGCACAGAAACACCCTTCGTGCCATGAACTCACAATAACATAGAAGCATGATAATATAAATGCAATGGCACAACATCACCCTTCGTACTTTTACTCACATAATATGGCACGGCTGTAACAACCACTTTGGGAGGGTGCTACTTATGAAATAAATCTAATTTACTACTTACAACATTAAGAAGACATTAATTAAAAAAAATATTCAGAATAATTTAGTAGCGGAAATAGCCCATGCGATGAGGTCCAAAGTTCAATTATTTTTTTTTTGAAAATAGTCCTCATAATTTTATTTTATTTTTAAAAATGAAATACAATGTCAAAATATTAACATAAGGTGATATAACCCTTCTTGAATAATCAACATCACTGCAAGTTTGTATTGTATATAAATTCCAAACTATCGAGTATAAAAAGGAAAACTAGTTTTCTCTTTTGTACATATATATAAGAAAAAGTGTAAATTCAACATATTACAAAACTTGAGTTATTAACACACCTTAAAACAGAAAAATAAGTTACCAAATTAAAGTTACAAGATTTTGGTCTTAATATCCAAGCCTCCAAATAACATACATAAGTGTGACATATATATCATGTACAAGTCCTAAAACTATACAAAACCATAGTACATATGAAAATGTGATCTCCATAAGTGGTCCCAAAAAGACTACTTCATAAGGCCGTCTTCAAATTTCATCGTGTACATTACCTACGATAGAAAATAACTATCGCTAAGCATAAAGCTTAGTCGCGTATAAACTTTGGGCTTGGAGCCATTAACTTCTCCAATTCCCATTTTCAGTCATAGGTAGCTCAAATGAAACATAATTTAAAACAAGTGAACAAATATATCAAAAGTATCAAATATCAACCCTTGAAGTGTTTCCAAATATCAATAACAATATTCAAGATTCAAGAGTTGAGAAAGCGTATACTATCAATCCAAGAAAGCTTGTCAAATATCCATTTCTCTCCCAATATGTACGTCATGCCATCACACTAAGCAAAATCAGATATCAATATGGACCGAAACCCCAAATCAAGTAGGGTCAAAACCCAATAGTCAAGAGAATCAAGAACCATATTAAAAATGGCTTCCTAGTTCATACTTAACACGGACAAGTTCCATAATTTAAGACGAACTACAAATCTAAAGTCAAGATGGCAAAAGATCCAAATCAAGAGGCATGCCAATATGAGTGAAAAAGTCACTGCCACAAGAATGACAAAGTCCTAACAAGAATGCAAAATGATCAAACAATTCGTACGAGTGGGCGATTTTAGCAAATATCTTGCAATACTTGATATAACACGCATACAATGCTATTAATTGAAGACAAGAAAAATAAAATATCAGGTTATTTCAAAATATTCCAGCAAGTAAAAAGATTACTAAGTTTATACACAGACCTTGGTGTTTTACCACAAAATAGTTCAACCACAACTTGAGGACGTTCGAATCGTCTACGCCATAGACAAACCAAATTCGTCCACTTCCTCAAACACTTTCCCTTAGCTTTTACAAGGATATATATACCTTAAATACATAATAAAATATCTATATAAGTTCAGTCATTTAACATGTCAAACTAAACATGATATTGGAGAAAATTACCCAAAATGTTTGAAACAGAAATTCTGGACAGTATCACTGTCTTGTGTTGTGACTCAGATTTGAAGATCAAAAAGGACAAATTAGAGTGTGTGGTCTTCTTTACAATTGTAGATATGTGTCTTAGCTAAGGCTGGTAAGTGGGCCGGTCCAGGCCCGGGACCGCGGGCGAAATAGCTAAATGGGCCAGGACCGTTTGGTCCGGTTTTAGCGGGCCTGGTCCGGTCTCGTGGGCCGGTCCTATGATTTGGGCCCGTCAGGCCCGGGACCGTTTGGCCCGCCAGGGCCCGAACCGGCCCGGTCCCTTAGCGGGCCAAACGGTCCCAACGGCTATTTTTTTAAAAAAAATAAATAAATACCATTGGGCTGTCAAAAATAGTCGTTGGGCTGTCAAAAATAGCCGTTGGCTATTTATAAAATAGCCATTTAACCCCCCCAACTTTGTTTTAATCTCAAACTTTTTATAATTACACTTTTTCCCTATTTTTAACTATAAATACCCCATCATTATTTCATTTTTTTTTACAAAATCATCAATCTATCACAATCTCTCTCTAATTTACTTCTATAATTGCTACTATTGCTTACTTTATTGTTACAATTTGTGAAACAATTGTGAAGTTGGTGAATTGAAGTCTTCAACGATAATCAATTTCCAACAAGTTGTTCGTCAATTCGGTAAACTCGTTCCAACTCTTAAGTTTTAATATTATAATTTTGTTTGTATTATTTACTTTGCTTGATTAAAATTAAGATGGCTTATTCCTTAAAAAATATATTTAGTAAAAATAAGGGAAAATCGAAGAGTGGTGAATCTAGTGGCCAATCTGTTCCTCCTCCACTTCCCCCGGCTCCCCGATCCAAACCTGTTACCCATCCTACAACTCCTATTCTTGATAGCGATAATAGTTTATTACAATTTACCGAGAGTCAAGTTTGCCATAATATTGCACCCGGTGAAAAATTAAACCATGAATATATGAATGCTCTTTATGGTAATCCAACTATTGATTAAAATGATGATGAAGAAATAGATTTTGATGAAACGCAACCGGATGACGATACACCCACTAGTCTTGCTCCTGAAGTTAACCCAACTAATAATAATCCATATGATCCTCCGTCTGACCCTCTTATTAGTACCCCTACTTTTTCTAGACAACCTTCTAAACGGGCAGAAACATCTCTTGTTTGGCAATTTTTTACTCAACTAAGAGAAAAAATAGGGCTATGTGTAAAACTTGTGGCAAAGAGTTAGTTTTTCAATATATTGGAAGTCGAGGGGGACTGGAAGTTTGACTAGACACATATTGCTACACCCTCAAGATAAAGCTAGATATTTTCGTATGAAAGTTTTGGTTGAGGGGACAAGTGCACCTACTTAGGCTGACCTTAGTACCGGGTCAAATCAATTTCAACCGAAATCAATACTGTTACCGGTGGTATTTTATATTATGATCCAAAAGAAGATCGGGAAGAATTGGCAAAAATGGTTACTGTTATGTGCTTACCCTATAGTTTTCCTTCTAACCCCCACTTTGTGCATTATATTAGAAAAGTTTATAATCCTACTTATAAAGGTTTTCCTCGCACAACCGTAAAGAGTGATATTTATAAATATAAACATGAATATGAACAATATTTGCGCTATTTATTTACTCATATAAATTGTCGTCTTGCTATTACAACTGATATTGGTAGAAGTGATAATGACTGTGATTACCTTACTGTTACCAGTCATTGGATTGATGAGCATTGGATAATGCAAAAGCGCATTATTGCTTATAGAATAATTAATTCACGTCACACAGGGCAGTTTATTTCTAGCACGATTGCGAATATTTGTAGATATTTTTGCATTAGTGATAAAATAATATCAGTTTCAATGGATAATGCTACTAGTAACACAAATGCTGTAGCCTTGCTTACCACTACACTAAGTCCTGTATTTAGTAACATTTTTCATGTTAGATGTATTTGTCATATTTACCATTTAATTGTGGGTGATGGTATGCGAATTTTAAATGTTGAAATTGAAAAGGTTAAAATGACTCTTAATTGGCTTTTTTTATTCAAACCGTAGAAGTAGACTTAGAGAATATTTTAAAAGATGCGATGAATTTGGCCCAAGAGAAAGAAAGGTTCCTAAACCTTGTCCAACTAGATGAAATTACATGTATGAAAGTTTAGTTGTTGCATATGAATATAGAAACCCCATAAACTTAACGTTTAATGCTCATGTAAGTGATGATGATGAGCACCTTACAAATGCGGATTGGGCTAATGTTAAAATGCTTGTAGATTTTTTAGAAAAATTCTATATTGCTACAAATGAATTTTCTGGGCAGTATTATCCTACTATTTCTAACTGTTTAGTTTATATTGCAGAACTTGCAAATTTGTTTGATCATTTTTCAGAGGGTGGGGAAATTTATCAACTTGCTATTGATTCCATGAGAAAAAGTTTAAAAAATATTTTTTCCCTATTCCCCCTATTTATGGTATTGCTGCATTGTTAAATCCTACTATGAAATTAGAAGGTCCTCAATTTTGGTATGAAACTGTTTATAATGGTTTAGCACTTGAAGATGAGGAGTTGTCTAAACTTCCGAACGCAATAGCCTCAATTAAAATAAATGTTCAAACTATTTATAATGCTTATCAAGTTGCATTAGATCATGCTAGACCAAATGTTCCAACTCCTTCTTCTTCTAGTTCTCAATCATCTAAAAGAACTGCGGGAGTAAGAGCACTTAGTGCTTGGGCAGGGTTCAGAGGTTCTCAAGGTTCTAGTACTAGTGATTTTTCACAACTTAATGAGCTTGAAGTTTATTTGTCACAGGGAATTGAGGAAGTGAATCCCGACGGCTCCTTAAATATTTTGGAATGGTGGAAGGACAAAGAAAAACACTTTCCGATTCTTTCAAGGATGGCTCGAGATATTTTAACTATTCAAGCTTCAACAGTGGCATCAGAGAGCGCTTTCAGTCAAGCAAGACTTCAACTCGGTGATTATAGAGCGTCTATGAGGGAGAGCTTGGAAAAATCAGTACTTTTTAGAGATTGGATCCGTTCGGAAAGAAGAAATTTTGGACTTGCTGAATCACAACCAGAGGTAGACGAAGCTTACAAAGAAATGCTAGCTGAACTTGCGGAGGATGATGCTTCGCCTGGAAGCGGTAATGACCAAGCTTCATTTCCGCCACCACCAACGGAAATTCCTCCGTACCTTGAAGGATTTATGAAATTTGTAAGAGATACCATGTAAATTAATATGTAACTTGTATTTTGGCACATCTTGATTAGTTTCTTTTTCTTCTCAATGGTGGTATTAGCACCTTGTTGTGCTCATTCAATAGGGGGGAGGAAGACTAAGAAAGATATTTCCATAATTTTTAATGCTATAATAAAAATATAACGCATTGATTTGAATATTTCTTTACAATATTTTTGTCTTTTTATATATCTTAAGCTATACATATAGTATAATATAGTATAGTATAGTATATATATATAAGCTTATTTATATATATACTATACTATACTATATATACATCTTAAGATATACTAAGTATACTAGATATATATATATATATATAGTATAGTATAGTAGATATACATGTATATATAGTATATCTTAAGATGTATACTATCGAATATGGCTTATATACTATGTATATATAGTATAGTATAGTATAGTATAGTATATATATACTATATATATATATATATATATATAAGCTTATATTTATACTATACTATAGTCTATACTATATATACATCTCATAAGATATATAAGCTATATTCGATATACATATATATATATATATAATATCGATATACATATATATATAAGCTTATATATATACTATACTATACTATATATACATCTTAAGATATACTATATATACATAGTATACTAGATATATATATAGTATAGTATAGTAGATATACATGTATATATAGTATATCTTAAGATATATATATAGTATATAAATCGAATATAGCTTATATATAGTAAGATGTATATATATTATAGTATAGTATAGTATATATATAAGCTTTTATATATATGTATATCGATATATATATATATATATATATCGAATATATCGAATATAGCTTATATATCTTAAGTTGTATATATAGTATATACTATACTATACTATAATATATATACATCTTACTATATATATTATATATATCTTAAGATGTATACTATCGAATATGACTTATATACTATGTATATATAGTATAGTGTGTGTGTGTGTGTGTGTGTGTGTGTGTGTGTATATATATATATATATATATATATATATATATATATATATATATATATATATATATATATATATATATATATATAGTATAGTGTGTGTATATATATATATATATATCTTAAGATGTATATATAGTATATAAATCGAATATAGCTTATATATCTTAAGATGTATATATAGTATAGTATAGTATATATATAAGCTTATATATATATATGTATATCGAATATACTATGTATATATAGTATAGTGTGTGTATATATATATATATATATATATATATATATATATATATATATCTTAAGATGTATATATATACTATAATATACTATATATATACTATAATATATATACATAGTTTATAAGTCATATTCGATAGTATACATCTTAAGATATACTATATATACATCTTACTATATATATATATATATAGCTTATATATCTTAAGATGTATATATATCTTAAGATCTACTATACTATACTATATATATATCTAGTATATCTAGTATACTATGTATATATAGTATATCTTAAGATGTACTATATATAGTATATTTTAAGATGTATATATAGTATATAAATCGAATATAGCTTATATATCTTTATTACTATTTTTTTTCTCTAACTTCTATAAAAAAAAATTAAAAATAGAAAGTTTCTGTTGGGCTCGTTTAGGCCCGTTTGGGCCCGTTTAGGCCCACTTAGTCCCGGAACCGGCCCATTTAACCCAGGACCGTTAGTTCGTGGTCCCGATCCCGAGCCGGTTCTAGCAATAAGCCCGCAAAGCCCGGGACCGTTTAGGACCGGACCGCATAGGATCGGCCTACTTAGGACTGGGCCCGCGAAGCCCACTTAGGACCGGGCTCGACCCACTTACCACCCTTAATCTTAGCGTTTCAGAACATCTTGAATCACCCCATATCAATTTTGTACAAAAATTTATGCTAAACTTACTAACAATAGTACAGGGAGGGTTTGTAAAACAGAAAATCTGGGCAGCACATGCCTTGTACTTCATCACCTATTTTCGGGTAAAATAAAAGACAAACCAGGTTTTGGTTTCTTCATAAGACTTATAGATCTATGAAATAGCTTTCCAGAAAGTCTTAGATCACTTAAAACGGAGTTCTATACAAAACGAAATTAAGAAAACACTAATAGTTGTCTAGTGTAAATACGGGTTTAGTAACTTAGCACAAAAGAGATGAGCAACTTGAGCTTCACTAAGAACGAATTTTGCTGGTTGGTTTAGTGAAAATTTATGGTGGTTTTCATGAAGTTTTCAGGTGATAAGAAGGAGAGAGGGTAGGGGTTTTTTTTTTTCTTGAAAGAATGAAAATAGGGAGTTTATGGAAGACTAAGTGAATCAAAGTTATTTTTAAGAATTTTGAATAGATATGAAATAAAAATGGCTGCCCAACTACTAAATATCCTTAGATAAATACAAAAGGGTGGTAGTCCAAAAACATAATTATAATGTATTTAAAAATAATTCATCAAAATAATATTAAGTGTTACACATAACAACACCATTGAACTTCTTTGTCAATATTAACACAACCTAGAGTAAGGAATTTTCATGTATTGTAAATTTCTCATTTAGGAAGTGCGAAGTAAAAATATCTCCTCATTATAAAGATGCTCAGTCGAAAATACAAATATTAGTAAAAATTTGGGGTGTTACAACTCTCTCCCCCTTAAATAAATTTCATCCCAAAATTTACCTGGTACTAGTCCCTAAACAAATGTGGATATTGAACTCGCATATCCTCTTCTCGCTCCCAGGTAGCTTCTTCGCCAGAATGATTTTTCCAAAGAACTTTTACTAAGGGGATGCTCTTGTTTCTAAGCTCCTTTAACTCACGCGCTAAGATTTGGATTGGTTCTTCTCCATATGTCAAATCAGGATTGACCTCAATAGATTCAATAGGAAGAACATGAGATGGATCTGAGCGGTATCTTCTAAGCATAGAAACATGGAAGACGTTATGGATCTTGTCTAACTCTGGTGGAAGAGCTAGTTTATAAGCAACTGGGCCAACTCTCTCAAGCACTTCATAAGGTCCAATAAATCGTGGACTAAGTTTACAGTTTTGGCCAAATGTCATAATCTTCTTCCATGGAGAAACCTTTAAAAATACCTTATCACCTGCTTTATCCTCAATTTCACGCCTCTTAAGATCAGCATAAGATTTTTGTCTGTCTGAGGCAATTTTTAAGCAATCCTTGATGATTTTTACCTTATCTTCTGTTTGTTGAACAATCTCAAGACCCACCAATTTTCTTTCACTAACCTCGTTCCAAAAAATAGGCGTTCTGCATTTTCTCCCATACAAAGCTTCATAAGGCGCCTATACTTGATTGGTAGCTATTATTGTAAGTAAATTCTATCAGGGCTAAGTGTTTGTCCCAACTACCCTCAAACTCAATAATGCAGGCTCGAAGCATATCCTTCAAGATTTGTATTACCCTCTCAGATTGGCCGTATGTTTGTGGATGGAAAGTGGTACTAAAATTCAACCTAGAACCCAAAGCTTCTTGCAAGCTAGAGCAAAATCTGGATGTAAACCTTGGATCTCTATCAGACACAATAGAAACAGGGATTCCATGCAGCCTCACAATCTCATTAATGTATAATTCCGCCAAACGTTCCAGTGAGTAGTCCATTCTGATTGCCAAGAAATGAGCACTCTTAGTTAGTCTATCTACAATGACCCAAATTGCATCATGATTCCTTTGAGTGCGTGGAAGTCCAGAAACAAAGTCCATCGTTATCCTTTCCCATTTCCACTCAGGTATTGACAAGGGTTGCAGTAGACCAGTTGGGACTTGATGTTCAGCTTTTATTTGTGGACATACCAAGCATTTAGAAATGAACTCTGCAATGTCTTTCTTCATACCTCTCCACCATCAGTGCTCCTTGATGGCCTGGTACATTTTAGTACCTCCAGGATGCATTGCATAAGGCAAACTATGTGCTTCAATCAAGATCTGCTTCCTCAATTCATCATCATTAGGAACACACAACTTATTTAAATAAAATAATGTATCATCTTTCTTCAATGTAAAATATGATTCTCTTCCATTTTGGACTTTTTCAACTCGTTTCACAAGCTTCTCATCTAACTTCAGCGCGTCTTGGACCTGCTCAAGTAAGACTGGCTTGACTTGCAAATTAGCAATGATAGAACCATTAGAATTAAATGAAAGACAAGCATTCATGACTCTTAATTCAAGAAGCAAGGGCAAAGGACTTAGAGTTAAACTTGCATGGGAATTGCGACTAAATGCATCTGCAACCACATTAGCTTTATCAGGATGATAATCAATCGTGCAATCATAATCTTTAATCAGTTCAAGCCATCTACGTTGTCTCAAGTTTAACTCTTTTTGTGTACCCAAGTACTTCAAACTCTTATAATCAGTAAATATGTGACACTTCTCCCCGTACAAGTAATGTCTCCAAAATTTTAAGGTAAAAACAATGGCAGCAAGTTCAAGATCGTGAGTGGGATAATTCAACTCATGCGATTTCAACTTTCGAGAGGCATAAGTAATTACTTTCCCTTCTTGCATCAAAACACAACCCAAGCCACGGTGAGATGCATCACTGTATACCACATAATCTTTCCCTTCAGCTGGCAAAGAAAGTATTGGAGCTTGTGTCAACAAGGATTTGAGCTCTTCAAAGCTCTCTTGACACTTGTCATCCCACACAAATTTGGAGTCTTTCCCCAAAAGTTTGGTCAAAGGAGAAGCTATAATAGAGAAGCCCTTCACGAACCTCCTATAGTATCCTGCTAAACCCAAGAAACTTCTAATCTCAGTTGGAGTTTTAGGAGGTTTCCAATCAACAATAGCTTGAATCTTACTAGGATCAACCTTCACACCTTCAGCTGATACAATATGCCCCAAAAACGCCACTTCACTCAGCCAAAATTTACATTTAGAAAGCTTCGCATAGAGTAGCCTTTCTTTCAGAATTTGCATGACAATCCGGAGATGCTTATCATGATCTTCTCTATTCTTCGAATAGACTAAAATGTCATCAATAAAGACCACCACAAATTGATCAAGGTAAGGCTTGAATACACAGTTCATTAGATCCATAAACGCAGCAGGAGCATTTGTCAAACCAAATGGCATTACCAAAAATTCTTAATGGCCATATCTGGTTCTAAAAGCAGTTTTACGAACATCTTGCTCCCTCACGCGCAACTGATAATATCCAGACCCAAGTCAATTTTTGAGAATAAGCTGACACCCTTTAGTTGGTCAAACAAGTCATCGATTCTAGGCAGTGGGTATTTGTTCTTGATTGTTACATTGTTCAGCTGTCGGTAATCAATGCAAAGCCTAAGAGTGTCATCTTTCTTTTTCACAAATAAAACAGGATCTCCCCAAGGCGAAATACTGGGACGGATAAAACCTTTCTCAAGAAGTTATTGTAAATTGAGCCTTCAGCTCTTTTAATTCAGTTGGAGCCATTCTATAAGGAGCGATGGAAATAGGAGTAGTTCCAGGGACAAGCTCTATAGAAAATTCAATCTCGCTTTCTGAAGGCAACCCAAGAAGATCATCAGGAAATACAGAAAGAAAGTCACACACAGTTGGTATGTCCTTAAGACTTGGACTCCCCAATCGTGTATCGACTATATGAGCAAGATAGGCATCACAGCCTTGATAAATCATCTTCCTTGCCAAGACCGCAAAAATAATATTAGCTGTCAGTGATATTTCTCCTTGAACTATTATGTATGAGTATGCATGAGTTCTAAAAGTTACTTGCTTCAACCTACAATCAACCAATGCATGGTGCCTATGGAGCCAATCCATACCAACAATAACATCATAGTCTTGGAAGGGCATTTCAAGCAAGTCTGTAGGGAAGACCAAATTTTGAATCATGAATGGACAATCCCGGTAAATCCTTTTAACAACAGCCTGATGACCTAATGGACTCGTGACCAGCACATCAAAGTCAAGTCTCACAGATTTAACAGTATCAGGAAATTCAAGTGATGAGCAAACATAAGAGTGCGAAGATCCAGGATCAAATAATGTAACAACAGATATGCCAAATAAGTGAAATTTACCAACAACCACGTCCGGGCCATCTTGGTCATTCTTCTGTCTCATAGCATAGACTCGTACAGTAGATCTCGAACCACTAGCCTATTAGCTCTACATGAACCCGCCGTTTGCATATTTTTAGGTGTTGCACCGCTATTAGCTTGAGAATGAGTAGTGATAGGCTTTTGAACTGAGCCCTCTCTATGTGTATAAGAAAGAGGATTAGGATTAGGACAATCCTTCACTTTATGATCCATAATTCCACAATTAAAACAAGCACTAGAAGCTCTTCTGCAGGCACCATAGTGATTCTTTCCGCACTGTGCGCACAAGTAGGTGTATAAGTTTTGCCTTGAACATAACTTGGAGTACTAGAAGTAGAGAAATTTGGCTTATTCTGCTTATGATATGATGACTTCTGTGCACTTTCAGTCTTGGAATAGTCAAACTTTCCCTTCTTGGATGGACCGCCATAATCTGAATTACCCTTCCTAAACTTATTTTCTCTCCTACTAGCTTCTTCCTTGTCAATTCTTTCCCAAGAGCAGCTGAAATTAGCTTGAAAAAATCCTCAAGTTGCAAGATTGCCATAGATTTTCGAATGTAACCATTCAACCCTTCTTCAAATCTTCTGCACTTGTCTCTTTCACCATCAATTATACCTCCAGCATAGCGAGAAAGCCTTAGAAATTTTGTTGATACTCTGTAATAGACATACTCTCTTGTCTTAAATTCAGAAACTCTTTTTTCTTTGCATCACAGTAGACATGGGGGGGGGGGGGACATATTTCACATGATATGCTTTCACAAAGTCATCCCAAGTCAGCATAGGAGGTTTTGCTTTTGCATTTGGCACAATTACCCACCAATCATAGGCATATTTTTGTAAAAGCGAGATAGCATACTTAAATTTGGCAGCATTAGTACACTCTAGTTGTTCAAAGGCCCTCTCTATGCGCTTGAGCCATTGTTCAGCTACCGTGGGATCAATAGTGCTTTCAAATTTAACTCCACCCATTTTTCTCATCTTCTCAAAATTTATTTCACTAGGTTCTGACATTGTCCCATCCAAGTGACGAAAAAACTCAGCCATCTGCTGAAATGAAGGAGTCATAATAGGAATACTATGACCCATTGCTATTGGATTATTGTTCACTTCATTTTCACTAACACTATGATGATTTTGGTTAGGAAAGGGTACCTTATCTCCTTCTTGGAGGTGAGGTGGAGCATTATAATGGGCCTGACTTTCATCAACGGATTCAATAGCTCTATTCGAAGAAAAAACCATATTAAATTCCTAAAAAAGATAAGATCACACTGCATTAGGAACATGTACATGGTGCATATGCACAAGTAATACATCAAATTACATTAAATAAGTATGCAAAAATTTATAATCTCCAAGTCATTTTTAAGAAAGAAAATAACAAAAATATTTGGTATGATCACAACAAAAATCCTAGATTCACAAACCTAGGCTCTGATGCCAAAACTTATAACAACCACTTTGGGAGGTGCTACTTACGAAATAAATCTAATTACTACTTAAAACATTAAGAAGACATTAATTAAAAAAACATTCAGAATAATTTAGTAGCGGAAATAGCCCATGCGATGAGGTCCAAAGTTCAATTTTTTTTTTGAAAATAGTCCTCATAATTTTATTTTATTTTTAAAAATAAAATACAATTTCAAAATATCAACATAAGGTGATATAACCCTTCTTGAATAATCAACATCACTGCAAGTTTGTATTGTACATAAATTTCAAACTATCGGGTATAAAAAGGAAAACTAGTTTTTTCCTTTGTACATATATATAAGAAAAAGTGTAAATTCAACATATTACAAAACTTGAGTTATTAACACACCTTAAAACAGCAAAATAAGTTACCAAATTAAAGTTACAAGATTTTGGTCTTAATATCCAAGCCTCCAAATAACATACATAAGTGTGACATATATATCATGTACAAGTCCTAAAACTATACAAAACCATAGTACATATGAAAATGTGATCTCCATAAGTGGTCCCAAAAAGACTACTTCATAAGGCCGTCTTCAAATTTCATTGTGTACATTACCTATGATAGAAAACAACTATCGCTAAGCATAAAGCTTAGTCGCGTATAAATTTTGGGCTTGGAATCATTAACTTCTCCAATTCCCATTTTCAGTCATAGGTAGCTCAAATGAAACATAATTTAAAATAAGTGAACAAATATATCAAAAGTATCAAATATCAACCCTTGAAGTGTTTTCAAATATCAATAACAATGTTCAAGATTCAAGAGTTGAGAAAGTGTATACTATCAATCCAAGAAAGCTTGTCAAATATCCATTTTTTGCCCAATATTACGTCATGCCATCACACTAAGCAAAATCAGATATTAATATGGACCGAAATCCCAAATCAAGTAGGATCAAAATCCAATAGTCAAGAGAATCAAGAACCATATGAAAAATGGCTTCCTAGTTCATACTTAACACGGACAAGTTCCACAATTTAAGACAAACTACAAATCCAAAGTCAAGATGGTAAAAGATCCAAATTAAGAGGCATGCCAAGATGAATGACAAAGTCACTGCTACAAGAAGGACAAAGTCCCAATAAGAATGCAAAATGATCAAACAATCCGTACGAGTGGGCGATTTAGCAAATATCTTGCAATACTTGATATAACATGAATACAATGCTATTAATTGAAGACAAGAAAAACAAAATATCAGGTTATTTCAAAATATTCCAGCAAGTAAAAAGATTACTAAGTTTATACACAAACCTTTGTGTTTTATCACAAAATAGTTCAACCACAACTTGAGGACGTTCGAATCGTCTATGCCATAGACAACCCAAATCCGTCCACTTCCTCAAACACTTCTCCTTAGCTTTTACAAGGATATATATACCTTAAATACATAATAAAATATCTATATAAGTTCAGTCATTTAACATGTCAAACTAAACATGATATAGGTGAAACTTACTCAAAATATTTGAAACAGAAATTCGGGACAGTATCACTGTCTCGTGTTGTGACTTAGATTTAAAGATGAAAAAGGACAAACTAGACTGTGTGGTCTTCTTTACAGTTGTAGATATGTGTATTAGCATTTCAGAACATCTTGAATCACCCCATATCAACTTTGTACAAAATGTTATGCTAAACTTACTAATAGTAGTACAAGGGGGGTTTGTAAACCAGAAAATCTGGGCAACACCTACCTTTTACTTCATCACCTATTTTTGAGTAAATAAAAGATAAACTAGGTTTGGTTCCTTCATAAGAATTATAGATCTATGAAATAGATTTTCAGAAAGTCTTAGATGACTTACAACAGAGCTCTATACAAAAAGATATGAAGAAAACACTAATAGCTGTCTAGTGTAAAAATGGGTTTAGTAACTTACCACAAAAGAGGAGCAACTTGAGCTTCACCAAGAACGAATTTTGTTGGTTGGTTTAGTGGAAATTTATGGTGGTTTCCATGAAGTTTTCAGGTGATAGGAAGGAGAGAGGGTATGTGTTTTCTTTTTCTCGAAAGAATGAAAATGGGAAGTTTATGGAAGACTAAGTCAATCAAAGTTATTAAGAATTTTGGATAAATATGAAATAAAAATGGCTGCCCAACTACTAAATATCCTTAGATAAATACAAATGGGTGGTAGTCCAAAAACATAATTATAATGTATTTAACAACAATTCATCATAATGCATTTAAGTGTTAGACACAGCAACACCATGTAACTTTTTTTATCAATATTAACATAACTTAGAGTATGAAATTTTCATGTATTGTAAATTTCATGTTTAGGAAGTGCGAAGTAAAAATATCTCCTCCTTATAAAGATGCTCAATCGAAAATGCAAATATTAGTAAAAATTTGGGGTGTTACAACGACATCACCCT
The DNA here is from genome assembly GCF_000715075.1 of Nicotiana tabacum. Taxonomy (NCBI): domain Eukaryota; kingdom Viridiplantae; phylum Streptophyta; class Magnoliopsida; order Solanales; family Solanaceae; genus Nicotiana; species Nicotiana tabacum. The sequence goes on along the minus strand of NC_134093.1, from coordinate 38,614,745 downwards.
TCGTGCTTTTACTCACAAATGATAGGGCACAGCATCACCCTTCGTGCTTTTACTCTCAATAATGTGGCAAGGCATCACCCTTCGTGCTTTTACTCTTAGATAATATGGCACGGCATCACCCTTCGTGCTTTACACTCTCCCTCACATGATAATGTATAAACAATGGCACGGTATCACCCTTCGTGCTTTACACTCTTCATTACTAGGCATATGTATATCAATGACAAACAAGGCAGGAAGCATAAATAACGTCAAGGAGAGTGTTTTAAACGAATGTTCCAAATGAATCCCAATCACAACTCTCCAAGCCAACAATAGTTCAATAAACCCGCAAGAACCTTATCATTCAAGTATTCCAACAAATCTCACAAATGATCTACAACACAAGTATAGAATCTAATATTGATGACCGAATTAAACACGCCAATGTATTCTTAGAATTCCATCAAATTTGACCAAGTTATAATAAGCTAAGTCTTAGTTCTAACATTTAACACTATATTCTTAGTATCTAGGAGTCAAGTAAGGCATAAGGCAAGAAGGTCGCGTGATTCTACAAGACACAATTTATAACATAATTTACCCCGAGCATGGTTAATCCTGGCACATGTATATATGCTCGTCACCTCATATATGTATCACCCACGCATGTAGCAAACAATATCAAATAGTAGGAAAAATTCCCTCAACAAAGTTAGGCAAGACACTTACCTCAATTCAGCTCACTCAATACTCAATTTAACTTTTTCCTTTACAATTTCACCCCCGCTCGGCTCAATCTAGCCAAAGACGACTTAAATACATCACACAATGCAAGGGAAAACAATTTCAATTAATAAAGATGTAATTTTTATTCAATTTCTAAAAAGTCAACAAAAGTCAAACCCCGGGCCCGCCCAGTCAAAACTCGGGTCCAAGGGTAGGTCTTGACTACCCATAGCCTCACGAGTCCAAATACGTGTTTTGTTTTCAAATCCAAGTCCTATTCGACTCTCAAATCCCAAATTTTCATTTTTCAAAGTTTTGACAAAATCCTCAATTTTTACCGTAGATTTCTAATGAATTTGATGTTAAATCTTATATAAAATTATGAAATATAGTTGAGAATTGATTAGAGGTACTTACCCAATTATTTGGTATGAAAATCTCTTTATAAAATCGCCTCCCATCGAAGCTAGGGTTCAAAATATAACAAAATGAAGCCAAATTTCGAATTCTCAGCATTTAGCAAGTTGCAGATATCGCATTTGCGACATGGGGGTTCGCAAATGTGACCTCCACAAATGCGGACAAAACATCGCAAATGCGACCCCTGACAGACCAGGCCTTCATCGCAAATGCGATACAGAGTTTGCAAATGTGAAACTCTTCAAGCTTCGCAAAAGCGACAACTTCATCGCAATTGTGATCCAGTCCCCAGCAGCCCAGGTTCGCAAATGCGAGGTTGCTTCGCAATTGCGATAGTCGCATTTGCGACAAAAACATTGCAATTGCGATGATACCAGTACCAGCACTCAAAATCATGAAAAATCATTCCGGATCCAATCCGAAACTCACCAGGCCCTCGAGGCTCTAAACCAAATATGCACAAAAGTCTAAAAATATTATACGAACTCGCTCGCGCGATCAAATCATCAAAATAACCTCTAGAATCACGAATCGGATGCCAAAATGCATGAAGATCAAAGAAAACTTCAAGAACTTCTAGAATCGTAACCAAACATCCGAACCATATCAAATCAACTCCAAATGACGCCAAATTTTGCAGACACGTTCCATGTGACGAAACGAACCTACTCGAAGCTTCAAATCACGTATAATAACCTCGAAACGACGAATCGCCCCTCAAGTCAAAATCAATGAACCTTGAAACTTCAACTTCTATGACCGATGCCGAAACCTATCAAATCACGCCCATTGGACCTCAAATTTTGCACACGAGTCATATTTGCCATTACGGACCTACTCCAACTTCTGGAATCGGAATCCGACCCCAATATAAAAAAGTCCACTCCCGGTCAAACTTTCCAAAAATCCGACCTTCGCCAATCCAAGACAAATGCGACTACGGACCTCCAAATTACAATCCAGACGCACTCCTAAGTCCAAAATCGCCCAACGGAGCTAACGTAACTAAAGAAACTCCATTCCGAGGCCTCAAACTACTGAGCGAAGTGCAGATGCTCAAAACGACCAGTCGGGTCGTTACATCCTCCACCACTTAAGCACATGTTCGTCCTCGAACGTGCCAGGAGTCGTCCCATAGCTATCAAACCACGGTGTAACCTTACTATGCATATACCCGGGGGTGATCCCACGTCACCCTGCTCTATATAAGCCTTCCAACACAACATAACTAGATATCATTACTCCAACCTTGGTCCTTAAACCTTAGAAACCTATCTCTAACATCCATAGTTCATTACAAAACCTGAATCTCACATATATACATTGTATAAGTCTAAACAAGCTGTATTAAGCCATAACCATAACCCCAAGATGTAATCACATGATATACCTCATCACTCAGATACTCACAACAGGAACTGTTGACCACCATTGCTGCCCAAAAACAAATCCGGTGCCGGTAGAAAACCTCATATCGATTGGAGCCTCGTTCAAAAGCTTCATACCCTGCCGATGATGAAAGAAAGAAGCATAATCTCTTAACCACTCATCTGATCACTAAGCCAAGAAACCCTTTCGTCCGACCAGGGCCATTGCCCAAATACTCAGCAAAAAATAGCGTTATTCTCCCAAACCTTTCTCATCCCAATACAATAGCGCAAATCTCAAGCCGAGAAACCGCATCTCAGCCAATACAAGAAGCTCCACCAACAAGTATCAACAATAATCATATGGAGCCTCACACAACACGGTCTCTAACACCAACAAATAACAATTCAGACATGACAGATAACAGTAAGAGAGCTAAATCAGAAGACTACTAAACAAGTTAAGCATGCAAGGAAAAGTTAGCATTTTCCTATTAACTATTTTCAACAAGGTGAAAGAAAAACTACATGAATTAAGCATTAGGAGTTACATTTCATCACAGTACCGTTGTGGCATGCAATCCGATCCCATCATCTCAATCCACATAGGATACTCATCAAGCCATAATACTCGGGTTCACTGATCACATGTGCGTCAATATCAAACACAATAGAGTGCACAAAATATAACTATGGGAAAAATTATTAGGAACACACAATACTGAGAAGGACAAGCACATCTAGGGTGCAATAAGCAAATCAACATCACGAAGGCCATCTCGCCCATAACGCCATGAGGCCTAAACTGAATTACAATATGCGTACGAAGAACCATGTAATCCTCACAAACCGTCATAGCATAAGAGAGGAACACATAACACAGACCAAGGCGCGGATAACATCTATCCCGCCCGACGATATACATATGGTAACAGCTGCACAGGAGCAATCAAATCCGATCCGATACAGAATACACATCCTCATTGAGCTTACCAATGGGCCCCCAATTCAACTCCAGTCACCCCCGAACGGACAAATAGCCCTCCAAAAGTCCACAACCACGAAACAATCTGCTTTTGAGAACTTCTAATCTCCAAATCCATAGGACACACGAATCATCCTACCTGATCCCAACTCTACCGCCCAAATGTCTAACACATCTCTCGTATACAATCATCCCACGAGGAATACTTCTATAATTCTTTCGTGCCACATAACAAAATCTGAATCTCAGCAGTCAACTAACCAGGCGAGCACCGCAATATCAATGATGCATCTGTAAGTCAAAACACAATGCGTCTTCTAAAATGCACACCCTTCTCAAGCAACACCAAGTAGTAATGGAATCTATCTGGACATCTGAAATCGTCTGTGTTGTTTAAGAATTCATGGCCTTCCGATCAAAACTGAATCGTGACCCTGCGCATGCAAAACTCAATCCCTATCGGTCAGAAACCTTCTATTTGATCTCATCCAGGAGGAAATCCCAATACGCAACATGTTCCTCACACCAGTAAGAAATACTCACCCCGAACCATGATAGAAATCATCGAGAACCCCTTGGAATCCATTTGCACATAACCAGGCTATCAGAACTGAATCTCTCTAACTCAACCAAGCCACGCAGTTGCCCAAAACCCATGAGCATTGCCACGAAACACCTGTGGAGACTCACCACATCGTAAGTACCCAAAGAACCGATCATATCATTACCGTGTTGATCCAAGTTACTATCGAACTGCTCTGTTTCCTCCGAGTTCCTTCCAATTTGACCTCAAGTTGATACCCCTTCGTGCGAGAACACCATAAACCTTACCCCCAAAGCTTGCTATAAGAGATTCTAGCATAAAAACCACACTGCCCTAAGGCTCATAAGCTGCTGCATTTTCTCTTAGCACCCCAAAGTACCACAACCGAGGCACCCACTCTGATGAGACCTTCTGTGAGTCTAAGGTCATTTCCTCCACCACTTAGTCTTCCTGTTAATGAAATGCATAATCCATAATGATATAGAAATACCGCGAGCCTCGACACCATCCAATGTAAATCTTAAACTCTAGCCATAACTGTTATGCCATCGCTTAATCTTCCTAAGTCTGAACTCATTAATGAGGCATGAGAATCAAATTCGTTCCACAGTTAAACAACATAAAAACATTTCAATATACTCATAACTCGAGACTTTAAGTCACATCAAGACAGAAATCAAGCGCCCATTAGCCCTTTTTACACCTCAAGCAAACTCTTCTCGTCGCCTTCAAATCATCTGAACATATCTCGCGGTCACATCCTACTCGTCATTTAGTCATCCAACCACTCGCCTACCACAAATTCCACTAATAGGGACACTACCGGACGTATAAGTCCGAAAGCACATGTAAAGACAACCAAAATTCCCGTGCTCAAGCCGCAATCAACACCCGGCCTCAAGAATATTCTCAATTGTTTGTAACACACCCAATCGAAACAAATAATATTTTTTGAAAAGCCAAATTTGAATTCAAAGTTTCGAAACTTTTTAATGACCGTCGATGGTGGAGAGTCAAACACCTTTAAAATGTATTGATTGATAATTTTAGTTCTAACACCAATTGTGCAACATGAAAGGAAATTGCTAAATTAAAATTCTAGTAAAAAGTCTTATATCTATTGATGAATTTACTGAAAAAAAGAAGAGGATAAAGTAGATGAGAAAAGAGAGAAAAACAGAAAAAATCTAAGAAAGAAAAATAGGGTTGGGGAAAGGATAGAGAATGTGAGATAGAGATCGAAGAGAGAGAGAGGGGGAATAGGGAATAAGTGATATTCTCTATTCAATTTCTATATAAAGGAATATTTATTAATACTAATTCGTATATAATTGGTAAATTACATATCAACTTGTAATTAAGTTAAAACCTAAAAAGAGTAAGGGTAAATAAGATTCTAATGTAGTATATATAGGTAAAAATCTCCAAACCGTTAATTAGGGATCGATCCTCGGGCATCCTCTAGAAATAAACTTTTACCATATTATTTTGCACAAAATATCACCATCTAGGTAAAGTGATTGAAAAATAAGACCTTCATTATCAGGGGCAGATCTATCTTAGGCGCAGCGGTGTCACGTGACACTGCTTCGCCGGAAAAACATGTATATCTAATTAAAATACAGAAATAAAAATATGTTAAATAGAGTAAATGTGACACCATTTGACACATTGGTTGTGTTGATGATTTAGTCAAGTGCAGTAAATGTTGGGAGATGTCAGAGGTTCGAAACCAGGCAGCTTCATTTTCTGTTCTAAATTATTTTTTGCGTCATGTACGAAATAAAAACTGTGTTCGGTGGAGTTTGCACGACTGACCTATTAGTGTTATGAGAGAGACTCTCGACCAATATGTCAAGAGTCAAATTTGGTTAATATAGCGATAATAAATTATTTGGCTGATATTTCAAGTTTTTTTTAATCTTCTTTTTGTCCTTTCATTTTCTCCCCTGGCATGAAATTGATTAAGAACGATTTGTGGAATCAAATAAATGATAAATTTTTTGTGTGATTTCTTGGTTCTTTATATAAAAAGGGTATTTAATATTATTCCTAATGAGGTTATTTTGATATATCTTTATAAATGAAAATTCGTCGATAAGAGTTGTCGTAATATACCTGAATTATTGTTTATTATTATGATTTGTACGATGTTTATTAAGTATGATATTGTTAAAGTGAATTGTTAGTCTTTCACTATTTAAAATTGTGACACCGCTTATAAAAAATACTGCGTAGCATACGCCATTGTTCATTGTATTTAATTCATCCATCGTACTATGCACAAATAAATTGATAAATGAAAAGGTAGATCAATTAGTACGTTAATGATATTTATACAAAAACATCATTTGGTCATCTTGTATTATTCCGAATAAAGGCATGTCTTCAATCATAACTAAAAATAATAGACTCACTTTTAGAAAAGATATGCCCTTTATGGATCCCTTGAAAGTAATTTAGTAAAAAAAGAGCATAAGTTTTCATGAACTTGCAGATGTCACTATCTAATTCCAATATTGTTAGCTTAAAAGCACCAAAACAAAGAAAAATAATTTGTCCTCTTCTTTTTGACTATATGATCAATACATTTGCAAGTTGCAATCATTACTTCGAAACCGCGTTTCTATTAAGTAATTTTGTTTATTGAACTTCATTTTCGTTGGTGTGGGGTGTTAAAAAGGTTTTAACAGATATTATCTCTCCTTTCAAATTACATATCCGTTCTAATTAACACGAGGCTTTTCTAAAGATAGAAATACTATTGAAAATGCTAAATCTTATTTCTATTGGTAAAATTATCAGCGCGTAGTATCTAAGTTTGATTAGATTAGATTGTTCAAAAAAGGTCAAAAATCAAGCCTTGACAGAGACTCATTAAAGGGAAAAAATATTCCTTACTAAGATTTTTCTTCATTTTTAAAACTCAAATACGAGACCTCTAATTAGAGCGGGAATCATATTCATCCCACTACAATCTTGATCGATAGAAGAAATCGATAAGAAAATCAAAATAGCACAAGGAGACAAATTTAGCATCCTCAAAATAAGCATTGGTATTACGTCACAACTTAGTATTATTAACATCAATTAAGAATTCATCATACGCAGAAATAATAAGTATAAGTATATTGTTAAAAAGAACTATCTATACTTTTTCACAGAAAATCAACCAAAAAGGTCTTATTCACACATAATTTCAATTGTGGGAAGCATATTTTATGATTTGCATGGAGATCTTTTCACTTATATTACATTAAAGTCAAACTTTAGGGGTTGAATTATTTGAGTTTTGAGATCTCTTCCCCTTGTTAGAACGCATTAATCTATTTCCACTATCCTTCCTAGTTATAATTGTCACCATCAAAACCTAAATGTTGACTTCAAAATTTTGAATTATTAGAAAATACTGACAAACAAAACAGAAGACAATTTTTTCAGATAATTCTAATACTCCTAGAACGTGACATTACGTGAAAACATTCTCTTTTCCTTCTTTCTTTTTTTCAGTCTGTACAAGAACGAATGTATGTTCCTCTTACCAATTTTGTTTTTTAATACCAGTAGCTAGTTATGTGCTACAACGTGAATGCATTATAAATTCCGTGACTTACAAAACAATTTATACAAACAGTGTCGACTTATTATCATAATCCAATTTGTAAGTGAGTTCAAGTTTTTTGAACTGTTTTAGTTTTAAGATTTTACTTCATATCTCATATTGATATGGCTTTGTATTATTTCAACTAGTGTCGGCCATTAAATGCATAAATAATATTTCTAATATTGTTACTTATATATATATATATATATATATATATATATATATATATATATATATATATATATATATATATATATAAAATTGCCAAGAGATATCGAATGACACATTTACTAAAGAGTAAAGAGTGTCTCCGCCACAATATCGGACGAAGCGGCAAGTCCATAATGAGTAATGTTCTTATTTCAAATAAGAAAACTCAAGCATAGCACAATTAGGATGTAAAATTAGAACCATTTCTACATGATCAATTGACAAGAATTAATGTTATCGTTGCTCTCTTATGTTACAACTAACCTCGTCAACGTCAATTGATAATTCATCCAACAGCCCCAAGAGAATATGAGAACAAGAGGAAAACACAAGCTGGAGTACTAACTACAAAAACAGAAAAGAAGTTGAGTTCAAATTAATGATCTTATTCTCACGGAATTTGAACTGTGAACATATTGAGTTTTGTGATTTATACAAAGATCTTTTCACATTTATACACTACAGTAAATGTCACGACCCAAAATCCCACCACAAGCGTCGTGATGGCACCTAGTCTCTAAGACTAGGTAAGCCGATTTAGATTACATTTTGAAGCCATTTTTTTTAATTAAATAAGTAATCAAAACTAACATCGGAACGAATATGAATATATAACCTCCCAAGACTGGTAGTACTGAGTCACGAACTCTAACTGAATACACGGGATGATCACGAGGACCGAATATACAATATTGTTTGATTAAAATTTAACAGTACAATGAAATGAAAAGACTCTAAGGGACTGCGACGACCAAGCAGCTCTACCTTGAATCCTTACGATCCCGCTTAAACTCTGCCCAATTCCGATATCTCCAATACCTGGCTCTCCATAAAAAAGTACAGAAGTATAGTATGAGTACACCACGGTCGGTACCCAGTAAGTATCAAGACTAACCTCAGTGGAGTAGAGACGAGGTACAGTCAAGACACTCACTGGTCTAATAACCTGTGCAATATAATATACAAAATAATAAGAAATAAATAACAATAAGGGCAACATAAAACAACCAATGATATGCACAGTAAGACAATAAAATCACCATTAATATCGCTTAACAATTGATAAATACAATTACACCCAGTTAAATCAAGTTCTTCAATTAAATATCTTTCACATATAATTCTTACGAATAAAGCTCTTTTTCAGATATGATTTCGTCAAATAAATATCTTTCAAATACAATTCTTTCATATACTTCTTTTTGAATAAAAATCCTTCCAAATAAATATCTTGAATATAATTCTTTCAATTAAAAAGTCACCATGTGACATCTCATTTCATAATCATAAAAATACGGGTCTCAGCCCATTTTTATATTTTTTGTAAACACGGGTCTCAGCCCATTTTCATATATCTACGGCACTTCGTGCCCATAACTAAATCATCATATTTCACTGGCACCTCGTGCCCACTTTTCATATCGCAGCTGCACGGATAGCTCACGTGCCAATATTATTATCATTTAATCACAGCACCTCGTGCCCACATTTCATATCACAACTGCACGGATAATTCACGTGCCAGTATCTCCATTATTTACTCACGGCACCTCGTGCCCACATTTCATTTTATAATCCGCCTGACAATAGCCACATGCTCTCAATTTCAACATAAATCAGATTGTTATCAATTTACCAACAACACGACAAATTGCACAAGTTTAAAAATAAACACAAGAAAATTACAACATCACACGAAAATCACTAACACCACAACTCCACATCATCACATATCGTACCTCACAATAGCCACCCTTATCGCTCCTATTGCCTCCCTTATCGCTCCACCCAGATAATATTCCAATAAACACAACAACAGTGAAATGACACCCTTATACTCACATAATATCAACGGTGAAATGTCACCATTATACCCACATAATATCAACGGTGAAATGCCACTCTTATCTCCCTAAAATAATAACTCACACAACACAACAATTTACACAGAAAATTATCACAACAACCTAACAAAATCACTTAATATCACAATTTGCCCAATGGCCACAACCAAAATTCCAAATATATAACCCAAATCAATTAATTTCACAACAAATAGCCGAAGGCCCCACACAATGTGTATAACAGCCAAAAGCAATCAATAGAGATAGAAATTACTCAGCATAAAGCAAAACTTTCATTAATCCAAATTTAGATAATTATATTAATACTTTTTCTTAACCTTGCTTAATTAATTATTTGCATAAAGAAAATTCATATTAAAATTTAATTTCCTAGAAATATCAAACCAACAATACTCACGAAATTATATAAATTTCAAATAACAATCACATCAAATTGTCATATAAAAACAAATTCAACAACAAGGATTTAGGCATGGCAAATAGATGATTTAATAAATACCAATAATTATCTACACAATTTGCCCAAGAGTTTAACTCAATGAATTTTGTACATATAAGCACGAGTACGTACTCGTCACCTCGCGTACACGGCTTTTCACATTTCACAAATGGCATATAAGACTCGATGCCTAAGGGGTAATTTCCCCACTCGAGGTTAAGCAAGACACTTATCTTTTTGAAGTTATGCCGATATTCTAAAATTGCCTTCTTGCTTGAATTTACCTCCGGACCGCTTAAATCTATCCAAATTAATTGTATAACTTCATTAAAATTCATCGAAAATAATTTCGAATAATAATACGTCGACTTAAAAATGTATTCCAAAAAGTTAACAAAAGTCAACGCGGGACCCACCCCTCGGAATCCGACATATTTTTTATGAAATCCGAATGCCCATTCCGATACGAGTTCAACCATACCAATTTTATCGAATTCCAATAACAACTTGACCTCCAAATTTTAAATTTTTATTTTTGGAAGATTTTACAAAAATCTTGATTTTCCTCCATTTAAATCCGAATTAAATAATGGACTCAAAGGAATAATCATGAAAATTAATCAAAACTAGATAAGAATCACTTACCCCAAACACCCACACAAGAATCTCTCCAAAATTCGCCTTCTACCGAGCTCCCAATTTGATTTTAGTGTTATGAACTCAAACCCCTCGTTTTTGGGACTTTTAATTCTGCCCAGGTACGCCTTCTTCGCGTTCGCGGCCTCTATCTCGCGTTCGCGAAGGCCAAAACTCAGTTGCCTCAAATTCTTCTTCCCGTTCGCGTGACCAGAGTCGCATTCGCGAAGGCCAAAAACTCAACTGCCTCAAATTCTTCTTCCCGTTCGCGTGACCAGTGTCGCGTTCGTGAAGGCCTGCCCATGCATAACATCGTGTTCGTGTTCAATCCCTCGCGTTCGCGATACCCTCAAGCCTTACTGCTTCGTATTCGCAATTGAAGTTTCGCGTTCGCGAAGGCTAATAACTCCAGGCCCAGTCCCCTCATTCCTTCTACGCGTTCGCGACTGGTACCTTGCATTCGTGTTAGTTCTTCAGACACCCCTTCGCGTTCGCAAGCCATCTTTCGTGTTCGCGAAGGCCAAATCCAGCGGCCTCAAAACTCCTCTTCGCGAACGCGGGACTCTCTTCGTGTTCGCGAAGAAGGAAATTAGATATCAGATACAATAGTTCTGAAACAACCCGAAATGATCTGAAACCACCCCGAAACACACCCAAGGCCCCCGCAAACCCGTACAATCATACCAACCAGTCCCATAACATAACACAAACTTGATCAAGACCTCAAATCCCATCAACAACATCGAAATCATGAATCGTACCCCAATTCAAACTTAATGAACTTTGAAACTTCAACTTCTACAATCGATGTCGAAACCTATCAAATCACGTTCGATTGTCCTCAAATTTTGCACACAAGTCATTATTGACATTACGGACCTACTCCAACTTCCGTAATTGGATTCTGACCCCGGTATCAAAAAGTCCACTTCTAGTCCAAATCTCCAAAAATTCGACTTCCGCCATTTCAATCCCAAATCAGCTACAGACCTCAGATTCACAGTACAGACATGCTCCTAAGTCTAAAATCATCCAACGAAACCTACGGAACTCCATTACGGAGTCGTCTTCACATAGTTTCAACTACGGTCAAAATCCTAAGACTTAAGCTTCCGTTTTAGGGACCAAGTGTCCCTAATCACTTTGAATCATCCGGTAACTGAATTCAACCACGCACGCAAGTCAATACATGTAACACGAAGCTGCTCAGAGCCTTATTCCGCAGATCGGGACTTAAATTCTTGAAACGACAAGTCGGGTCATTACATTCTCAACCTCTTAAACAAACGTTCGTCCTCGAACGTGCTAAGAATTATTCTGAGGTTACCAAATTGATGATTTTACTTTTACACATATACTCACGGTCGACCCACGTTACCGCATTTGAGATAAGCCTGACAATACCATCTCATTTGAGATTATTTCTTTTATCCATATTTGTAAACTTTAGGATCAATTTCTTACACTCAAAACAATTTCAAAAGGCCTGATTATCACAATAACGCATGTTATTAGTTTTAACTGGCTATAGCAACTCGTGCCTACGTACACATCAACTTTCTTGATAGTGTTGAAGTACTTCAAAAATTTTCTGGGGTGTTTCATTCTTCCTTGCTTATGATCATTCGCCCTCAAACACATAACATAATTTGTCTCTTCTTTTGCACGTCTCAATCTCCCAAATTTTTACTAACTCCCAAATTTTTCTGAAATTTCGGCAGTCTCCCTTGTAATTGGGCTCAATCACCTGCCAGAGTAACACCAAAATAACTCCTAACAACACATCCACAACCCAACAAGTCACCACAATGTACATATCAATAACACTAATCTCAGCATTACAAGTACTACATTATCATCATGATATCAGGATATGAAGCACACCATATGTATGCTCATCACCATATCTCTGGTCTTAAAAGCTGTTCATAATTAATTCCAGCATCATCAATTAATCTCATATTAACCACCACCTCGTTTTGAATTTTTACAACACTGTCAACAGAATGTGAGGCGTGAAGACCTCATGATTACTTACTTGGATTAATGGGTCATATTTAACGCCACATGGGCACTCACCTCATAGGCTAAAACTCAATGTTACAGCACAAAAATGGCTGAATATGTATAGAAAATATACAAGAATTGTCAAATAAGCCTAACATGCATGACTCCCTATTAATATTATTGTACAAATTAATTTTTAGAAAGGGAGAATTTTAAACTCATAAATATTTCACCACAAGGACCTCGTCCTTATATAACTTCCACCGCAGTTTGTAGCCCAGTTTAAATATTTCACATCATATAGAAATGTGAGGATCTCGTCCTCAACTCCGAATCACAAGTATTTTGCACATTGCGCCAACTAAAATTTTTATTTTCCTTTCTTTCTTCTTTTCAATATGTTTCATAAACAGTTTCCACAACACATAATGAACCCTCATACCGGTAGGGTATATAATTCATAAAATTGGAATCAATTATTTCGAAACACATTAAACCCATTGTAATGAATAATACAAATTACTTTTGGACTTATAGCCCTCAATGGTGTACAAAAATAAAATGACAGACACGGGATCACATCTTCAAATCTCCCAACAGGGATAAACATATAAGTGGGTCACAAATTTATGAAGCTCACCCACAAGCGGAGCATAATAGAAGGACTCATATCAATATTCAGATCCGAATCCAACTAAGGGGAATTATTCTTTTATAACAAATCGGGATCGTACATGCAACGACACCATCTGGTGTATTGGCCTCAGCCAAATCATAGCGATTATATCAGCGGGTCGGGCCTCCACCTCTTAGGCGCCCACTACCTGTCTGTCCTCCACCTCTAATTGACTGTGCACATGGAGTATTAACCGAAATAAAGCTTATAACCGGAGTGCTCTCATGAAATCCACCCCTCCCAAGCCTGGGACAATCTCTCATAATGTGCCTAGTATCACCACACTCATAACAGCCCCTCTGAGGTCACGACTGCTTATACTGAGTCTGTGCCGGATAACTGGAATAACCACTGTAAGAATCTCGTGTCGGTGGTGCATTGTAAGAACTTACTGGAGCACTCCGAGTAATCTGATGTGCGGACTGAGCTGGCAGACTGCTCGAGCCTCCGCTATAATGGGTCCTAACTGAAGAGTAAAATCTACTAAACCCTCCAGATCTTTGAGACCTTTTGGCTTCCTTAGACTCCTTTTCCTAGCCCAAAACACCCTTAATCTTTCTCGTAATGTCCACTACTTGTTGAAATGGAGTATCAGTTTGCAATTCTCAAGCCATGCATATTTTAATTTCATAATCGAACCCCTCAATGAATCTGCGAACCCGCTCTCTGATTGTAGGAACCAAGATAGGTGCATGACGGGCTAACCCGCTGAACCTGATAGCATATTCTGACACTGTCATAGTGCCCTGGCGCAACCGTTCAAACTCTGTGCGCCACGCATCTCGGAGATTCTGGAGAACAAAATCTTTCAAGAACATTTTCAAAAATTGAGCCCAAGTCAGTGGTGTTGCATCGGCGGGTCTACCTTTTTCACAGATTTGCCACCACCGGTACGCTGTGCCTGAAAGTTGAAATGTAGTAAAGGCAACTCTGCTCACTTCCATAATACACATGGTGCGGAGAATACAGTGACAATTTTCCAGAAATCCTTGGGCATCCTCTGTAGTTGTACCACTGAAAGTAGGTGGACTATACCTCTTAAACCTTTCAAGTCTCTTTTGTTCTTTTTCTGATGCCTCTCGTCTAACCTCAGGCCGAACCGGAATAACAGGTTGTACCGGTACTACACCCGAAACCTGACCAACGTGAACCTGTTGTTCTGGAGTTGTGGTAGGAGTCTGAGCTACTCCCCCAATTCGCGCAATATTCGGAGCAATAGAGATTAATCCTGCCTGAGTTAATGTACCAAACATACTCAGGAACTGTGCTAAAATCTCCTGAAGTCCGGGGGAAACAACGGGTGCTTTTGGTACCTGTCCCCCAACTAGAGCTACTGGTGGCTCCTCAACTGTTGTTCTGACAGGTGCTCTAGTCGTGACACTCGCCCTTCCTCGACCTCTGCCTAGGCCTCTACCTCGGCCCCGGCCTCTTGCAGCCCTAGCAATATGTGTGGATGCCTGCTTAGCTAACCCGGTAGTACGTGTCCTCACAATCTGTGAGAGAATAGAGATACAAAAGCTCAAATTCCACAATCAACAAATCCGCACGACAAGAATTAAAGAAGTGAAAATTTCCTAACAGTTGTCTAGCCTCTCGAAGATAAGTACAGATGTCTCCGTACCGATCCGCAAGACTCTACTAGACTCATTTGTGACTCGTAGAACCTATGAACCTAGAGCTCTAATACCAACTTGTCACGACCCAAAATTCCACCACATGCGTCGTGATGGCATTTTTTTTAATTAAATAAGTAATCAAAACTAACATCGGAACGAATATGAATATATAACCTCCCAAGACTGGTAGTACTGAGTCACGAACTCTAACTGAATACATGGGATGATCACGAGGACCGAATATACAATACTGTTTGATTAAAATTTAACAGTACAATTAAAAGAAAAGACTCTAAGGGACCGCGACGACCAAGCAGCTCTACCTTGAATCCTTACGATCCCGCTTAAACTCTGCCCAAGTCCGATATCTCCAATACCTGGCTCTGCATAAAAATGTACAGAAGTGTAGTATGAGTACACCACGGTCGGTACTCAGTAAGTATCAAGACTAACCTTAGTGGAGTAGAGACGAGGTACAGTCAAGACACTCACTAGTCTAATAACCTGTGCAATATAATATACAAAATAATAGGAAATAAATAACAATAAGGGAAACATAAAACAACCAGTGATATGCAGAGTAAGACAATAAAATCACCATTAATATCGCTCAACCATTGATAAATACAATTACATCCAGTTAAATCAAGTTCTTTAATTAATATCTTTCACATATTATTCTTACGAATAAAGCTCTTTTTCAAATATAATTTCGTTAAATAAATATCTTTCAAATAAAATTCTTTCATATAATTCTTTTTGAATAAAAATCCTTCCAAATAAATATTTTGAATATAATTTTTTCAATTAAAAAGTCACCATGTGACATCTCATTTCATAATCATAAAAATACGGGTCTCAGTCCATTTTTATATTTTTCGTAAATACGGGTCTCAGCCCATTTTCATATTTCCACGGCACTTCGTGCCCATAATTAAATCATCATATTTCACCGTCACCTCGTGCCCACTTTTCATATCACAGCTGCACGGACAGTTCACGTGCCAATATTATTATCATTTAATCACAACACATCGTGCCCACATTTCATATCATAACTGCACGGACAATTCACGTGCCAATATCTTCATTATTTACTCACGACACCTCGTACCCACATTTTATTTTATAATCCGCCTAATAATAGCCACATGCTCTCAATTTTAACATAAATCAGATTGTTATCAATTAACCAACAATAAGACAAATTGCACAAGGTATAAAAATAAACACAAAAAAATTACAATATCACATGAAAATCACCAACACCACAACTCCACATCATCACATATCATCCCTGACATTAGCCACCCTTATCGCTCATATTGCCACCCTTATCGCTCATATAACCACCATTATCGCTCCGTCCACACAATATCAATAGTCACCCTTATCGCTCCTATTGCCACCCTTATCACTCCTATAGACACCCTTATCGTTTCACCCAGACAATATTCCAACAAACACAACAACAGTGAAATGCCACCTTTATCTCCTCAAAATAGTAACTCACACAACTTAAAAATTTACATGAAAAATTATCACGACAATCTAACAAAATCAATTCTTATCACAATTTGCGCAATGCCACAACCAAAATTCCAAAGATACAACCAAATTAATTAATTTCACAATAAATAGCCAAAGGTCCCACACAATGTGTATAACACCCAAAAGCAATCAATAGAGATAGAAATTACTCATCATAAAGCAAAGCCCTCATTAATTCAAATTTAGATAATTATATTAACACTTCTTCTTAATCTTGCTTAATTAATTATTTGCATAGGGAAAATTCATATTGAAATTTAATTTCCAAGAAATATCAAACCAACAATACTCACGAAATTATATAAATTTCAAGTAACAATCACATCAAATTGTCATATAAAAACAAATTCAACAACAAGAATTTAGGCATGGCAAATAGATGATTTAATAAATACTAACAATTATTTACACAATTTGCCCAAGACTTTAACTCAATGAATTTTGTACATATAAGCACGAGTACGTACTCGTCACCTCGCGTACACGGCTTTTTATATTTCACAAATGACATATAAGAATCGATGCCTAAGTGGTAATTTTTCCACTCGAGGTTAAGCAAGACACTTACCTTTTTGAAGTTATGGCGATATTCCAAAATTGCCTTCTTGCTTGAATTGACCTCCAGACCGCTCAAATCTATCCAAATTAATTGTATAACTTCATTAAAATTCATCAGAAATAATTTCGGATAATAATACGTCGACTTAAAAATTTATTCCAAAAAGTCAACAAAAGTCAACGCGGGACCCGCTCCTCGGAATCCGACATAATTTTTACGAAATCCAAACACTCATTCCGATACGAGTTCAACCATACCAATTTTATCGAATTCCAATAATAACTTGACCTCCAAATCTTAAATTTTTATTTTTGGAAGATTTTACAAAAATCTTGATTTTCCTCCATTTAAATCCGAATTAAATGATGGATTCAAAGGCATAATCATGAAAATTAATCAAAACTGGATAAGAATCACTTACCCCAAACACTCACGCAAGAATCTCTCCAAAATTCGCCTTCTACCGAGCTCCCAATTTGATTTTTGTATTATGAACTCAAACCTCCGTTTTTGGGGCTTTTAACTCTGCCTAGGTACGCCTTCTTCGCGTTCACGACCTTTGTCTCGCGTTTGCGAAGGCCAAAAATTCAGCTGCCTCAAATTCTTCTTCCCGTTCGCGTGACCAGCATTGCGTTCGCGAAGACTTGCCCATGCATAGTATCGCGTTCGTGTTCAAGCCCTCGCGTTCGCGATGCCCTCAAGCCTTACTGCTTTGCGTTAGCGATTGAAACTTCGCGAAGGCTAATGACTCCAGGCTCAGTCCCCTCCTTCCTTCTACGCGTTCGCGACTGGCACCTCTCATTCGCGTAAGTTCTTCAGACACCCCTCCGCGTTCGCGAAGGCCAAATCCAGCGGCCTCAAAACTCCTCTTCGTGAACACGGGACTCTCTTCGCGTTCGCGAAGAAGGAAATCAGATACCAGATACAGCAGTTCCGAAACAGCCCAGAATGATCTGAAATCCCCCCGAAACATACCCGAGGCCCTCGGGACCCCGTCCAATCATACCAACCAGTCCCATAACATAACACAAACTTGCTCGAGACCTCAAATCCCATCAAACAACATCGAAATCATGAATCGCACCCCAATTCAAATTTAATGAACTTTGAAACTTCAACTTCTACAATCGATGACGAAACCTATCAAATCACATCCGATTGTCCTCAAATTTTGTACATAAGTCATAATTGACATTACGGACCTACTCCAAGTTCCGGAATTAGATTTTAACCCCGATATCAAAAGGTCCACTTCCGGTCCAAATCTCCAAAAATTTAATTTTCGTCATTTCAAGCCTAAATCAGCTACAGTTCTTAGATTCACAGTCCGGACATGCTCCTAAGTCTAAAATCACCCAACGGAACCGACGGAACCTCATTCCGGAGTCGTCTCCACACAGTTCCAACTACGATCTAAATCCTAAGACTTAATCTTACGTTTTAGGGACCAAGTATCCCAAATCACTCAAAATCATATGGTAATTGAATTCAACCACGCACGCAAGTCGGGTCATTATAGTAAAACTCTAAGAATGAACTATTTAAGCCTTGAGTTCTCTTTTTCCCGTTGAAAGTTTAAAATCTTTTCCCAGTAGTTTTTGTAATTGGGGAATCTTAGTAGTTCAGTACATCAGTTAGTTAGCTACATGAACTTTTATATTATTTGTCAGCAGCACTTGTATTCTTCCCCTTGTTATTTTTCCTTCCTCTCCTCCATAGGTATAATAAAACATTAAATTAACAAACTACTTTTCGTAGTTTCTTGCTAGTTGCAATTGTCAACATCAAATTACATATGTTGACTTTCAAATTTTGAACCTTTTTTTTAACGATTAAGTCATCGATTTGACTAGCAATTTTAATTCTCAGATCAGACTACCAAAAGGCAAAAGCTACATCGTGACACTACGTGGAAACATGCCTTCTTAATTCCCCTTTTTGTTTCAGTTTGTACATGTGAACGAATGTATGTTCCTCTTACCATTAGTTGTATAAGTACTGTGTACATACTATTAATTTCTTAGAGAAAATATTGTTTATACATAAAAATTGTGTTAGATAATTGTGATGACCCAAAATGTCATCTTATGCTTCAGAACACGAATCTACACTCTTAAGCCTTAAAAATCTCATTTTACCCTCCTCGATTTGCGTGCGCAATCCGGGTGTATTTCCGAAAAACTTTTATGTTGAAAATTGATGAAAATAAGAATTCTTTCCTTAAAAGTTGATTTAGTTGATTTCGGTCAATATTTTTGGTAAACGGACGCGGATCTGTGTTTTGACGATCTCGGTGGGTCCGTATCAAATTATGG
Organism: Nicotiana tabacum; assembly: GCF_000715075.1. Taxonomy (NCBI): domain Eukaryota; kingdom Viridiplantae; phylum Streptophyta; class Magnoliopsida; order Solanales; family Solanaceae; genus Nicotiana; species Nicotiana tabacum. The sequence continues at coordinate 38,595,243 of NC_134093.1, read as the reverse complement.
GACCTGGGCGTATGCCCGGAATCGAATTCGGAGGTCCCTAACTCGAGTTATGAATTTATGATGAAAATTAAAGTCTAAAAATTTAGTTTTTTTAAGAATTGATTGATATTTGGCATTGTTAGTATCGGGTCCGTATTTTGGTTTCGGAGCCTGTACAGGTTCATTATAATATTTAAGACTTGTTCGTGAAATTTGGTGAGAAACGGAGTTGATTTGACGTGATTCGGATGTCTAGTTGAGAAGATAAAACTTTTAAAGTGTTCTCGAGAATTTCATTGTTCTAGATGTTATTTTAGCGATTTGATCGCGCGAGCAAGTTCGTATGATATTTTTATACTTGTGTGCATGTTTGGTTTGGAGCCCCGAGGGCTCGGATGAGTTTTGGATAGGCCACTAGATGTTTTAGACTTAAGAAAATCCGATGTTTCTACTGTATCTGGTATCTGATATGTTGTGCTTCGCGATCGCGAAGGGGAACCTGGGCTGGGGAGGATTTACTCTACGCGAACGCGAGACCATGGTCGCGAACGCCGAGCATTGGGGGGAGTTACTCTATGCGAATGCGACCAGTCGAACGCGAACGCGTAGCTTTAGCTAGGCTGGGCAGGGGACCTAGGAAAACTCTACGCGAAGGTTAGGCGGGCTAAACCTTCGCGAACGCGTAGAGCCTCCCGCGATCGCGTAAGTCGTTAGGAGGTTGTTCTTCGCGAACGCGACAGTGTTCACGCGATCGCGATGAACACTGTCGCCCAGCACTTAAAACAGAATCAAACACGGGATTAAGCCATTTTTTCCACATTTTCAAGAACCAAACGGACTAGAGGCGATTTAAGTTATTTTCTTCCCCAAAGTGTTAGTAAGTGATTCTAAATCATTTTCTTTCAATTACCCATTACATTTCATGAATTATCAACCTAAAAACTAGAGTTTTCATGGTAGAATTAGGGGTGTTGGGTAGAAATTAGGGATTTCGAAAATTTGGGGATTTAGACCTCAATTTGAGGTCGGATCCCAAAACCAATTATATATCCGGGCTCGAGGGTGAATGGGTAAATGAATTTTGGTTCGAACCTCGAATTTTGACCAAGCGGGCCCGGGGTCGATTTTTGACTTTTTGGAGGAAAATTTAGAAAATCTAAATTTATGCAATATAATTGATTTCTTTAGAAATATTTGATATTATTGAGTCATTTTTGAATAGATACGAATGGTTTGGAGGTGAATTCTAAAGGAAAAGTTGTGATTGAGTATTGATACGTGTTTAGACTAATGCTGTTAAATTGATTGTTCTTATCATATTCATGGACCTTCTGGTGATAATTGAGTATTTATTTCGAAGATTGAGATTTATATTGTGGAACTAAATGTTGAGGTAAGGCTTGTACTTGTTATTTTATCTCCTTATTGTTAATTTTTCATTGCATTATGGTAAGGGAGAGTGTTAATGCACAAAGGGTGATGATGTGCCATATTGTGAGCGTTAATGCACGAATGGTGATGTCGTGTCATATTGTGAGTGTAAAAGCACGAAGGGTGATGTCGTGCAATATTGTGAGCGTTAATGCACGAAGGGTGATGTCGTGTCATATTGTGAGTGTAAAAGCACGAAGGGTGATACCGTGCCATATTGTGACTGTTAATGCACAAAGGGTGATGGCGTACCATATTGTGAGTGTTAATGCACGAAGGGCGATGCCGTATCGTTTCTATTGATTTTATGGTGAGGTTGAGACTAAAAGCACGAAGGATGATGCCGTGTATTTTTCCTTTACTGTATTCACTGTTCCTGTTGATTCGTAGTTTATTGGTGGTTCCAGTTATCATTCTGCTGTAGTTCTTTATCTCGTATTTTTCCCAGCATGTTTTTCCGTCCCGATATTTTCTGTCTAGCTCTTTATTACTGTTATTTGTATATACACTATTAAATTGTACAAGTTGATTTGTAGGTGCCTTGCCTTAGCCTCGTCACTACTTCACCGAGGTTAGTCTCGACACTTACCAGTACATGGGGTCGGTTGTACTGATGTCGTACTCTGCACTTTCTATGCAGATTTTGGTACCGGCTCGGATTGACCGAGATTTTTGCTATTGGACCGCTATCCGGAGACTCAAGGTAGATCTGTCAGTGTTCACAGACCTTGAAGTCCGTGTCTATCTTTTCGGTTCTAATGTTTCTTTCATTCAATCAGTTATATTTCTTTCAGACTATTACTTATAGTGAATTCTAGAATGCTCGTGAATTGTGACTTCAGATCCGAGTGGTAGAAATTAATGCAGTTTTTATATTATTCCGCACTCACTATACTTCACCTTAGCTAATTGTTGTTATTTATTTAATGGAATAATGATTGGTTTAATGATTCTCTAACGTTGGCTTGCCTAGCAAGTGAAATGTTAGGCGCCATTACGGTCCCGATGGTGAAAATTCCGGATCGTGACAATAATGCTCTTTGTAAAAGGAGGAAGCTCTAATTTTATAGCAAGTGAATGAATATTGAGTAATATTCCTATTATGTCATCAATAGAATCATTATTCGATTTTATTTTTTGAAAAAATAAAGAATGTTGGTGTTACACGATTGCAGGAATTCAACTTGAATTCGAGGATCGCAGCACTGCCTCAGGATTTATTCGAGAAAACAGTAGAGAAAATGGGTTCGCAGAAGAAGAAGAAGAAGAAGAAGAAGAAGAAGAAGAAGAAGAAGAAGAAGAGAAGAGAGAAATTAGGAAGAAAGTTTATGTATTCATTGATGATCTGAAAATGTAGCTTACAACTCTATATGTACTGATTACGTGTATTCAAAATGATAAAGCTAGATTCTTTTCTAACAGAATTCTGTTATGCTAACTACCTCAACGAACTGTAACTAACTTCCCCTCATAGTAACTAACTTTTGACTTTCACTACTGATTCTTCTATATTTGAGCTTACATCTATAATCGTGTATCAGTATTGCCCTCAATCGAAGATCCTTGACCACAAGGATCAAAAGAAGGAAACCTCGTTTGTAGGACAGTAACAAACCCCCAAGTAGCAGCATCAGCAGGGAGCCCTTGCCACTTAACTAAAGCTTGTGCAACAGCTTTGTTTCCTTTCTTCACCATTCTCCTTTGCAAGATTGATTCAGGACCAGGCCAATAAGGACTGGCCACATCAATAACTGGAGGATAAGATGATATGGAACTTCATAACATCTTTTTAACAGTGACACATGTACTGTGGGGTGAATCTTAACTCCAGCAGGAAGTAATAAAGTGTAGGCAACTAAACCCACTCGTTTAAGAATCTGAAAAGATCCATAGTATTTAAAGGCTAGTTTGTGGGATGAGTGGTTGGATATAGTCACTTGCTTATAGGGCTGGACTTTTAGATAGACCCAATCACCTACATCAAATTGTCTATCACTTCTGTGGGAATCTTCTTGTTGCTTCATTCTATGTTGAGCTCTTCTCGGATGATGCTTAAGCAATTGTAGTTTTAGTTCCATGTTGATCAATGTGTTATCAACTTCAACTGAAGCTAACTCCCTTGGAAAGTAGGGTAGATGTAAGGGAGGTGGTCGGCCATATAATGCTTTATAAGGGGTAGTCCGTATGGATGAGTGAAATGAAGTGTTATACCAGTACTCAGCCATAGGCAAACAGGAGTACCAATTAGCGGCATCTTCATTCTAGTAGCACCTTAAGTAGGTTTCAAGACTTATGTTCAACACCTTAGTCTATCCGCTTGCTTTGCATACATACATGCACTACTAGAAATTCGCTAAAAATCGACCAAAAATACCGACCAACGTTGGTCGGTTATGACAAATTACCGACCAAAACACGACCATTACGGTGTGGACGGTGTTTTGATGGTCGGAATGGCTTACCGACCAAAGTTGGTCGGAAATTACCGACCAACTTTGGTCGGTATATTAAAACGACCATCTGACAAGTTTAATTACTTACCGACCAATTTTGGTCGGAAACATATTTTATTAATTTAATTTTACCGACCAAAGTTGGTCGGTTTAACTAAATTATGTTTTTTTATTAATTATTAAAATTAAAAAAAACCGACCAACTTTGGTCGGTAATTGAAAATATATATTTTTTAAAACTAATTAAAATTAAATATTACCGACCAACTATGGTCGGTAATCTCAACAATGCAAGCAAAATACCGACCAAAGTTGGACGGTAGTCTTGAATTCTGGGAATTCAATGTTCATTAACCGACCAACTTTGGTCGGTATTTTGGAATAATTTATTTTTTTTAATTAAAAACCGACCAACGTTGGTCGATTT